>NC_048310.1:24968678-25275998 GCF_013100865.1 Trachemys scripta elegans | reverse complement strand
CCTCCAAGGGTCGAATTTGTTCTAGCACCAAGCATGCCATCTTTGAGACGACAATGTATCCTTTCACCACGGGCACTTGCAGCTGTAACGAAGACAATGATATGCATTTTTTTTTTTTTTTTTGAGAAATGAAAGTATCTATTAGGAAAAACAACTGGACTACTAAAAATACTGCTGCCTGCATGCATAAAATGACTAGAACTTAGAATTTTTGTAAAAAGAATTAATTTAGCAAAGAGCAGAATCAACTTTTTTGCAGCCAAGAAATTAGGTACAATTTCTATAATGATGGCTTGACTTGCTAGTTTATGATGGTTAAAGACGGAAGGTTAGGTTAACACTTAAGTTTGTTTTAAAGAAACAGTAATTCATCTATTTTCTGTTGGGGAGGTAATTTTACAACAATGGTTTAGTTTTATTAAAGAACAGCCCTGGCAGGTGTTTCCTTTTCCAATTGCATAGGACAGCTTGGAGGGCTCTTTTTGTGTTTGTTTTTTTTACTGCCTCATGTATTACAATATTTGAAAAGATGAAGCCTACAGGAAAAAGGCTATTTTTTTTTTTTAAAGTTATTTATAGACATGCTTTTTGGGGGAGGGGAGAATAATGTACTAAAATATCTACTTAAAGCAAATCAGATGTGATTGCATATGTATGGCAATTACAGCTTGTTTTTCATTTTCTCAAATTACTAATCCCATAGTGCAGTGCTCATGCAGATTGTTTAGGGAAACAGATGACATATGTTGTAGTACAAAACAAGCTGAAACAGAGCCAGGAAAAAGACAGAAGGTGTTTGTTTTTTAAGGGGAGCACAATATTATCAATTGACTGACGGTGAGAAAGAAGCACATGATGAGCTCTGTAGCCAGTGGCCTATGAACAAAACCAATTAGCATACCCTAATGAAACAAAAAAACTTAATAATAACTGACACAGGGCTCCTCATGTGTTTAAGGTGCACACAATATTTCTCTTAATCCATCCTGACAGTGGCTGGCAGAATGCTTTACCTTTAAAACCAAGACATTTTGTGAGGCATTTTTAATAGTTGACAAGCCACATCATAAATGGCTGTGCTTTTACAAAGGGAGGTAAAATGTGCAACTATTTTCATCTGAGTACATAAAAGGGTAAGAGAGTCTCATGTCTGTCGTCATCTTAATGGAGCATTCTGTTAAATGTGAGGTCTTTGAACTAGGACCCGAGCACAAAGGGGGAGAAGAGCGGGGAACCTGATGTAGAAACAGAGAATTTAAAAGCAAAAAGGGCTGCTCCAAGACTGCAGAGGAAACTTCTGTCATTCCTTCATCACCAACAGTGTGACCTATTGGGTGCACATTCCCCTGTTGAGGCCTTCTGCCAGGGTCTGCGTTGGTAGAAGGAAGTAATCTGGACCACTTCATCCAATAGTGAAATATTGCAATAGAGTGGTCATGAAAAGGTTAACCGAGCTATGGGATGGAGCCCTTACTCTACTGGTTAGTCAGTGGGAGTTGTCCCCTCGCTCTGTTCAGATGCAGTTAAATGAAGCAGCAAGTTCCTACCCTGGAAGCCTGTGAGAAGACCTATTATTGCTGCACTGAGCAGTCCCTTTACAAAAGCTGGGGTTCCTTCCAGAGCATGTTTGCTGTACCAGAGCAGTGGGTCTGGCACTGCTGGGTTCTGTCAGGCTGAACATGACTGCAGGTGGTAGAGCAGAATGGTTTGAAGACATGCAGCATTTATACTGCTTATACTTTTAACAATTGCCTAGGAGCTTTATTGTCTCCCACAGCTTCCCCAGAGTTGTTACACTGCATTCGTTGCTCCATGTACAGTCCATTCTGAATACGTGCACATCAATTAAATAATTGTTGTAGATTGGAGAGCCACATAAAAAGCACTCACAATGGTTCTGCATGTACTTCCTTTCATTTTTAGCAGGTCACTAATAGGAAAATACAAGCATTCCACTTGCTATTTGAGGACATGCCATGTGATGCATATGACAGCCATGGATGTCTATTTTATATGCAAAAGATTGAAGCCATCAATAGGTCCATGTAACAAAATCCTGTGGAATTGGATTGAATTTCTTTGATTTTTCATTTACAGGAAAACCCCTTTCACACTGCTCATCATACTGTCACTGTGCTATCTTGGTGTTTTCTTAAGTTGTAACTTACCCTTTTGGGGAACCTTAGGAAGCCCAGGCTGGAATAATTATGGGGCTGGCACTGCTTTCTTGTCCCACCCCTTTCTCTTAGCAGTGTCCCCTTCGGAACACAGTTGAAGTACATTGTTGGGACACTGTCTGGAGAACTTGCACTGCCTCTGGCTGTCCTATACTGCTGCTGTGGCTAGAGGATTTTAGCATCCAGAGCCATCAATCTACCTACTTACACAAGCAATACATGCACACACACCCATTTTTTCTTCTTCTCCTCACGCAATGTAACCTTCTCATTTGCCTCTTATTTCTATTAGTTTCCTTAATAATTTGTTATTTTGACCTTTTGAGTATTTCTCTTAAAACTTTAACGTGTGCAACTAAGTGTGGGTGGGAAGTATTAATTGGGTTGGATGAGCAATGAAGGATTATATTGCACTAGAGAACAGGCTGTATTCCTTTAAACTGTTCATTTCCAGACTCTAACTTTTTTTTGTAAAGTGTAGAATTTTTTAAAAAAGAAAATGCTATTTGGGTGCACTAGCAAGATTCCATTCTAATGTACTTTCAGCCTTAATGAATTTTTTAGCATGATTTATTTGTAAGTCCCCCCCCCCTTTTTTTTTGCATTTTACCCAAATACACACTACAGCCAATTCATTATTAACTAAATGAAAATTTATTAAAAAACAAGAGAGAGAATGGTTAAAAGCTTAATATACATACAGATATGAGTTAAGTTCATTGAGGTTCAGATTCATAGCATAGATGGAGAGCTTTGTTGCAGAGTTCTTTCAGAAATAGTTCATAGCTTATATATAATCCAATGTCCAAATACCATATTCAGGGCATACCAGCATAACTGGGACCTCAGTCTTGTGACTCAAACTTCCCCTGATGAAGCCTAAGCAGATCTGAGATGAACAGGATCAGAACTCAAGGGTCTTTTTATACAGTGTCCAAGCATCCACTTGACCACACAGTTCTAGTTAAACAATAGGCTTTTGATGTAACTTTTTGCTTTCTAAACACCACCAGTAATTAGTTGCACAAATTAACATAGGGCAATTTATCTATTGGTCAGTCTATTACAAACTTCAAAGTGACATATAGACAATGACATTATTTTACCCAAGATTCATCCAAATGTTAATATTCCCTTTTGATCTCTGAATCAGTAGTTTTAGCAGGGGTAGGCAACCTATGGCATGCGTGCTGAAGGTGGCACACAAACTCATTTTCAGTGGCACTCTCACTGCCCAGGTCCTGGCCACGGGTCTGCAGGGGGGTCTGCATTTTAATTTAATTTTAAATGAAGCTTCTTAAACATTTTAAAAACACTATTTACTTTAAATACAACAATAGTTTAGTTATATAATATAGACTTATAGAAAGAGACCTTCTAAAAACATTAAAATGTATTACTGGCACGCAAAACCTTAAATTAGAGTGAATAAATGAAGACTCGGCACACCACTTCTGAAAGGTTGCTGAGCCCTGAGTTATAGTGACAGACGGGAACTGTCTTTTTAGGGGTAGCATCTAAGATATATACAATTAGTATTACTTCTAAAAATATAGGTTTGCATTTCAAAGTTCTAGCCAGTTAGCATGAATGGCCCCAATTATCATTTGCATACATTTCTAACATGACTTTAAAGGTGGGCTTTGCGTCATTCAGCCTGCAAGCTGTTGAACCCTTTCTAGCCATGCGTCACAATAGATAATGCACAAAGAAGATCCATTTTTGTATTCGACTATACGGTTAATCCCATTAAATCTCTTTGCTCTATAAAATTGAAAGCTATCGCTATCTTCCAGCTTGAAAGAATATGATAACTCTGTCATCAGTAAATGTACCTGTAAATCCTTTGTGATTGAAACAGACCTTTATTTCAAACTGATGCATTTCTAACATAACAAAAATTCTCTTTATAAATTAAAATTTTGTTTTAAGCTGTTGCCATTTTTGCCTATTTTTCTTATTGTACTGAACTATCTTGTGGCAGTTAATATCAGATGATCCATGCTGACCATTAAGAATAAGAGACAGAGGGATCTGTATTCTCAGCCTGGAGACAAGTGAATTTAATGTATGTTGCGGGGCTTTGTGTTGGTTATCTAGATTCATTATTTGCGTGAATTGAGAGAGGTTTCTGAACTAGTTTTTCATTCCCATGTGTTTTTATGTACCTGTATAAAATGTCACCACAGTATCTTGTGCCCTTTCATTGAGTGGTTGTAGTTGAATAAGGTAACAATAGAATATATTAATACCTAGTTCATGTAGCACTTTTCATCTGTTGGTCTCAGTCATTTACAAAGGAGGTAAATACCATTATCTTAATTTTAAAGATGGGACACTAAAACTGAGACACTAAGGTGGACTTAAGCAAAGTCACCCAGCATGCCAGCAGCAGAGCTTAGAAAAGAATCCAGGTCTCCTGAGTCCCTTTCCAGTGCTTTACCCTATATGCCACACTGTCTTCTTACACAGTCCAGTCCTGCAAGGTATTTAACACCTCTTGTAAAAGTGCTTGCGCACTTTTCAACTCCTGTGGACTTCACTGGGATTGGAAGGGTGTTCAGCACTGTGGTGATTTGGGGACTGCCCAGACCAGTAAGGAGTTCTGTCACCACCTGCCCTGTAACCTTTATGCTGGGCAGGTAAGCTTCTATTCTAGCCTGCCCACAAGCACAAGGTCTCACCCTGACTTCCACTAGCCTAGTTACTCTTTGCAAGGTGACCCCAACAGCCCTTCCAGTCTCGAGTCTCCCCAAATCAGTCTTCCCTTGGTCCTTAAGTATCAGACACTCAGACCATTCCCTCTGGTTTGTCACCCTGAAGGCATGAAACCAGCCTCCACAGAGATGAGTTTACTTTGGCGCTCGCGTTCCATGCAGTTTGCACACGAGGGACCTGCCTTGGGTAAAAATAAACAAAAAAGTATATTTAATAGAAAAAACACAGATTCCAAGATGAAATAGTAAGGGAAAGCAAATGTACAAGTTACACTGAAAATAAAATGTAGCTTCAGGCTTTACATTTCTATATTGGATATGACCCCTTTTCTAGTTTAATACCTATTGTCTTTGAACAGTTCCCATTGTACTGCCTAGCAATAGGGGAGATCCCGTGTTCACAGACAGCCTCCCACCCAGAGACTGTCCCTTAGACCAAACTCAGTTTCAAACCTGTTTTTAAAAGGCCTCCCCTAACCTCCTCCCCTCTTTATGCCCTCTGTCTCCCCTTGAGGGTGACTCGGGTATTCAGAGTGGGGAAACTCTAGCCAGGATGTCTTGTCTGTCCCTGCTTGACTGCTCACCATCTCCTGTGAGGTGTAGCTAAATTGCCACCACAGATTATGAGCACAATTTTCTATAAACATAATTTATAACCACAATCTACATACATATTCATAATGATCAGTTCAGAACATAAGCTTTCATAAAAACCTTACTAAGTATATTTTTATAGTACAATCAGTTGATTTAACTCCTTTTTTAAGGGGTTTAGACTTTCTGAGAAAGCCAAATCTAATTCTCTGGATTGATATCAATAATTCCTTTTGAAGTCAGGGACTGCCATACTGAGTCAGGTAAGCAGGATTTGACCCTTTCCTTCTAGAAAAGCCCCCATGTGTTTTTAATAGAAAGTGATAACTTTTCTAGAGGTTTTAAAATCATCTTACAAAATGTAATAAGGATACTCTGTATATAGAAGTTATTTTTACAATATTGTAATTTTTAGAATCTTCTTGGTTTACCGCTAATTAAACTAGATATGTTTCTTGTTTATCCAGCCTCCATCATATTAGTATCTGAACCTCATGTGAGCATTGATGGATTTCTCTGCGAGAAAGTATTATCCCCATTGTACAGATGGGGAAACTGAGGCAAAAGGAGATTAAGTGATTTACTTATGGTCACACACAAGAAGTCTGTTGAAGAAGAGATGGGAATTGAACCCTGTCTTTTAATTTCCAATCCTGTGCCTGAACTCCAAAAGCATCTTTTCTCCTATCTTTCTGTGAGGGAAGCTAATGTGTGCCATGGATACTTTATTTTTGTGTTGAGTTTATTTTTAAACTTTTTCAAATGGAAACTATACACAAAGGCAAAGAACTTGTTTTACCAAATTTTCAGAACCGTGTGGCTCTTAATAATGTTCTCATGCCAGAGGATGAAGTAAATAAGTTTCCATTTATGGTGCCTTTTAGTGACTTTCTAAAGTGGGGTAAATATATCCCTAATGTCCAGCTGAAGCTTGGAGAAGTTTAGTGACTTGCTCAAGGTCATTGCACACATGGCCTTTTCCTATTGTCAGATGGATAATATGGGGGTGGCTTATGTTACAGAATAAGATCACCAGATAAATCACTAAAACCAGGAAAACAGTCTTTTAGATGTTTTCCAAAAATTGGAAAGACTGAGTAAATGGGATGTGAATTTATCTTCTCTATGGGCCTGATTCAAAGTTCACTGAGGTCAGATAGACTCCCACTAATTCCAGTGGGCTTTGGATCAGGCCCCAAATGCATTTGAACTATAGCTTTGTTGTGTCAAAACTTTCTATTTTCTGATTGTAAGTAGTATAATGTGATGGGTATCTGTTTAGGAAACTGAGCGGGGAGGGGGAAACCAAGAATAAAAGTCTCTTTTTGATGCACATGTGGAAGGGACCAATACATATTTTTGTGCATAGGTTCATTTAAAATGACATGATGAACATAATACATGCCTTTTAGTTTTATTTCTAATTCATGCAATCATTCATTCCATATTTATGAAAAACCCACTTCTCATTAAAATCACCACTTTAAAATTACAATCTTTGTAGAACACATCTAAGAAATGACCTTTCTTCATTTTAAATGCTATAAAATTAAGTTTTTGTAGACTGTAGGCAGCACTCAAGGGATAGATTCTTTAATGTACTGGATATTGCTTTCAAAGTACTCTAATTGCCTAAATTAATAATGGCTTTTTTCTTTGGGTCTTATAAGGGACAAATGAATTTGAATCAGTCTCTGAAGTATTGAATCACTGGCTATCTCATTCTGATTACTTTTTGCATTCATTATAAAATTAAAAAAGAACAGCAAGGTCACCTTTGGCATGGCTTTTTGTTTGTGAGAAAAGTTAATGCCCCTTTCCTTCACTTCTCTGAATCAGATTTCCTACAAACACAGAGCTTGCCAACATTGTTGTGACTTTAAAAATAACCTGCTTCAATTTGTGCAGGACTTCGGGAAAGAAACCACCTATGAATGCCTTTTGATTGAAACACTTAAAATGACTTTAGGGTTTTAATAACAAACACTCCTCCCCTCCAAACCCCAATAATCACCTAATCTCTTGGGTTTAAAACACAACAAATGCCCAACAAACCTCCCCCCCCACCCCAAAACCAAAACCCAACCCAACCACCACCTAAGCTCTTAGGTTAAAAGCCCCATGCTGTTATTCCTTAGTTCTGTCAGGCCATTAGAACATATCAGGTGAATAGGATAGTTTTTGAAAATTGTTTTGAGGAATTCACAGCACGTTACATTGATCTTTTGGACTCTGCTCCCTTATGTTGGAACCCACAAAAAAACGAGAGTGCTCTTATGTGGGCTTCATTTTTTTTTTTTTTTTTTAAAATTCTATTTTTGGCCGAGTTTGGGAGGCCTAATACTTAACTTGATTGCTTTTCTCTGTATGGACATTTGAATGGGATACCACAACTTTCAAACACCACTGATGAATTAAAAATGTCAAGTGTTTGGTTAATTGTTTTGCCTTCTGATTTCTGAGCTTTAAGACAACGAGGGTGACTTACAATCTTTTCTACTAAACTTTGTTTTAAAATAGAGTTTAAGCTGAGATTCTCTCCTAGCAACATGTCTACAGGACCTGTCTCTTTAAGAGCCACACTAAATATCGTGAAATTTGTGATAATATTGTGAGAGGTGGCAATGTTGTTTCTTATTCCCAGCAAAAATTGTTTGAAGTTGGGGGTGGAACCCGAAACCTCATGAATAGATACAAAATTCCATGGTACGATAAGAGACTTTACCAATGGAATTGTTCCAGTGACAACATTGAAAATAATTTTTATTATGGTATAAATAAAAAGGAATACAGCAGGACTAGTGATATTGTCTGAAAGATAGAGAAAAAGGAAACCCTTATTAGTTCTTCTGGTTTGATTTCTGCAGGGATCAAAGGGAAGAGCGAGAACAAGTAAAATGTTCACCAGTTCTTTTAGCTGTAAGCTCTGTTCATTAATGTGCAAATATGCATTATGTGATGTAGTTGAATTTTCCTCACTCCATCTGGCAGTTGGGGAGAGAGAAAATTAGTCAGGAACCTTATTAATCACTTGGGGATTAGCTGAATGGTGTAATTAGCCTGGAGTGGCATTTAAAAATGTTGCATACGCTGTACAGTAAATCAATTCCAACTTAGTAAATGAAGCTTGTTTCGAAACTTTGACTTCGTCAGTAGTATGTGCAGAAGACTGACTTGCAACACGATACTTACTTTGATCTGTGCTAATGGATACCATTGGAGAGTTGGGCCCTTATAATGATACTTAAATATATTTACTAAAAATGAAAAATACCAGGAAAGTGGGATATTTATATTGTAATTTAGATGGTGATGAGCCACAAACTGAAACTCTAATTCCAGATTTTGCTGGCAGAGAACTCTGTGGGTCTTGGGTGTGTGGTCTTGGCTCATGCAGTTGTGCTAGTATGTATCTGTACACACTCTTGCTTTTTCAACTAACAAACGCACACTGAAAATGTATGCCCACTAACTCAACTGTCGCCTTTGCATAAGGTAATAATAAAAAGAGACAAACGTGGCAAGAAGAAGTGGGAGTTAGCTGGTTAATTTTTTACATAGAAAAATCCACTTTTTTTTTGTTCCATAACATGGCTTTTTATTGAAGTAAAATGTACATCTTATACAAATTAGATCAATAAGAAACATTCCAAAACGAATGTAATAAAACAGACTATGGCCTGAATTCAGTTATACCAAGGCCCCTTTGTGCCACACTGGCAGTAATTTTTACAAAGTATACATTTTTGATGTATAAAGGGACCTTTTGTGTAAATGAGAATCCAAGCCTGTGGGTTTGATCCTGCATTTTTTTACTTGGGCACAATTCTCACTGAGTTCACTGGAAAATTTGACTGAGAAATGACTGAAGCATTGGGCCAATTGAAGTTTATACTCCTGAAATTGTAGTTTCTGTGTTTGCTTTAATACACAAGCCAGTTTGTCTTTACAATTCAGTGTATTTTCATCAGACAGTGATGCAGTGGCTTGTTCTGTAGACTCATATTTTATTGTCAGACAACATTTACTGGTTTGACTTTCAACTGAACCATACATAGCAGGAATACTACAAGCAATTACAGCAAACACCTGCTATAACACTCCAGGACTGTTCTACTAATGCAGCTCACAGAAACCATGTGGTATATACGTTGAATTCAAGATGTATTGTATTTGTTAATCATTAAGAAATATTACAAGATTATTTATATATAAAGTAGAAAAACATGTAAAAATGCAGTGCAATCCTAATTTCCAGTTAGTTTGAAACTCCTAGGTAACTGAATGTAGCATGTATTCAAAAATTCCCTTCTAAAGGTTTGGATTTGTTCAAGCACAAAATATATATTGTTGCAAAAACTTCATTTCAGTTGAATGCAAACATTCATTCAGGGCCAAATCTTTAATAGACCGGCAACCTGATCTTCACTGGCACATGTGCGTTTGTGCATTCACACTCCCTCTCATACACAGGGCTGGCTCCAGGCACCAGCTTAACAAGCAGGTGCTTGGGGCGGCAAAGGGAGAGGGGCAGCCTGTTCGGCAATTTTGGGGCAGCAGGTCCCTCACTCCCTCTAGGAACAAAGGACCTGCCGCCGAACTGCCACCGCCGATCACGGCTTTTTTTTTTTTTTCCAGTTGCCGCTGCCGGTCACGATTGTGATTGCGGACTTTTTTTTTTTTTTTTTTTTTTTTTGCTTGGGGTGGCAGAAATGCTGGAGCCGGCCCTGCTCATACATACTTCAATACAGTAACAACTGTGTGTACACTTCATACTAACATCTCAGTGTGCAAATTGATGCAAAAACACCTCCTCACAGATTCTAATGCCTGATTATGCAATAGTAATTGGAATAAGCAGATGTCACATGTGAAAATGTTGGCATTTATCAGCTGTTAATAGAAGTGTTAGTACACCAAGGTGTGCGCACACAGAATTGTGTGCAACTGCAGAGCCATGTGGTTCCAAATCAGGACCTCCATTTGTAAGTAATTTGCTAATCAAAAGGTACAACCTCTCTCTCTCTCTCTCTCTGAAGGGATAGTGCCAGTGAGAACAATGTAAAGCTTCCCATGAGATCACTACCTGATAGAAATTGCAGGGGTGTACCAGCCCTGGAGACTGTAATACCTTGGCACAATAGGAAGGGTTAAAGATAGTTTGTCTTAAACCCATAGTCACTTGCTTTCCAGGGCTTTCACAAGACACATACCACTAATTTATTGTCACTTTTTTGTAATAATTTAAGTTGAATCACAGTATGCAATTATCAAGTATCTAGACTAAAATGGTATGTTGTCTGCAGGATCATGTGCTGTGAAACTTTTTAAAATAGATCCTGGTCTCAAACAAGATTCAGACAGTGCTTAAGAAGATTAATCTAATTTACAATGGAAAATATCTCTTATCTTAGAAAGACTAAGAAACATGCTGCCACAGCTGGGAGTCACCATAATCCCCCAGTTTGCTTAATTGCTTTACTGCTACTTTTATAATTAAGACCCATTAACTTGTCATATATTGATAACAGGGATGACCCTGAAACAGACTGATAGATTGAAGTCTCCTATAGTTTTGTATTGTCATATGAATGAGTTAATTATTTTTGTTATTAAAGAGAGAAATGTACAAAACAGATTTTGATAAAGTGCTGGAGTTTCCCTGTTGGAGATGAATACACACTCCAGTCAAATGCAGTTATTCTGCTACAATTTTTCAGTCAGCAATTGATAGTTAAGATGAGTATTCTCAGTTCCTTTTAACAGAATGTTAACAATTTATAATGACTAATAGAATGTCACCAACATTAGTAACACTGCATTTTAGAATTCTGGTGTATACTAAAGATTATAGGCTGGATGGGATTAAACTGGCTAAAGCTCTGGGTCCAAAACGTTTCCATGAGTTTAAAAATACAACAAAGTATGAGAAGCAGAGTGGTCCAGAATATTGTGACTCATCCCCATCTCTGAAGGTTAAATTTCCTGGCGGACCTCAGTGTCAGGAAAAACACAGCCAACAGGAGAGAGAGGCTCTTAGGAAGGAAAAATCAATACCAAATAAAATAGCTTTTTAAAAGCTGTAAAGACCATTCTGTAAGCCTCAAAGATATAACATGTTACAGTAGTAAGTTTTAATTATGTATCTTCTCTGTATCAGACTCGTAAATGATAGTTTGCTAGGAACTTTGAAAAGGTTCGTACAAATGAGTAGTCTGAACAGTTTAGTCTCTGATTGTATTATTTATGAGCAAGGAATTACTTTAATCATGGTGGGCATAAGCCTATGTTCCTTACACTAGAAAAACTTCCATTAAAGTCCGTAATAGTTCGGGGACCGAGACCTGTGTGGGAGCAGCTTTACTACTTTCTTTTTAGCACTAGGGCTGATGGAAGAAAACCCCTTCCTAATTCAAGATTACATTGTACAGCGGAATAGATGTACTGAATGCTGCTTCACCTCTCTGTGAAAAGTGAGTTTAAATGTAATTGAAAAAATATTAAATTTTGGGATTCTAGTTGCCAACTCTGAATAGACCTTGAATGTCCACAAGAAAAACTGGTAGATTCCATATATATATGGAATATATATATATTTAAGCGCTATGGCCCTGATTCAGCAAAGCACTTAAACATGAGGGTTCATTGAACTCAATGGGACTTAAGCACATACTTTAGTTAGGCACGTGAGTAATTGTTTTGCTGAATTAGAGCCTCTATGTGCAATAATTTGTTCATATACCAAATGTGTTTTATGAATGTCAGTTTCATTATACATTTTGGGAACATTGCTTAAGATACAGGAAATCTATTGCTGTATGATGTGTTCTGACTGTTATTTGTCTGAGGATCCAAAATGCTAATATTTGATAAGCTTTAGGAGACCCTTCTTACACTCAAGAAAATAAAATGTCACTTTTGTCACTGGAAGGTGCTTAAAGTCAGCAGACTGAGATTGTCTGACTTGGACCTATTAATTTTATATTTGTTTTATTTTGAAATTGGAGAGAACCAGCCTTGGGATCTACTTGTAATCTCTTGCTCCAAATTAAATTAGCTTTGAGTGAAAGCAGCTCTACTTGAGTAAGAGAACGGTACTTTCTGTAGTATCCTCACAAGTTTCCCAAAATGCTCTGTGTATATTTAAGTGTTCTCCTATCACTGTGAATTCCATTACAGCATCAGGGTTATCATCTACTGTAGTAATTACAAAGCTGAGTGCAGTACTCAGACACTGATTCGCTACTGTTTTGTTGGATAGCGCTAGTCTGACTCGTTAGACTCAGCATTAAGCTGCCTGCAAAGGATTTTCTTTGCAAGTTGGTAGAGAAGTTCTTTGCTAAAGACGTTCTGGTTGATAAAAAGCAACAGAGGGTCCTGTGGCACCTTTGAGACTAACAGAAGTACTGGGAGCATAAGCTTTCATGGGTCAGAACCTCACTTCTTCAGATGCAAGTAATGGAAATCTCCAGAGGCAGGTATATATCAGTGTGGAGATAACGAGGTTAGTTCAATCAGGGAGGGTGAGGTGCTCTGCTAGCAGTTGAGGTGTGAACACCAAGGGAGGAGAAACTGTTTCTGTACTTGGATAGCCATTCACAGTCTTTGTTTAATCCTGATCTGATGGTGTCAAATTTGCAGATGAACTGAAGCTCAGCAGTTTCTCTTTGGAGTCTGGTCCTGAAGTTTTTTTGCTGTAAGATGGCTACCTTAACATCTGCTATTGTGTGGCCAGGGAGGTTGAAGTGTTCTCCTACAGGTTTTTGTATATTGCCATTCCTGATATCTGACTTGTGTCCATTTATCCTCTTGCGTAGTGACTGTCCAGTTTGGCCAATGTACATAGCAGAGGGGCATTGCTGGCATATGATGGCATATATAACATTGGTGGACGTGCAGGTGAATGAGCCGGTGATGTTGTAGCTGATCTGGTTAGGTCCAGTGATGGTGTTGCTGGTGTAGATATGTGGGCAGAGTTGGCATCGAGGTTTGTTGCATGGGTTGGTTCCTGAGTTAGAGTTGTTATGGTGTGATACGTGGTTGCTGGTGAGAATATGCTTAAGGTTGGCAGGTTGTCTGTGGGCGAGGACTGGCCTGCCTCCCAAGGTCTGTGAAAGTGAGGGATCATTGTCCAGGATGGGTTGTAGATCACTGATGATGCGTTGGAGAGGTTTAAGCTGAGGACTGTAGGTGATGGCCAGTGGAGTTCTGTTGGTTTCTCTTCTGGGCCTGTCTTGTAGCAGGAGTCTTCTGGGTACACGTCTGGCTCTGTTGATTTGTTTCTTTATTTCCTTGTGCAGGTATCGTAGTTTTGAGAATGCTTGGTGAAGATCTTGTAGGTGTTGGTCTCTGTCTGAGGGGTTGGAGCAGATGCGATTGTACCTCAGTGCTTGGCTGTAGATGATGGATCGTGTGGTGTGACCGGGGTGGAAGCTGGAGGCATGAAGGTAGGCGTAGCGGTCGGTGGGTTTTCGGTATAGGGTGGTGTTAATGTGGCCATCGCTTATTTGTACGGTGGTGTCCAGGAAGTGGACCTCCCGTGTAGATTGGTCCAGGCTGAGGTTGATGGTGGGGTGGAAGCTGTTGAAAGCATGGTGGAATTCTTCCAGGGCCTCCTTCCCATGGGTCCAGATGATGAAGATGTCATCAATATAGCGTAGGTAGAGAAGGGGCATGAGTGGACGAGAGCTGAGGAAGCGTTGTTCCAGGTCAGCCATAAAAATGTTGGCATATTGTGGGGCCATGCGGGTGCCCATAGCGGTGCCACTGGTCTGGAGTATATATTGTCACCAAATTTGAAATAATTGTGCGTGAGGATAAAGTCACAGAGCTCAGCAATGAGTTGGCATCGAGGTTCGTTGCATGGGTTGGTTCCTGAGTTAGAGTTGTTATGGTGCGATACATGGTTGCTGGTGAGAATATGCTTAAGGTTGGCAGGTTGTCTGTGGGCGAGGCCTGGCCTGCCTCCCAAAAGAATCTGTTTGAGTGAGTCACCCTCCTTCCTTTGGTCAGTATGGGACTACGATGAGGTAATGCTCACCTGACTCTGAAGGGCGGGGAGGCAAAGCCAAGAGGGAAGAAAGGACATGATAAAAGCCTGGGTCGGCTCGGGCCCTGGGGTGCTGGCCCCGGCCCAGCACCGCTGGCCCGGCCCCGGCCCCTGGCCCAGCACCGCCGGGCCCCGGCCCCCGGCTCAGCACCCCCGGCCCGGCCCCCAACTCATGTCCCAATTTTCCCGGACATGTCCGGCTTTTTGGGATTTCCCCCCGGACGGGGATTTGAGGCCCAAAAAGCCGGACATGTCCGGGAAAATCCGGACGTATGGTAACCCTATTAAATACTCCTCCAGGTGTATCGTAAGGACCCACTTCTGCAAACAGCCTGTGAAATTGAGCTGCAGAGTGTTGTAAGAATAGTCTGGAAGCCTAACTTCATGGCTATTTTTCTGGAGTGCTGTTCATTCCCATTTTCACCCTCCACCCTTTTTTCTCCACCCCCCACCCTTTTCTCTCCTCTGACTAGGGATAGTGTCAGTTTTTAACCACATCATCCTTTGTTTAAAGCAAAGCCTTTATTTTGATATGGTGATTGTACCAACACCCAGGTAAAAAGAAAAACTCAAATTAAAAACAAACCAACCCAAACTTGTATATTTGGCTGATGAAAATTTAAATTATCGTGTTTAAAAAAAAAACAGGCCTTCCCTGATGGAACTAATTAATGTGTAAATGATCAGAGTGCTGGGTCAGCTCCTGGCTCTCAGCACTCTGTCACACAAACATTTTTAATAGTGAGGGTAATTTAGCATTGGAACAACTTACCTAGGGTCGTGGTGGCCTCACTGTCTCTTGAAACTTTACATCAGAACTGGATATCTCTTTGAAAGATATGCTCTAGCTCAAACAGAAGTTATGAGCTTGATGCAAAAATTACCAGGTGAAGTTCTGTGGTGCATGTTTCTGCAGGAGGGCAGAGTCAATGATCATAATGGTCCCTTCTGGCCTGGGGTGGAATCCCATAATTCTCCCACTCTAAGACCGAGTCCCTGGGCTATCACCCTCTGTGTTCCCACTGTGATTAGTCAGATGGCCCAACTGGATTCAAACCCTGCAGGTCTTCCCTTCAGGAGCTGACTGGTGGAATAAAGGGAGAGAATCTTCCTTTCACAACAAAGTATTGTATGAACTTAAGAGTAGGAGTATGGCATAGCCAGAGAAAAAGTTTTTAACCCAGAAAAGGTCTACACAGACTAAATGTTACTTATAATCCTATCCTACCCCAGACACCACAACCTCTGGAGTCTGGGTTCAAAACCTGTCTCCCCTCTGCAAAGAGGGTGTCTCTCTTTAAGTTCAGCCAAGTCCTTTGTTTCTTATGTTTCTTGAACCTGGTTAAATGGGTTTAGGCAGTTCATCAGGGAAGTGAGTGAGTGAGAGAGACACACTTACTTCAAAGCAGCTGGTTTTCTGCATTGTCTCAGGTTTTGGCAGAGCAGTTCTTATCAGGACATTGTTCCCTTCTTGCCTACACTAAGGCCTTGTCTACATTAGAAAATTAGGTCAGTTTAACTATGTTGGTGGTAGCTGTGGAAAAACCCCACTGCTGAGTGGCGTCATTAAGCCAGCCTAAGTCTCTGCGTAGACAGCACTAGGCTGACAGAAGAATTCTTCTGTTGACCTAGCTACTGCCTGTCAGGGAGGTGGAATCCCTCCCATCAGCCTAGGGAGTGTCTATATTGTAGCATTTTAAGTGTAGACAAGCCCATAGCTAATCCCTTCTTGAGCCAACCCTGTGTGTGTGTGTGTGTGTGTGTGTGTGTATATATATATATATATAAGTAGAAATGTCTCCAAACGCAACACATTCTCTGTCTGTTGGCTATTTGCATTAAGAGTAAGTCATGCCAACTGTAAATAACACTATCAAGAGGTGGTGCCATCAATTTACAGGCAAAATAGATGACCTTGTAAATGGCTATAGAATCTGACAGTGACCTAGAATCAGAGAGAAGAAAAGATGACAGTTTTGGTTTAAGCACTGAGCATGTGATAGAGCAGGGGTCGGCAACCTTTGGGAAGTGGTGGGCCAGTAAAAGGTTTTGCGTGCCAAACTGGCAGCGTGGGCAGCGGGCTGAGCCACTCAGCCCGCTGCCGGTCTGGGGTCCTGGCTTCCGGCCCCTTGCAGGCCGGAGTCTCGTCCGCTGGCCCTGCTCAGCCCGTTGCTGGCCAAAACAGCCTAGCCCTTGAGAAGCATAACTTAGCCCTCAGTGTTGCATATCTGTCTAGCACACTAGTGTTTGAAGTAGTAATAATAATAATAATTAATAATAATAATCTTGATCTTTTACAGGGGTCAGCAACCTGCAGCACGTGTGCCAAAGGTGGCACGCGGGCTGATTTTAGTGGCACACTGCTGCCAGCCAGGGTCCCAGCCACCAGCCCCACTCAGCCCGCTGCTGGCCTGGATTACGGAACCTCAGACCAGCAGCGGGATGAGCCGCTCAGCCCACTGCCGGTCTGGGGTCCCGGCTGCCGGCCCCTTGTCAGTTTCTCTAACTCAGGAAACTCTTAGCCTCCTGCATGACCTTTACTCCAAAGCCCCTGTTCCCTTTTCCTCTCTAAACCTTGCTCTCTCTCTCTAGTTTCAGTGGCTTTCAGATCTGCCCTCCGTTTTCTCCTCCTGCACAATGACAAGTACCTCCTTGCAGGAAAAAAGTTCTTATTTCTCCTCTGCTGGCACCTTCTGGATTTTTCTTGATCTTGGCTTCTGTGCCTAGATCTTCTGCACATTCTTTCTGTATCTGGTTCAGGGAGTCTGCAGCTGCCTTTGTTACAGCATCCCTAATAGAGGGATTAGCATCTCTTTCTTTGGCTTCTACAAAGGCCATTCACATGCATCACTAGTTATAGAGAATTTGGTTACTATTTGTAAAGGTGTGACTCTTACTTTGTCATTCTTTTGTGGCCAACTGTCAACCCATCTGGTATTGGATGGAGTGTGTCAGTCTCCAGCCTTTAACAAGAATACTACAATGTGAAAGTGAATGTGAGCTAAAATGAAAGGGTGGTAAGCTAAAATAACAGAATGGTGGATATGTACAATGAACTAGCTGATTAGGGTTGCTAAGTGTCCGCTAAAAGTCTGGTTGGTGGCACAGTGGGGCTAAGGCAGGCTCCCTGCCCAGCTCTGCGTGGCTCCCGGAAGCGGCCAGCATGTTCGGCTCCTAGGTGCAGGGGTGGCCACAGGGGCTCTGCACGCTGCCCCTCCCTGGTGCTGGCTCCACGGCTCCCATTGACTGGGAATTGCAGCCAATGGGAGCTGTGGGGGCGGTGCCTATGGACATAGGCAGCACTCGGAGTCCCCTGGTCACTCGTGCACTTCAGTGCCAGAGGGACCTGGCCTGCAGAGCCTCAGAGAAGGGGCAGGGCAGAGGCACGGTCTCAGAGAAGGGGTGGGGTAGGGGGCAGGGCAAGCGTGTTCAGTTCTATGTGATTAGAAATTTGGCAACCCTAGCTGCCATCTGAGAAATTACCTTTATTTTAAATGGTGACCTAGTGTATCAAAATACAACTAAAGCTGAGGTTAAAATCAAAGTGTAGTTAAAGCCAATGGAGTGTGACTGAAACTGTGAGTAAAGTTTATTGAATGAGGCATTGGCTTCATCTATTCACTGGTACAAAATAGCCTGAATATAAGTAATTAAAATGGAGTGAATTTTGCAGATTTTTAGCCATGAAAGGTTTACCCCTAGTTTGGCCAAGCAGAATGTTAATTTCTAGGTGCCCACAAATGCAGAAAACATGACTACCATGATATGAAACAATGCTCCTTATCTCCCTAACCAGCTGTCAACAGCATTCATCCTTCAAGGATATGAATATTGTTCTACCTTCTTCCAGTGACATCTACCACTAAAGTCAAGTTGAAGGGCATATTGAGTGGGCTCCCACAGGGATTGGTCCTGGTCCGGTTCTGTTCAATATCTTCTTCAGTGATTTAGATAATAGCATAGAGAGTACAGTTATAAAGTTTGCAGATGTACAAACTAGGAGGGGTTGCAAGTGCTTTGGAGGATAGGATTAAAATTCAAAATGATCTGGACAAACTGGAGAAATGGTCCTGAAGTAAATAGAATGAAATTCAATAAAGATGACTACACAGTTAGGAAGGAACAATCAGTTGCATACCTACAAAATGGAAATAACTGTCTATGAAGGAGTACTGCAGAAAGGGATCTGGGGGTTACAGTGGATCACAAACTAAATAGGAGTCAACAGTGTAACACAGTTGCAAAAAAGTGAACATCATTCTGGGATGTATTAGCAGGAGTGTAGTAAGCAAGATGTGAGAAGTAATTCTTCCACTCTATGCCCCACTATAAGGCCTCAACTAGAGTATTGTGTCCAGTTCTGGGTGCCACATTTCATCAAAGATGTGGACAAATTGGAGAAAGTTCAGAGGAGGGAAACACAAATGATTAAAGGTCTAGAAAACACAACCTATGAAGACAGTTTGAAAAAATTGAGTTAGTTTCATCTGGAGAATAGAAGATTGGGGGGGGGGAACATAACAGTTTTCAGGAACAGAAAAGGTTGTTACAAGGAAGAGGGTGAAAAATTGTTCTCCTGAGCCTCTGAGGAAAGCACAAGAAGCAATGGGCTTAATTTGCAGCAAGGGAGGTTGGTTCCTGTTAGGGTAGTTTGCACTGGAACAAATTGCCTAGGGAGGTTGTGGAATCTCCCTCACTGGAGGTTTTTAAGAACAGGGGAATGGTTTAGTTATTACTTAGTCCTGCCTTGAGTGCAGGTGACTGGACTAGAAGACCTATTGAGGCTTCTTCCAGACCTACACCTCTATGATTTCATCTCCATTGAGAACTGTGCCTGGTTTCTGCTGTTTGACTTCATTATGTAAACAGGGTTCAGTGAGTGCTTTCCAAAGGTGGCCTTGTCAACTGATCTGCTGCATCTTCAGACTGAGTTGTTGCCCAGTCAACAAGCTGTATAAATACCTGAAGTCGAAATTGATCTCTTTAGGCTTGTGTTTGAGGTCGTGGCATGCTCTTCCATGGAAGTGGAAGTACTTACCATTCTCTGAGTAAACAGTTTGTGAACTGCGTGAATATATTGTGTTTCCCCTTGCTATCTAAAGACCAGAAAAAGGATATCAAGGGCACAGTATTGAGGAAGCAACAAGGTTTAAAAAAGTTATGATAAAGGATGACTTCAAACACTAGCATATAAACTGCTCAGTTGTCACATTGGGACAAGGTTTAGAGAAGCAATTTCTCTACTTCTTCAGAGATTGCTTCTTGGATCCTTTAATACTAGAGCTCATAAGAGGCGATTGTGTTATCAAACAAGTCTTAAATAGCATGCGGGAGTTGGTTCAGGAGGTAACTATAGTGCAGCCAATAAATAATAGTAATTGCCAAGCTTGAATTTTTTTTTAAGGAAAGAGAAGTGAGGGATCCTGCCTGGAAGAAATCCTTGGGGGAGGGGAGGAAGGAGGTAGTTTAAAAAAAACCCATAACATAACAACAAGTTACATTTTTTTAAATTTGAAGGAGAACAGGTTAAACATTGCTGAGAACGTGGTACAATATCAAAAAGCTATTGGTTTTAAATCTCCTTTATGAGCTTCAGTGCATCTGAGCTAAGATTTCACTTTTGAAAGTTCTCCAAAGTGAAAATAAATAATAAATAAGAGGCATAAGTAGCACATTTTAAAAAATAATTTCTTGCTATGCAGAGCTAAAATGGAAGTGTCACACAAGGAAAATGTCCGTGACTGAGCAAACCTGTGACTGAAGTACTCAATTTTTCTTCAACAAAAATGAACCAAATTCGTTGGAAAAGGAGGCATGTATTTCTAGTATCTCAGTGTGTGAAGAGTGGTATGGTATTTGCATTGGCAATCAATTAGGAGTAGAAAATACAATGGTGTTTCTTTCCTCTAGTTTGTCCTCAGTCTCTACCATTGCAAAAATCTGTAGCTGCATAATTCTAAAACTTTCATACATTAAATCTTTGAGAAAATCTGAAAAAAATTACCGGTAGTTAAAATAGAGGACAGTTGGCAGACGTGGTCATGATTTGGAACATGGCTACGTAAAAATCGCTTTTATCTTTGTGTGTTACCATTGCAGCTGCCATCAGTGAAAATATTCACACTAACATACCTGGTTTAAAAGGTTAGGGGGCTGGTTACGTTTTCCTTGGTTTTGAGCTTTGCATTTATTTAACTTCAATGCATGCCACAAGCCAGGGTCCCTTATTACCCTGGGGGTTTCCTTGGTCAGTTGGTGATGAGTTGAGGTATATTTGTTTAATGGGGGAGGGTTTCCATATAGGAGGCGATGAAGGGCAAATACATTTATTCTATTAATTTTATGGATTCTAGAATCTACACAAGTGCCTAGAGATTAGACAAGGTGCTTCTTAAATCCAAATGAATAGGTGAAATGGGTTATATCCAAGTATAAAATCACTAAAGAATTGTCAGGTGTTCAGAATTCGTTATTCCATTACATATCAATGATTATACACTGGTAGTGTTGTGACTATTCCTCATTGTTTTAATCTCCTGTCCAGCAATGATGGGCTTGTTGTGGACTTTTTATCTTTAAAACCTCAGAGCTTGGTCTGGACTTGGTCTTAGAACTAAATAAGGAATAAGAGTTTTTATAAAACAAAATAACCCCACCACACACAAAACAATAACCCCAATAAACCAAACTTCTGTGCAGTTGGCATTGTTTCCATTACAAAACTAGAGTGTAATTGGTAAAGTCAGACTTGGAGAAGCCCCAGACGGAAGCAACTGGAGATTAAAGAACCCTGGATGAGGTATATTTGCAGACCTGTGTGGGGAAAGTTTCAATCATGCCTACTTGAGGTATGCCTGCTTCTAGCCTATTCTTCTATTGCATTTCAGAAAATTCAATGGATGGACATCACCACACCAGAGGGCTAGTACCCTGGGGATTTTCCTTTTTAACAGGCTTTATCATGACATGCAAGGCTTCTCCATATTGACACTGATTAAGTGTAGTGGAAAATATGGATCCAGAAGCATTTTTTCCCCCCTCCTATGTGCAGTCGAAAGAGTTAACCAGCTTCCTACAGCAGTCTATTTTTCACTGCATTCACTGAAATTACTCTAGGCATTGCCAATCAGCAACACAGTGGAAGAAATGACTATAACAGATGAATGTGAGGAAATCCTTCCGGCATTGCATCTGTGCCATTATATTCCTCACTTAGATATGTAACTTTGAAAAGCTTAGCAAGCAGCTGATGTCCATCAAGGTTCCTTCTGTCTGTGAGTAAGGTAGTGGGCCAAATCTGGAAGCATGTTATATGGGAAAATAATTTGCTGCTGCATATGTACATTTATGTACATGCAAATCTCTCTAGTTATGGTATAGTTTCCTTGTTACTGCATTATATTCCAGGATTTCTTCTTTCTTTTAGATATGACATACATATTATAAAACTAGCTATGTGTAGTCATATGCTTTGTAAAATACACAGCCCCAACCAACTTTTACTTAAAAATATAAAGCCCTTTATCATTAAGCATCATTTTACAGCACACCCCCGATAATTTCCAAGAATAGTGTCCCCTAACTGCTCTTTCAGGAACAGCATGCAGGAGCACAAGCCATTTTGGGGTCCCACTAAATTAGTGGCTCTGGTACTGTTGTGGGGTGGGAGGACTTCAATGTTTTCTCAGCAGTGGTGGTAAGCTATAAACCAAACAAAGAAGTGAACAAAACAAATAAGAAAACCCTGACTAACCAACCCAACTTCAATCCAGAATCTCAGTACAACAAAATCAAATAATGTAAGAGTACCCTGGAGGGTACACGAGAGAAATTGTGTAATGGATTTTATTAATAATTTTATTGCATTTTCATAATAGGCTACTCAGATGAAGCTTTAAAACTCCGTGTGAACTTGTTTTATATAAAATATGGAAGTTAATATACTTCAGGATGTACCAATGAGAACACAGATATGCTGACATACAGAGCCCTCCCCTGTGCAGTGTGGGTTTAGTTGCCCAGAAACTGTCCAGTCTAACTGAGCTCAGAACTTAGGGGTTTTCCCCCCTGGTTGTATATGTCGCACTGTAACTATATCTGCAAGTAACTGTGAAATATGGCCAGATGGCTAATGACTGATAGTGTGGAGAAGAACATTCGGTATCCGTGATGAGAAGAGTATGGTAGATCTGAAAGGCAGCTGGTAGATCTGGAAGGGGGTATGCAATAAGAAAAGTCTGGGAACCTCTGTAATGGGATTGTGTTATAACTGGAAACTTTGTTAGACTCTAACAAGTTAAAGGCAAGGCATATTATATGCCTCAACAGATTGTCTTTTCAACATTTTCAACCATAAATAATTAGTGTACAGCGGTGATTGTTCAGTAGGTTCTTTCTCTTGCAGTATAGGATATATTGAAGAAAAGCAGTCTGTTGGATGCAGATAAGTATTTGCTGAAAGTCATTGTAAGGTAATTGCAAATTGTTCAGAGGCCTCCACTAAAGCTGAATTTGAATTATAGCTGGAGTAAAACCTGCATGTTAATGGTCAGTTTATGCTCACAGCAACGTATATTTTAACTACTCTTTAAAACTAAAAGATTTGACAAATGAGATCATGTTTCACTACTGGATTGTAAATCTAAAGCAAATTATGTGTAACCTGAAGAGTACACAGTTTTTTGGTTTTCTTTTTCTGGACAGAGCCCCAATCATTTCTGTAGCAAATGGTTGTCTTCTACCCAGTCTAGAATAATATGCGTGTGTCTTAATGATGAATGTGCCAAATAGTACTAATCCATTTTTTCCTTCTGTTATTGTAAGACAGAAAATTACTCCTCTGTCTATGGTTTTAGTTTTTTTTTTTTTTCCAGCAGAAGTGGTTTTGTTGCTTTGAAACAGAGGCACAGAGAGGTCAAGTGACTTGTCTTAGTGTATTGTGCACTAACTGGCCCTGTAGACCTTGCTATCGCTCAGTAAAAGTTCCCTAGTGTGTGTTGATGTAGCACCGTTTGAAATGGGACTGTCAGCATGCCCTGGGGAACTTTTAGTCTGTGCCTGTAGGCGCCACGTGGCTCATTAGTGCATGACATGCCAGTATGAGCTAAAAGTTGCACCCCAGTTGATGCACTAATGTACCTTGTAGGCAACCCAGAAACACAACACAACATAGCACCACAACACAAGCCTCCACCACTTGAACTAAAAAGGGAACTTTGTTAGCAGTTGTCAAGGGTGTGCCTGCCTGCTAGCACCCCTTGCTGCCGAAGCGTGGCTCTGCTGAGGCCTGCCTCAGTTTCCTTTTCAGTGAGCGCCCCTTAAAAAGTCAATATAGTCCAGATATTCAAAACATTCCCCTTTCTGAGTTTATTAATCCTTATCCACATTCATGGGGTAATATTGTATTCCATAAACATACATGTTGGGATAACTCCTAAAATAGGGGTCCTCGGGTACTGTTTTAGGTCATTGTCACCTGGGAACAGGTACACAATTCAGAAAAAAAAGCTTAAAATTTTTTTTTCTGTGTCAAAAAAAGCATGTAGGGTACAAATGTACCCAAAGCTGTTGCATTGTTTTCCTGCATTTACATATGTTTGCTTCTAGTGAGAGTATCTTGTATTGTAATAGTGAGCAAGTGCTAACTGATAGTGCATTGCAGTGACACTGGTTGCTGCATACAGTCACGCTAAGAGCTTGTCTACACTGGCAAGTTTCTGCGCAGTAAAGCAGCTTTTTGCACTCAAACTGCAGACGTGAACCCAGTCAAGGCACTTTGTGCGCAGAAACTCCTCAGTTGCAGCACTGCAAAAAAACCACCTCCAGGAGAGTCATCAGACTATTTGCGCAGAGGCTGCAGCACTCTATTGCCAGTGTAGGCGCTTGATTTCTTTCTGTGCTGTCATTGGCCTCTGGAGCTGTCCCATAATGCCTCAAGTGACTGCTCTGCTCATTTTTTTGAACTTGGCTGCCCTGGAGACATGCGCCCCTCCCCTTTCAAAGCACCGTTTCTGACAGCCTTTGCATGCTGCGCTGATCTGCTCCGGGACACAAAGCAAACCATTAATGTGGAACGCTTGCGCTGTTGAACTCAAGAGGCAGGGGTGTGTGTGTGTGTGTGTGTGTGTGAGAGAGAGAGAGAGAGAGAGAGAGAGAGAGATCTCTCTCTATCTATCTATATCTGTGCAGAGAGCCCAGGGAGGGAGGCGGGGGCTGATGTCAGGGTTTCTCCCTCCCCTTGCCTCAGGACTGGTTGCTTCCTGCCACTGTCTGAACTTAGAAGACAGCATGCTGATACCCTCTTTGCCCCCCAAAACACTGTTTCCTCCCATCCATACACACACATCTGTCTCACACACTCCCCCCAACTTCCATTGAAAAGCAGCCGGCAATGGATGCCCATGGAACAATGTGATTGAGAAACCTGAATCATGTGACACTGTGCCTGCCCCATGAGGCATTGCAAACTCTTCCCAAAGCACCCTGCGGCCAGTTGCATAGTGGGATAGCTACCACAATGCACTGCTGTCTTTGCCATTGCAAGAGCTACTAATATAGATGCACTCCAGTGTCACAAGGAGCACAGTGTGGACACACAACAGCGGTTTAATTCCAGCGTTTTAATAAAAGTGGTGTAACTTGTGGTGCAGAAACTTGCTAGTGTAGACATACCCTAAGATAGAAGGTACTCCAGGGAGATTTGTCCCTTCCAATTGGGGCTTGTTAGGTATCCTTAACAGAGAGTGGACTGATGCCGTCACTCTTTGCCTGACACTGATATTTTTTGACTATGTATTTATTTCTGACACTGCACACTCAGGAGACTCTTGAGGGGATTTTCTGTGTTGTGCAATTCAAGATGGTAAACAAACAGGCAGGATATTCTGACCTTATAAAAAAAAGATTTGCAACTCTGAAAGTGAGTCATCATGTGATGACAACATATTAGATCTGTGCCAGGTCATGTCGAGAGTTGCTCCAAAAAGGATGGTTTCCATTGATTGTTCATCGGGTTTGTCTTCAATCAATGAGGCACTTCTGCTCAGCCCTGGTATAAGACTGGAAGAAACGTAGTTGGGGATAACTTCCTCACCAGTATTCAGTTTGATGAAGATCTACTCCATGAAAATTTGATCTATGTTGGAACAATCCAACAAACAAGCCAGATATACGTTGTGAGATACATCCACAATGCAAAAGAGAAAAACTGTCATCAATGTTAGTGTTTGCTGGGCCACTCACCCTGGTTTCCTGTGTTCTGGAGAAGGGGTTGGTAATAATGCGATCATCAGTGATGCATCATGACAAAGTGTTTTAGAAGGAAGAAACCCCACATAATTCTCTACTACAATGACACTAACAGTGGTGTCAATAACATGGACTATCTTGCAAGAATGCAGTCCTGCAGGTGCAAGAGTTGCTGGTGTTGCTAGTTTCATCGTCTGAGTCAGCAACAATCCTGCTTGGCACCACACTCAACCAAGACAAAGAAGGCACTTGTTCCCTGTCAATATAGCAGACTGATTCATAGATGCAATCATAAAGAGAAGAATCCTGTGTTACCCATCCTATCACCAAGTCCATCAAAGCAGCAATCTCATTCCTTGGCAACCATTGAAAACCAGCCACCATGGGAACACATAGTGCCTCCACATTTGCCCAAGGTCAGCTGACCAGAAGAGCCGCAAGCAATGTGGAGAATGCAGTGACTGCTCTGCATGGCTGCATTTGGGGGACACAATTCCCCCCTTCATCTAGCCTTAACTGTGTTAAAGTTAAATCCTTCTAAAGTCTTTCAAAACAGAACTCAGATCTACAAACAAGACCCTCCTTTTGAGGTTCTGTTCTCTCTTTCAGTGAAGGCTATAAACTATGCCATGTTTTAAACTTCAGTCATTGTTGCTCTAGCAGTGTTTTGGGAAAAAAAAGTACTAGATTTCCATTTTAAAAAAAATCTATTTTACATTTTATCAAAATTGTTTGAGAAATAACTTTCAAATTCATCTTCTGGCAGAAACCAAGCATACGCACGTTCATCTCAAAGGTGGATGGAATGTCAGAGTGCGGGTGATCACACTAATGGGGTCTTGTTCCTTTACTTCTGAGAGAACACAGGGGGTTGGATATTTTTGAAAAATGTTCATCCATCATGTGTTGTTCCACTAACTTCCTGTTGTGCTTCAGTCTGTGGTCAACTGAAGTCCAAGTCCTAGATGATGTGATATAAAGCCTGCATGTTTTGCTGAGGTTTTTGCCTGTGGGAGTGATTGTGGGGTGTATTTGTGTTTTGCAACTTAGTTGTCGGGTCTGAGTGCAATATATTTCTTTTGACATTGGTCAACTCACCATGCACTGCTGTCTCTTTTAAAGAATATTGTGTACATGTTCTTGAGGGTGAGGGACACATTTTAGATCAACTGAAATATAACTCCCTGATGCCATGTCAGTTCCTGAAAGGGACTAGAACAGAATGTCCATCTTCCTGTTGAAGGGTAGGTTCTGATCCCTTGGAGCTGGGATGATTGCTCCAGAAGAAAGGAAAGAAGGTTACAAGGGATAATTTATGGCACTTCTGTTTCCTAGATCCAGACCCAGTTTCCTAACTGGGTCTAATAATCCTTATAAGTCTGGATTGTGAGGGGGAGCAAATGGGCAGAGAAGACACCTTTTGTACAGTAAAGGATGGCTAAGTCCACTACTCCATGCATACTGTGACATTTTTGTTTGCATTGTAAATCAATAAGAATACAAAGACAATACCAGTGAGCCTGTGACTTTCTCTCACCACTTATTGGGACACTTGAAAAAAATTCCTTCCTTTTAAACGAATTCTGTTTATTTTCTGAAGTGAGTACTTGAGAAAAGCTCTATGTGGCATTGTTCAGCCATGAGTTTGTGTAGTGATGAACATTACCCTTGCATGACACTTCCATCTTAGCTGTGCATAGTGAGAGGTTTTTTTTTTTTATTATTTTTTATTTTTTTTAAATGTGCCACTTATACTTCTTGTTCATTATTTATTTTCACTTTGGAGAACTTTCAAAAGTGAGAGGCTGGCTCAGATTCATTGGAGCTCACAAGGGAGATTTAAACCTAAAAGCTTTTTGATGCAGTAGGTTCTCAGCAATGTTTAACTCCTCCCCTCTTTCACCAAAGAATGTACTTTGATGTTTTTCTCACCCCAGGACTCTTCATTTGCATATACAGGCTCCTTCCTCTCTCCTTTTAAAAAAACATTTCTTTAAACTTGAAAATTTACTTAATCCTATAATCAATTGTGTACATTTCAATAACATGACATGAAAGGGAAAAGCAAGCAGTACAAACCTGTTGGAGACGGTCAGAGTGAGAATGCACCGTTCAATGCAATACAGATGCTGGATGAGGATTCAGCGAATGCTGTGAGAAGGTTATTGGACAAATGAAAGTGACAATGTGTGGCGCAAGGAGAATGATCCTTTAGTTGAAGAAAATAAACATTTGTAAGGCAATTATTTAAGGCAAAGACTTTTTCCATCAAGTTGCAAGCTAAGGACTCTTGGCAGAGGTTAGGACCACACTGAAAACTGGGGAGGAATCAGTTTGATTAGGAGAAGACAACAATCTGAGAGCTGAATGAATGTGATGTAGTCCATGTGATGTATAAAATGATCTTTTAAAATGTGACTGCTGCCAGTGTTGGAACTGTGAATTATTGATGAGATTTATTGAGACCCAATCATGGTTTAGATAGCACAGACAAAGGAACTGGACCTGCATCCATTGCAAACCCAAAACTTCCCTAGAGATTTGGAGCCTAAAGAAAAGCAGGGCTAGGCCCCAAATGTTGTAGGGACTAGTTTGAGAACAGTATAAAAGCAGCAAGGTAGGCTGGCAATGCAATATTAGCTATTTGATACTGAACAGCATGGCCTTTCATTTACACTGCAGAAAGTGATACAAAGGGAATAGAACTTCCAAAGAGAGCTGATGATAAAGGGTGTTAAATCAGAAAGGTTTTATTTGAAAAAGCAGGTGGTATGACAGGGAGAGTGATAATGCTTCTTTTTATCTATTATTTAGGGAAAAAGTATTCTTCCGAAATAGGGGAAATATGAAGGTGAAGCTGGAAATGTGTGTGTGGAGGGAGGGAGAGAGAGAGAGAGGTGTGTGTGTGTGTGTGTGTGTGAGAAAAATATCCTCCAATCACATAGAGAATAGACTATTGCAAAGAAAGAAGCAACACATTTTTATGTGGTGTGTGTATCAAATGTTTAATTGCTAGAGATAAAGTTCAATTTGAAAAGAATGCTGCAAATGATAAAGTAACCAACAAAACACAGTGAAGAAAAGAAACTTTTGTAAATGAGTGAAATGACTATATGACAAGAAAAAAGGGGGAGAGAATGAATTTACAGTGAGTCTGACCATCATGTACTTTTAAGATGATTGGGGAACGTTTTGCTTTTTTCTTTGTGTTGAAAAACCAAGTGGAATCAAGCAAGAGGGAAGTGATTTTAAAAAATATATATATTTGTACAATAGGTGAAGTCAATGTCAGTTTTACCTTACGATTTAAAATATTTTCAAAATGGCTGGATTAGGGTCCTATAACATCACTGCTAGATTCTGTTCTTCAACTTCCAATAAAAATAAAGTTTAACAACTAAAAGATATATGCACACACACACACACCCGCCTACCATTTTTTTGATTGGCTTGCAGACCTGTCCTGTACTGAGAGCAAATCTTGTGAATAGTCTACATTTCTGACTGTTCCAATTCAGCTAATGTCTATGGCTGCATGTGTGTTGCTTGTTGTGTTAAGCTCCCATTTTAAAATAGAACCTAATCATTCTGTATTCAGCCACCCTTATCAGGCTTTCACAGCCTGCTGCCAAATGAAGACCCCTGGAGTATTGCACTAATCCATCATGCTGAAGGGTTTGGATGGAATCTTACTATGTTTGACCACTGCAATTTGGAAAAATGATAACTGTTAGCCAAGTTTGTCTCCCCACTAACTTTACCACCAAAGTTAAACCTGCCAGAGACTTTTGTTTCTTCTGGCCTTGATCAAGGTTGGTTTTTCAAACCAGCACAGGCTGTTAAATTTCTAGGTGTGTGGTTTCTTTGCTTTGAGGACATTTAAATGCATCTTTATCTCAAACTGGAGACCAACTGAAAGCTGAGACCCTCTCAAGCTTTGGTTCAGTGCATCTCTGGGATGGTCGTTGTCACCAAGGCTTCTTGGAAGTCTCAGATAAACATTTTAGTTGCTCACTTCTGATGGAAACCCTGGAGAAAATGACAGACCTACCACAGTGCTGTCCTGGCATAACTACAGTGAATACTGGTGGATAGTGGAGAATTTGCATCTCTGCCTCTACTGCACCTGACTTGCACCCCCAAACAGGTAGTGGGAGGTGCAGTTACGCACATTTTTCACCCACAATTGAATTGCTTTTTAAAAGAAAAAAAGTGTAATATTTTCAGATATAAATTGCACTCTGAAGGGGGCAATCACCTATTTCTGGATACACAATTTGTTACTTAGCTTTGTTAATCTTATTTTGTTGTATTAATATGAGATGAAGCCTAGCCAATAGCCAGATGCTCCTAAGAGGCAGCAGAACAGAGGCTTGAATTATAAGAGGCTGACAATCTACTAGAATGGTGCTATAAAAGATAAATTGTTTAAGTAAGGCTGCTTGTTAAATAGAGCAGGTGCTTCATGTCTTGTAGCAGAGTTTTCTGTCCCAACATGTGGCATCTGTGAGTAGCTGAATTTTTTGAAGTAACAGATATAATTTTATGCAAGCAGTTTTGCCCTAGAGAAATGAGAGAAGTTAAGACATTAAAAGATAAAAGTTTACAAAATTCTGAATATAATATAAAATTGGATTATTTTAATACATTGTAAATCCTAATTCTAAACATTTTTGTCAGCAATTCAATAATTGTGGAATACTTGTAATGATTATTGCCATATTGGGATTATATGTGTAAACAGATTGAAATTGAATTTTCATGATGACTTTTTCCATTAAAAATGAACTTTGGTTTGGTGGAGTACTTGCACTCCTTATCCTGTGGGCTTTAAATATACATAATTCTTAAAGCTAGATGTATACGGGGTTCAGGGCCCTTTGAAAATATACTGAAGGATAGTTGGTCAGTAACCATTACTTACTTTGCAGTAACGCCTCAGTAGTGAGTGTAGTAGATGTTGTAAAGATGGTGCAATTATTTGAGGAAAAGCCTCTGCAAGTGTGTAATTTAACATGATGTTAACTGCATAGGGACTGAACATAAGTAGGAATCGCAGAGAGTTTGTTGTTGAAAGCATGCACATGCTGAAAGTAAGTTGAATTTTATTGTTCTGTGAGGCAGTCTTGGTAACATTTGGACTGCTTAATATTGGATTACTCACCACTTTCTTTGGAGTGTAAAGTTTTGGGAAGGTCATGGAAAATACTATACGTTGTTGAACCTTCTTCTGAAGTTACTGAATATTAAGTACAATTACAGGTTTTCTGGGTAATTCAATGTATTGTCATTGGCCCTTTATTAGAGACGTGCTTGGACCTTTTTACTGCTTTTCAGCTCCCTTCAAAAAGGGAGACACCAAACTAATCTTTCTAAGCCCAGTGCTCTCGCGGCTTCCAGTGCCTTAACATCTCTTCAGAGCTAAGCTCTTCTTGAGCCATCTGAAATAATGATAATGGTGTTGCATGTAGGTCAATCAATTATACAAGCTTTCTGATTGGCATTACCTAGATCCCAATGTAATCAACTATATCAAGGCAAGGCTATCATGTTGGTATAATATTCACAAGACCTTGTGTTTGCTCCATTAGATAAAATAAAGAGATGAAACACAGATGCTAAATAAACATGGTGCAGTCCTTATATGGAATAGAGAGGAGATTTGTTCTCAAAGATTAGAAGACTAAGTGAGGAGAGGTTTAGAGTAGATGTTTTATGAATGTTGTTTTATTAATAGCTTGGGTATCTAGTATGTCAGAAATAATTTAAGGGATTCCTTATCTTGAGGCCAGCTGACTTGCCCATCTGAACTACATGACCCTTGTAGTCTGATGAAACTTTCTGTGAGCTTGTTTGGATCATCATGAGGAAAAGTACTAAAGCTCCTTCATCCCAATTTACTTTCCCAGACACTCATACTGATATTAAATCACAGCAAAGGAAAACCGGGTAACTTTCTCATTTAAGAGGTGAAATTTCACACACACACACACACACACACACACGTTTTCCCTTTGTCTTTCCTCTCTTCCACATTTTTATATCAAATTCTATATCTTAACTTTCTTTTTAGGAAATTAATGATGCTTTTGTTAGACCTTGGTTGTCCAATGTGGACTGGTAATCTCCCCTATAATGATGTTCTCTAGGGAGTGGAATATAATCTTTCTTTTGAACATTTTCTTACATTAATGATTTCTGTGTCCTTATAGCAATCTCAGTTGTCTTGATACAAGCATCTATGCATAATAAACAAGTAGATTTTATCCTACAGAGACATAGCAAATTGTTCCTGTTTGTCCTTGTTCATCATACCCCAATATAATCATGAGTAGCTCCTGGCCAACCACCTATTGAATGAATATACTACTACCTGCAGTGTTTTAAGCACAAAGAAAATGTTAATTGGTAGTACGTGTACTATATTTTAACTTTGCACGGACGATCACCACTGTTAACTGACTGACATGGCCACTTTAATGTATTTTGTAGGTTTCCAATATAATATTCCATTTTTAGTTAATGATTACTTCTATTACATAATCAATCTTTACTGTTGGGTGATCACTTATGACAGATTCCAGTGTACAGTCCAGCTCGGATTATTCAAGAGAACAGTACTTTCATTTAGAGATCTAAAATAAGGACCAGAATTTCAAAAGAGCTCTGCTCTCATTTAAGACATGTGAAACTTGGGCCAGATTTTCAAAAGAGCAACATCCAACATGCTGAGATTTTCTAAAAATCTGCCCACTTGTTTCTCTACTTGAGCTGAGCATTTCTGAAAATCTCACATACGTGTGTGTGTGTGTGTGTGTGTGTGTGTGCGTGTGCGCGTGGACATAAATTAGAAAATGCAGCAAAGCTCAGGAATCTGAGACAAGCCAGTCTGCCATGATTCCTGATCCTTCATTCTGCTCCATGTAGGCAAACCCTAATGTCCATTTAGGTCTCAATGAAGTCAAATGGGTTCTGCACAGGTACTGGGGACTGCATGGGCAGACTTCAGGATCAGGTCCTAAGTCAATTTTATCAGAATTGCTAAGAAACTGACTGAATCAAAGGTAAAATGTCCCTTTTCTCACGATCCAAAGTGAGTATTCTGGAGCCTAATTGACTATTCTAATACTCTTCATAGTTTGTGTAATAGAAATATCTGTTTCTATATCTGGTTTAGGGGGTTGTTGATCTGTTTTCAAAACATGCTAGGTTGCATTTACAAATTAACTGACAAAATGAAACAACCAAGAGATGTATCTGGATGTCAGAGTTCATTTAAAATAAAAGTGACCTTCTAGACATGCTCCTTTTGCAAAGACTCCTTCACCCCTTCTGCACTCATGGTACCCACTCACATTACCCACCCAAGGCTGATTTTAATGGTTAGTCCAAAATGCTGTCAAAGGAATGCAAAGAAAATTGTGACATAGCCTTCTCATCCATGGTAATGCCCATAATATTCCAAATCCAGGGGATTTGAATTGTTCTATGGAGGAGAGTACACAGTCTCTCTAAAGGGAATCAATTGAGCATGTGTTACAAGAGCTACTGACTAGTACCAGAACATTCATCTACACCTTGTTAATTCGAAGGTCAGCCCTGTGAATTTGAAGAAGCATATGGAGACTAGCTGTGTGCCACTTCTTCCCTTTGCTTCTGTCAGTTTCTTCAAAATTCTCAGAAAACTAATGACAGAATAAGTGCAGAACTCATATAACACTTTATAATGGGCTAATTAGGTAAATATGTTAAAAAGTGTTCCCCGTGGTGGCATTTACTAGTTATACTGTTGGTAATCAGCTCTTGTCTTCAAAGTGTCATAATATCAAAAGTGAAGCTGCTAGCATTGCTAGATTGTCATACTAATGAAATGAGTTAAGTGGAGTGCTGGGAGCACTCAGCTTCTATTATAGTTTAAATCCTTTGACGGAATACTTTGAATAACAGCTTGATGTTAGAGGTTTTTAGAGTATCCATGTCTAGGGAGAAACTTCTCCAGTAAGTGCTTGATACTGCTGGTCATTCCAATGAAAGACAATCCACTATATATGATATTATTTTAACATGGTATGCATGGATTGCTCTTGTAATATGCAAAACATGTGAAGTATTTTTATTTCATATTTTCTTACCTTAGCGAAGAGTTGCTTAAATCAAGAAGAAAGAAACCAATTGGCACCGAATCCAAGATCATTTTGAATGGTCTGTGTTAGAAATTAGTCGCCCACTTAACTTATGATCTAATGCAAGATCGGCCATTACCCCAGGGGTATCATTTAGCGCTGCTCCACAGCAGCTCTAATGCATGCTGGGGCCAGGTAGCGGAGAGTCAGGGAGCTGTAACTAACTTGACTGAAGCTCCCCCTACACTACATCTGCGTGGAGCTTGGATACAGATGAAATTAAGTTCAACTTCAGCCATTTATCCAAATTAATTAGTCTATTCGATAACTCAATCAATAATACAATTAAATTATCATTATGGCAGGGGTCATCAGATGGCACTCTTACACAGTGTCTTGCAACGTCTCATTCTTAGAATGCAAGCAAGTCTTTCAGTTGTGGAATTAAGTGCATTGTAGTTGGTTTTCTCTTGTGGTTTCATTGAGTGTGTTGTGGTGGTCAGCTAGAGTGTTTTTGTTTTCTGCCTTAATGTCTCTAAGTAGAGTCAGTTCTTGAGGCAGAGTTTCTCCAGGGGAACCAGGCATTAGTGTTTGGGCTCAGGTCCCTGAAAGAAGGGATTGCCTGTATGTTGCTTGTGACCCTGTCCGTTCCAGGAATGATGTATACTTGTGTAAATAAAACAAGTTATACAAAGAATATACCTTGACCCTGTGTCACTGATTTCTCCTCCAGTGAGATTTGCAAAACCCTGGACATTGGGTTGCTGCTGACAGGAGGGATGACCTTAAATAAATAAAATTAAATTAATGGAGATATCCCATCTCCTAGAACTGGAAGGGACCTTGAAAGGTCATTGAGTCCAGCCCCCTGCCTTCACTAGCAGGACCAAGTACTGATTTTGCCCCAGATCCCTAAATGTCCCCCTCAAGGATTGAACTCACAACCCTGGGTTTAGTAGGCCAATGCTCAAACTACTGAGCTATCCCTCCCCCGCTCCCCCAAAGCTGGACGAATTACTTGGCTATTGGGATGATTATCCAGCAATAAACATAGAATAAAGTCAATGTAAGATTGCAATTAATTCACCTACCTCTCCATAGCGTTCAGTCGATCATCTGTAAAAATTGAAAACGAAAAGATAAGTTTTGCCTGGTCATCACCTCCATCCAAAGCTATGTTTTGCGACAGTGAGAATACATTAACAGTAATTCGAAGACTGATGGACCTTTCTTCCAAAACTACCAAATTGTGCTGCTAATACTATGTTCAACCCATATGTAAAATTAACATTTTAAATTGCAACTGACCTCATGTGGGGAATGTCAAAAGCTTTCTATTTAGAAACATCTCTGACTAAATATTTTACATTATCTGTATTTTTTAACTTATTTTATTACTAAGTACATTTGCATAACAGGATCATCATTTCCTAAGAGTTCATCAGCTCCTGCTGCTTTTTCCCTGCCTGAAGTTATTATCCTCTCGTCACAACAACATATCGTAATTGGTTGCTGTGGAAGTCATTAGGAGGTCAAAAACGAAGGATTATGATGACTCCAGGTGGGGAACAGGCAGCAGGAATTAATATCAACTCTTAAGAAACAAAGGTCTGCAAGACGAATGAACATTTGGGTCACAGAAAGCAAAATGGAGTATAATGAGGTATTTGGTTTCTGTGCCAAAGCAAAGTTGACAAATTTGAGGATTTCACCAGACTTCTTGGAGTACACACATTTCTGATATTATGAGCAGGTTTTTATGACACATTGAAGCAGTGGGACATTGCTCAGGCTTTGAGTTTGTTCCTACAGAGCAGATTGCAGGTCTAGGGCCTAAATTAGACATAATAGAACGAGACATGATAAAAAGTGGGAGAGGGAATATGGGACAATGAGGGCTACAAAAAATTGTGTAAAGTGTTTGTTGTTACTGGAGCTGGTTGAACAATGAAAACATATTTTCATGAAAACAATTGAAATTTTTAAGTTATTTTCCTTGCTAAATGCTCAGAATAGAGACACTTTCATTTTTTCAAATATTCTGTTGGGATTTTTTTTTTTTTTTTAAATCAACAGTGTAGTGGGGTGGTCACCCCACTCCTGCCCGGAGGGACTTAAAACAGCCCTGGGAGAGGGCTGTGGCCGGAAAGAAAAGCGGCTAGGCTGATTAGGGAAGCAGGCACAGCTGGGGCCATGCCCCAATCAGGCACAGCTGGCCCTATCAGAGGGCTGGGGCCAGAAGCCAGAGACAGACCCTCTCTAGTTTTGAGAGGGAGGGACTTGGCTGCAGGGAGTTGAGAGAAGGTACCGGGAGTGGAGCAGGGCTGGGGGAAGGCCAAGGGGGCTAGGGAGCTCTGGCCTGGAAACCCCACAGACTGCAGCCTAGTAGGAGGCCAATTAGGTACTGGGGTTGGAGGGGGCAGCCCATGGGTAGGCAGAGGCAGCAGGTCCAAACCCCCCTTGCCTATCATGAGTGGCTTTTACAGTGCAGTCTGTTCCAGTGAGTGGGGGCTAGATGGTGACTGGCAGTAGCCCACGACTGAGGCAAGGCGGGGATAGAGGGTTGGGGGTTCCCCTGGGTGGGGAGACCCTGAGACTGTGGGGGTATTGCCAGGGGGCAGGACCCCAAAGACAAAGGGCACTGGGTCTTGGGAGGAACATGGGGGCCAGCGGCAGTTGGATACTGGCCAGCAGAGGGCGCTCCGGAGGCTGGAAACACTAATTCCCTGAGATGACCAGCAGGAGGTGCCGCAGGGGTGAGTCTTGCCCCGTTACAAACAGCTTATTGAAATTGGTACAGTGAAACCCCGCTATAACGCGATGTTTGGGGTCCAAAAAATTCCATCGTGATAAATGCGGGATCACGGTATAGCGGGGTTTCAAGCTGGTGTGTTTAAGTCAGTGGTCCCCAATGCAGTGCATTGATGTGCGCTGCCTAGTGTCCAGCAAGGGAGAGAAGCCGCGGCTCCATGCCTGCCGGGGACAGAGAGCACCGGCGCCCGCAGCCTCGGAGTTCTCTGTCCCTGGCAGGTGCTGGGCTGCAGCTTCTCTCCCCTGCTGGGCACTGGGCGGGGGCACACCAATGTCCCGGCGGGCGCCATGGCGTTGGGGACCACTGGGATTAGACCTTAAAGGGGATCCAACTTATGATCGCGTTATATGCGATTTTGCGTTATGGCGGGTCGCGTTATTGCGAGGTTTGACTGTATCAACTTTTTGTTTAATAAGAAACAGTGAATAATTTGATAACCATTCCAATGTTTTCAATAGTTTAACAGAGATCTCGATAAAAGCAGGGCCACCCAGAGGATTCAGGGGGCCTGGGGTCTTCGGCGGCAGGGGGTCCCCACCGCCGAATTGCCACCGAAGACCCGGCACTTTGGCGGTGGGTCCCAGGGCCCCCTGCTGCGGGTCTTCGGGGCGCTTCGGCGGTGGGTCCCAGAGCGGAAGGACCCTCTGCCGCCGAATTGCTATCGAAGACCCGGAGCGGAAGAAGCTCCGGGGGCCTGGGCCCTGTGAGAGTTTTCTGGGGCCCCCGGAGCAAATGAAGAACCCCACTCCAGGGACCCCGAAAAACTCTTATGGGGGCCCCTGGGGCAAATTGCCCCACTTGCCCCCCCTCTGGATAAAAGGCATGACATTTTCCGCAAAAGATGAGAAATTTTGATAGCATTTTGTGGGGGGGTGGGGGGGATCATGTTTGGAAAACAGTCATTTTGTGACAAAAGAGCTTTTACTTTGAAAAGCTTAGAGCAGCCCTTGTTGTTAGATGTTTGTCTTGTTATTTCCTGTGCTTTTGCTATCCAATTAAGGGTTAGATTCTAACCATACAGTTTGTCCAGGAGCAGACCACAGAGTGAATTGTGATTAGAGAGTCTCAATTTCTCCACTCCTCCCCACCTTGTTTTAATTTACCCCTTTTTCTTGGAGTGTGTTACACCCCCACATGTATCTGGCTGCTAAGTAGTAGAGAGGCGGACACAGGACTCCTCACCCTCTGGGTGAATTGCCACTGCTGTCCTCACCACAGCTACAATAGTAATGTGAACAGGACCAAGAGCCCTTGCACCCATGTATAACTAGTAATGGCTTCGACAATCTTGTCCTAATTTAATATACTGGGGTCAGAATCCAGAATGAAGGCTGGGATGGGTATTGGATTAGTAGCGTGTTCTCCCTTGGATCATGAGACTTCTGGAGTAGCATTCCATCATCCCCTGTATCTTCTCAAAGTAAATACCACCAGGTAATCCATAGTCCAAGGGGGCTGATATAGCAAGATCTGGGTCAACGCTAGGAGACTTTTTGCCAGAGGTTTCACAAGTGATGAGTGTGCTGTGTAGTGACATTAACAAAAACACTATTGCTCCCTTGCTCAGTCGTTAGAAATTATTAGCTGTATCAGAGAACAAACTGCATGGATTTAGCAGGCAGTCCATTCCAGTCTGTGAAACACACTGTTTCTTTAAAAATAAAAATAAAAACCTGTAATGCTAGATGAGCATGTCTTCTCTCTGATGAATGCAAATGAAACAGATTAATATAGCATTAGAAAGCTGAAGTTGCTTCATTTAAAGTGATACATGTATTTAGTTCAATTTGACAAAGGGAACACGTTTCTAAGGTCAATACTTTCTAGAATACTTTCTTTGGTAGAAAATGTCAGCAATTTGACTAAAAAAAGGAGTTTGTTCTCTAAAAGGATAGTGAAGTCACATAGGGACATTGTCTGCTGCCACTACAGACATAGGGCCAGCACTAGACCTGTGCACTGCTTTAATAGCGCTTAAGCCCTCAAAATATGGTTAAGTGGGACTTTAAATGCTGCATGGATGTGATGTGGGCTCGCTGCACAGGAGTGAATTTCACCCACTGATATAAATAGGGTTATTCATGGCGTAAGGTGCCACTCAACAGGAGTGAAGGCCCCAGAATCTAGCCCTAGAAAGTTGAGTAGAAAGAGGAAATCTAAAATATCTTGGGTATAATCTTACTACCCAAATAGTCCCACTGATTTCACTAAGACTGCTCCTGAAGTAAGGTACATCAATGTGAGAAAAGGAGGTTGGTTCCAGCCTTTAGTTATTAGTGCTTGCCTTGTATTGGGGTCTGATCCTGCATTTCTTGCACACCAAAACTTCTCAGTTCAACAGGTGATTTGAGTGTGCTAGCACCCTGTTGTGTGTGGTTTTAATTTTAAATATTGTGAGTTGGTAGATATTACATGCAAATATTATACAGTTTTTCATCAAATCCACTGAGGGCAGCCAAAATATGTTTCTCAATCACTGCCAAAAATTAAGATGGGACATACATTGCTCTTTTGAAGGATGAGTTAATGTTTAAAAGGTTTTTTGGGAGGTACCAAAAATAGAAGTAATGGTATTTACCCAAAGGGCACATATAGTGTTAAGGGCACAAGTCACAAAACAATTGGAGAAAACTCAGTAAAATGTGGAGAGTTAACAATTCACTGAAACAGCAGTGAACCTTTAAAAGACAATTACTGTAAAATGGGTAAATATGATTTCTGGTCACACTACTCTGATCTCAGGCAGTGAGAAATTACATTTGCACCAATCTAACTTGCATGAAGCCATGAGTAATCTGTGGGTTTCTAGGGGATTTGGCTAATTGCAGTAAAAATAGTTTTGCACTAATGGCCAAATCTTCCTCTGAGATGTGCCAACATTGCGTCTGTGTCCTAGAATAGAAAATATATATATTTGTATACCGCTGTGTAACAATGCAGTATTATATTATAGCGAATATTATTCCAGTGGAGAGTTCAGAATAACATTATTATTAAAAGATGAATGATATCCACTGAAGAGATTTTTCTGAACAGATTGTATTATATAATTCTCTCAAATAATGGAATTAAAGCAAGAATTACTGGGGAGACCTTCCTCTGAGCTACCACATAACTCACATATGCAGAATTACTTGTAGCTGGAGTTGATTGAAAAAACAATATTTGTTTCACAAAGAATTTTGAGAATTTTCATTTTTAATTTTTTCCAACAATTAACTTTTTTAATTTTTTTCTAATTTGACCACAAAACCCATTTCCATCCCCCTTCTTTCTTTCTTCCTTTCTTTCCCCAAATGCTGTGGCAAAGAGGAAAAAAGAAAATGGGGGGGGGGGAGCATATGGGAAAGGAAGGAAAGCAGAGGAGTAAGGGGAGAGGAAAAAAGGAAAGAAAGGGGAAAATCCAAAAACTGAGAAACATTTAGAATACCTACATGCAATACTTAAGGGCCAGTACAATCTACCCCTATGCGGCCCTGGGAAAATCAGGAATAAGAGGCCTCCTTGGTCTGGCCTGTGAAGGACCACCCAGAACCTCAGCTTTGGCACTCAGGGGAATGCAAAGGCTGCGACTAAGCTGTTTCAGCCCCACTAGTGACTCTCACAAAAGACCCAAGTTATAGGTGGAGCAAATTGTTCTCTCTCCCAGCACAACAAGGCTCTGGTGAAGTTATAAAGTGTGCTCTTAGACTTAACACTTTAGTACAGACAACTCAAATATTATTATAATAGTATTACAATACTCCTTGCCCCCGCACACACCTCAGTTAGTATCAGGGGCCCAATGGGATAGCACTGTGGAAACCTGGAGGTGCAGCAAAGAGTTTATATTGAGCCAGGTATGGGGATCTTCTTATTTCCCACTGTAACCTGTTACATAGGATGTACAGATGAGATATTGGCTGAGATTTCTTCCAAGTTTAGTATCAGTGCCCCCCCACTTTTTCTTTTCTTTAAACTTGACAGAGCAGATTTACAGAGTAGCTGCTGTTTCTTCTGAAACTGGAAAACTACACTTGTGTCTTTGGTTACTGTAATGATTTTGTCAGATGTAATCTATTTATTAAATTTATTTAGTTTCCAATTCACAGGATTCCTTTGCTGCAGATGTATTAAATAGATACTTCACGTGAGAAGAGTGAGAATAAGAAAATGAGTCAGAGGAAGTGGGTTGTATTGGTTTACAATATAAAAATATTCTATATGACAGACACGTGTCTGGAAACAGAGTTGCACCTTTTAATTTATCTTTGATAATTGGAATTAATAACAGATGGGCCTACCAGATATGAATTCATCCACATTTTTATAGTCTTTGGACCTGGAGTCACAGATTCAGATCTGTCCTAGTGGCTTTCAATTCTGCTTGGATATAATAATAATAATTAATAAAAGAAGACAGGAACACATTCTGAATCTGATTCAAATCCCAAGACTCAGGAAATAAAATTATTTGTCATCGTGCCAGATTAGATCTGGGTCTAGGATTCCAATATTTGTAGGGGGAATAAATATCACTGACAGAGGAAAAAAGATTTAAATATTTTTATTTTTAAATACTTTTTTCCCCATTATGTCTGTTGCTGTCAACTCAATACCTGACCTTTCAGACACCAATCAATGATTGTTTATCCTGTTACTTTTCACTACATGGGCAGCCGTTGAAAGATTTCCGTGGTTCAGACCAATCAGTGTGTACGCTACAGTTAACCTAAATTCATAGATTTTTAAGGCTAGAAGGCACCATTACCGTTATCTAATCTAACTTCCTGAATAACACACACTATGGAATATCACAGTCATTCCTGCATCAAGGGCTTAATCTGGCTCCCATTCAAGTCTGAGAAATTCCCATGCTAGAGCATATCCCTTTACAAAGGCATTCTGTCTTCATTTAAGACTTTTAGTGATGGGGGAAAAAATGGCAAATACACTTTTGGACATACTTGAATCTGGGCATTCAGAATAAAATTGCAAACTAAGTCCTGGAATACTTCAAACATGACAGAAAAATGCTCTGGCCCCCGAGCAAGATGAAGAAAGCTCAGTGAAACAGCTGGCCTGAGTTTCTTGTGCAGTATTCCCTAAATTTGGTGCACAGAGTTCTGCTGTGAAATGGTATTTAATTGCTGCTGCGTATTTGATTTTGTTCAAGACTTGTAGATTTTTTTTTTCTGTCAGCATTACTCGCCATTGGGGAAATGCATATAAAATGTTTTGAAAAAACATGAAAGAAGTGTATGGTCAGATGTCTACTCAACTAGGTGATCTGGCAGAGCAGATGCATCTACAGCTCTGTGAGCTAGATTAGCTGAAATCAAAGATGCTTTAATCAATATTAGCTAAGATGAGTCACTAAAACTGTCTGCAAGATTAGAAGCTCAACGGTAAGCCCAGATGATGAGCCATTTGGACAACATGAGGATGACAGCGATGTGGAACACTTTCATGCTAGGATTTAATAATCCTAGCAAATGACTACAAAATCCGGATATCTATTTAGGCATCTCTGCTTATTTGTATAAGTCTCTACACAACTACAGAAAGGTGAGGTCAACTTTCAAAATATTGAACAAGCAAGCAAACAAATACAGGAGAGAGATTACTGTGAAGGGAAAATGTTCATTTTATGGAAAAATGAGGATTTTTTTTTGTCTAAATTAATGTGGCTGTACACAACACAGGAGAAGAATCAGGTTCATGTCTGAACTATCCTAGGAGATTATTGAAACATTGATGTCAGAGCGAAAAAGATGCCAGAGAATGAAAACTTACCACTGTCTCAATGGCTGCTTACAAAGTGCATTGGCTGTAATTCAGTGGAGTTTTTTAAAAAAACTGTTGATTTTAGGAATGTTTACAACTCCTATTATAGTAGTACCTGAGTGCCCCAGAATCTCAAGTGTATCTATTTTCATAACCTCCTGTGAGGTAGGAGAACTGAGGCACAGAGGGGTTAAGTGGGTTGCCCAATGTCAGACAGGAAGTCTGTGATGGAGTAGAGATGTGAACGCAGGGCTCCCAAGTCCAGGGCTAGTGCCCTAACCACTGGCCCAACCTTCTTCTCTAGGGACTTTTTATAGTGACTTGTAGAAATTAGCTTGGGCTCTGATTTATTCATACTTACACGGTTGATTGGGTTTGTTTTTCTTTCTTACAGCAAATTTTCTTAATAGGTAGATTTTCCCCAAGCTTCTATGTTCTGCTAATGAGAACAGAACATGCTATAACTTTCATTCCCTTTAATTTTCCTTTAAAGCAAACAGTCTTTCCCCACTGCTTATTTATGTTTCCATAGACCTGACACTGGGAAATGCTTATCCTCCTGGTAGTGTCCAGCCCCAGATAGTAAAGGTAAAATATCTGCTTAGATTTAGTACTTCAGGACAGCCAACTCAAATATTCTTATCATATTTTAACATTTATATTACAATACCCCCAGTCAGGATCAGGGCCAAAATGCAGTAGGCACTGTGCAATCACTGGTACAAAGAGCTGGATCTACTAATTTCCCACTACCAGCTGTTATAAAAGACATGCAGCTTTGTTGGCTGAGATTTCTTCCAGGCTTAGACTCAATCCATGTTTTTATTTGGATGATATTTCACAGAGCAGTTGCTACCCGCTCTATTTCTCCAGTGAAATAGTTCTGCGTATTATTAATTACCTTTACCCCCTTATAATAGTATTAACCCACATGCTTCAGGGCACAAGCTAGTTACTAACTGCTTATGGTTATGGTTAGAAAGAATCTGCCCCCATGATCAAGTTATTCCATTAAGGATTTTTTTTGCTGGTATTAGCTTCTGTTGGACACAGGATATTTGACCAAATGAATGGATGATATGAACTGGTAAGGTATTTTGGCTGTTCCAAAGAAGGTTATGATGAGAAACTTGCACAGTTTGTCCCTTGCTTCATAGAGAGAAATTAGTGGCCTGTATGAAATGCAGAATTCAGTGATACTGTATTTCTTGTTGTCTCATTGCCCACGACAAAGTCAAGGGCTTGCTTAGCAATCATTTGCAGTGCTATAAGGAGTTAAAGCTAGTTTTATGGTACAGTGAACCTCTGCTACCTTTGCTCTCCTTGCCACTGAAATATCATTTAATTTAGAAACCAGATTTCAGTGGTATCCGTTTGCAGTAGAATAAACAAAGAAGTAACACAGGTCATTTCTAACTACTTTTCTAATAATAAAAAAGAGTGTGTAAAATGTGCTATGTGATTTGTAGTAATCTATTTATTTCAGTGGTATTGAGGAAATCGGAACTAAAGCAGTCTAAGTTACTGGTGTAAAGAGATATCTGGGGCTGGATAAAGGTCCTTACATTTCAGAATGAGCCAAGATACTAAATCTGCCTTGTCTGATTGGTGCTTCTTTTCCTAGCAAATTAAAACAAATGCTTCATTATGAAGTTACAATGAGCCAAAACCCAAAGAAAATGGTTAGATAAATTCACCCTTACTTTGAATACTCATCAATTCCAAATTTCATGTCCAATTTGCCTGAAACTTTCCAGCAAGATTCTGCCCTTGCATAAGATCACACCTGTGAAATTTGAGGCAAGTTGGTTTCATTTTGGCACAGTCAGACCTTGCTCAAAATAGAAAAAGATGGCATATCTCTCACTGCAGCAGGAAGGAAATATAGATTGCATTTTAGATTAAGGTTCCATTTATAAATGGTTTATATACAGTTAATAAAAGATAAATGTATATTATATAAGCAGGTAATAAACCTGAGTAGTATGTTATAGATATAAATAATGCTTATAACTAAGCAACCTGTTGGACTCCATATCAACTGATTTAACCTTTTAGTAAAACATCATTAATAATTTATTAACCCTTTTATAAACTGTTTATAAATGGAATCTTAATATAACCAAAATATGTATTGATTCATGGCTAGCATTATAGATATTGAACTATGTATCTGTAATCCCTTGGGCCTGATTCTTGCGTCTATTCAGACTAATTTGCACGGCAAAATAACCAGAACCCAGCAGATCTGGTCCTCTGAGGATTCTCCCTGCTCAGGGAAAACTAAGCGTCTACTGGAGTGGTGCTCTGCCTTTCCCCTTCTTGTACGGAAGTGGACATCCTTACATCCCCAGGATACCAAGCTGCTGGAATGGCCTTTGGGGGTCATAGGTACAAAGCGTAAGTTAGAATTGCCTACTGTGATGGATATTGCAACAGCATGTAGTATCTGGGAGTACCATATTGCATTATGTTTATGAATGTATTATGTATCACTGTGGGCATGGATTCTGTGCAACTCCAGTGGGGATTACCACCACAGTTGGGGGCGGAGGGGGGGTTAACTCCTCCTAGAACCAAAAACTCAAGGTGTGTCTGTTCAAGGGGTGATTAGGGTGAATCACTTACATTGTAAATTCCTCCAGAAAGATGCCAGCCCCTGCGGATGCTTGCATATACTGGTTTGAACTGGGTTTTCCAGAGACCAGCAGACAAATAATGGGTCTTTGATTAAAAAGGCTGGGTTTAAAATGACTCCGGGCCTTTTTTCTTGATCCAGCTAATGACCAAGACCTTGTGTCAAAAGGTGGCCCAACACCTTGTGAAGGGTTGGACAGACTTTGGCTTGCAATAAGACAGATGAGTGACCTCTAGTAAGCTTTTTAGCATGCAAATAGGATTTTTTCATTATTTTTATGTGTTCTCTGTGATGCTTTTATGTTGAGAATAAATGTGCTGGCTTAGAAAGCGCTGTGTGGTAACTTGTAACTGCTGGCAATACGCTGTTCATAGCCCTTGGCGAGCAAGCAAAGCATGGGCGCTGGCCTTTAGGCAGTCTGGCTTACTTGGATATTCCAGTGTAAGGCAGGGAGCTGTGCAGCCTTAAAACCCCAGCCAGGAGGGAGAGAGACTTGGGTCTTTACCTGAAAGTGGTGATGGCTGAGAGCTGGAAACCTTACCTGAGTGCTCCCAAGGGACCATGGAGGGGGAACACAGGTGCAGTGACCCTGAAATTGACACTTGCATCCACTCTGACGTATGCCAGCCCAGCCTCAGACTGGCCCTGAGATCAGTGAAACACAGAGGCGGTATAAAGTCAACAATTTTTCTCTTCTGTCCCCATCCTGCAGCACAGGCAGCTCAACCATAGCAGAGAATGTCCCCTTGTTTTAAAAAAGGAGACCTGTCAACCAGAAGCTCTGAGGCTAGTTAGACATAGTGAGCACTTTAGGGGTCAATAGATTACAAAAGCCTCTCTACAGGTTAATACATCACGAGTCTTAGAATTTAAGGCCAGAAAAGACCACCAGGTCATCTAGTCTGACCTCTGGTATATCTCAGGACACCAAGCCCCCCCAGTTACCCACACGCTAAACCCACCAACTGAAATTAGACCAAAGCACTACAGCCCTCAGGAGACTAAACTCTTGTGTGCCATGGGCAAAGAATAGGTGTTTCTTGCACAGGGCTCTGATCCTATGACAGTACGAGGTAATTACAATTCACTGAAGCCAGCAGCTCCATCTTGGGTTTTATGTAACTTTTAATAAACCACAAACCAAAGGAAGTTTTCCTTTTAACTAGATGAAGTGCATAATTTTCCTCCCCCAAGCACTGAATTCTATCGATAGTAAAGAGATGAAAAATTATCCACAGTTAATCTGAAGTAAAATATTTACCATAATAAGATCAATTTGAATGCAAATTGGAGTGACTCTTCATTAAAACGAAAGTGCAGATAAGCCTGCAGATCACACTTGCGCTTTATTGGCTGTGGAAAGTGGGTATTGAAGCAAGGCATTTCATCGTCACAGAAACATTAATGGTGGGTAAATAGGCTATAACAGCATCAGCACTAACCAGATCATCATCTGGGGACTATCTGGGCATGAGAACATCTGCAGCTTTCAAGGCTGTGCTTGCGACACGCTAGGGGATCAGTAGGGAAACTTGGAAGAAGGGGCATTGCTTTTCCAGCTTCCTCCTGATTTACACCTCACTGAGATAATCGCCCTACAGAGGGGAGTGCCAGAGAAGCTGTTTACATTTCATTCCTGTAGTCGCTATTCCACTCTGAGCCATGGCTATGCTGGAAATTTCAAAGCACTGTCCCGGGAATGCTACCACGGCAGTGCTTTGAAGTGCGAGTGAGCGCTGGGAGAGAGCTCTGCCAGTGCTCCTGGTAATCCACCTCCACCAGGGGATTAGCTCCCAGCACTGGGAGCCTGTTTACACTTGCGCTTTAAAGTGCTCAGATTTGCTGCACTCGGGGGTGATTTTTCAGCCCCCTGAGCCAGCAAGTTAGAGCGCTATAAAATGTAAGTGTAGACAAGCCCTGATGAGAGTGCCTCCTTGATGGGATGCCTCTCTCCATCATAGAGACTTGTCCCAAAAGCTGGGAGAATTTGACAGTTGCAAGTGCAAAGCAAGAAGGAAATAAAAAAATCATGAACTAAATCATTGGTTTAAACTTCCATTATGGTGCTAGCCTTACTAGTGGAGGGTACAGAGCGAGAGGAATGTTGTTAATGTATCTGTTACTGTAAACGGGTGCATGGTGGGTGAGGTAATATCTTCTATTGGCCCAACTTCTGGTGGTGAGAGAGACAAGCTTCACAGAACTCTTCTTCAGGTCTGGGAATGATACTAAGGGCTTGTCTTCACATACAGCACTACGGTGGCGCATCGGTTCAGTGCTTTAGAGCAGATGCTACTACGCCAGTGGGAGAGCTTCCCTCAAATGATTTCTCACACCAAAATGTCTAACTCTCATTTCCAAGACATGAAACTGGGCTGGGGTGCTCTTTTAATTTGTATTGTAATTTCACTTTATTTTTTTCCACATGCTGTCAGTCACATAGTGGCTCTTTGGATGTATTTTTTAAAAATGTGACTGCATACTTTTGCAAAAAACTGCTGGGTGTGACACACAAACATCCTTTTGAATAAAATTACCATAATGTATTATTGTTCTGGGCCTTATTTAAAAACAGGTAAGAATTACTACATTGGGAGGCCCAGGACTAGAAGAGCTTGTAGGTGTTTCAGGTCAACAATGACATATATAGGCAGAGCTTTGTGTATTAAAGTGACTGCCTACTACACTGTGCTCGGCTTGGGCATTGCAGCTAACGCGCTCTCCTTCCCCCCATGAATCCATCAAATTCACTCTTAAATTAAATAAAAAAATAAAACAAACACTCAGTAAATTTCTCTTGCAAATCCTTCCTGAACAATGAGAAGCCTTGTGCAATGTAACTGCTGAGAATCAAATGGCTCTATTACTTCCTTTGGCAGGGATTTTGTCCTTTAAAAAATAGAAGTCCACAGTGTCACCACATGCTCAGTTAGACACCAGCTCATTATTGTGTGGGGAGAATTTCCAACCTACCCTAACTACTCTCTGCTTGCCTCACATAGACACTTCAGTCCATGCTTACAATCCAGTAAATAAATCCTGTTATCTTTCATGCTCTGCTGATGAGGGATGATCAAACTTGTTTTGCCTAATTTTGAACCCACTCAATTATTGTGGCTTGAAAGTTCAAGTCTAGCACAGACATTACTGTGTGTCTTTCTCTATAAGAAAGATGGTGGGGCAAAAATCCAATGGAGAGGAAAGATTAAAAAATGGAGCAGAGATCAGACAGAATGAAAACCTCAATTTGAAAAAATGAGGAGGGGGTGGAGAGAGAATTCCAATAAGAAACCAATTGAAATTTCTGCATTGTGTATATATCGTCACACGCTTGTCCCACCTGGGTTAATTTGCATGAGAAAGGAATCTATTCTGCCTTTATATAGAATTGGTATACTCCTTTTTATTGAGAAATTTTTCAGTTGATTATCAGGTATCTGTTAAGCCATGTTTCACAAATGTTATTTTCAAGGTCACTTGTGGAGCATAAAGGTATGTTACAATTTTTTCTTTTTGTTTTCAAAGACTTAAAATGTGGTTCTGTTTTGAAGAGTGGCTCTGTAGATATATTTGGTTACTTCTGTGTTTCTTTTCTTCAATAGCAAATCCATTCAGTTCACAAATTAAAAAAATATTCATTGGCCAATATTTTGAAAAGAGACCAGTGTCTTTGGTTACCCAAATTGAGACAACTTAAAGGAGCCTGATTTTCAGAAAGTGTGACGCAATCCACCTTTGAAAATCAGGCTCAATTTGAGCACCCAAACAGAGCACAGCAAATAAAAAAAAACACATACAGAAATCAAAATTCCCTTTAAGAGCAGAAAATGGGAAGAAGCACATGATGCATTCATTATTTTCTCTTACAAACATTGAGCAAAACTTCTGGGAGGGAAGAGGCTCTGGTGTAACATGAACATGTTTAGCACTCAGTTGGAGGCAGCGGGGAATAGGGAAGCACTATGAAGAACCAACTTTAGGTGAAATATTCCCTATGGAACCCCACATTTTTTCCTGCTAGAAAATCTCTGAGCACCATTGACTTCTGATTAATGGTTTATATCTCCCAGCTCCTTGGAGGGGGAAGGTAATTCACAGCTACAGACTGGAAAAGCAAATGAATACTGAAGACCAGAATTATTCATAGATTTCTATATATTATGGCTCAAAGGGACCACTATGATGATCTAGTCTGGCTTCTTGCATGACAAAAGTGGGAGAACTGCACCCAGTAGTCCCTGCATTGAACCCAATAACTTGTTGTTGAAGTATGAATGATGATGAAGAATCTATCACATCTCTCAATAGTCTGATTCCATGGTTACTGACTCATTGCTAAAAAACTTGTGCTTTATTTCTGGTTTGAAAATGTCTTTTCAATGGATCTAGTTTTATCTTTGTCTGCTAGATTAGAGCCCTGTAGTATCATATATGTTCTGTGTAGGAATTAATACATTGTGATTAAATTCTTTGAAAAAATTGCCAAGAAGAATATTAAATGTATTGATTTTAGAGGTTGGGGGAGGGATAGCTCAGTGGTTTGAGCAGTGGCCTGCTAAACCCAGGGTTGTGAGTTCAATCCTTAAGGGGGCCATTTAGGGAACTGGGGTAAAATTCTGTCTGGGGATTGATCCTGCTTTGAGCAGGGGGTTGGACTAGATGACCTCCTGAGGTCCCTTCCAACCCTGATATTCTGTGAATGTTATTTCCTTGTTGTAATATATTAATTTTGCATAGTTTCTGAACAGTACAAGAGTGGATGGTAAGGCATGTTAGAAGTTAAGCATCTTACTAAGATTCCAGTCATCCCCAATTCCCCCCAACTCTAGTGGGCTATTTGATTGTTCAAAGAATGTAGAATGAGACCAAAATTTCCTTCCTTCCTTCCTCTGTCTCTCTGACCCGGTCTTCCTCCACCATCTACAAAACAAATTCAGCCTGTAATGACTTTGGCATCAATAGAAGTGTTGTTTCTACTTACTTACCCCACAGCTGAATTGGGCCTGGTGATTATATGAGAAAGAGAGAGGCCATGTCTAGCAAGTGCTGAATATGTGTTGCTTGTCTTTCACGATGAGTATTAGACTAAGTGATCATTCTTTGGCAGCCACAAGGTCACCTGCTCCATATGTTTGCTTTCCTTGTTAATAACATGTTCACATTTTGGATGAACATTATGTTAAATTAACCTAATTATGTGTGACAACTAATTTTCTATGTGATAGAAAAGTGCAGGGTAATCAAACCAAGTCTGTGACAGCCTGGCAATCTTAGGTGAATGAGCTTGTGTTGGTGAGGAAAGCTCACTGAACTAGGGAGGGCCACTTTAGTTGATAGAGAGAACAAATTAATAATTAGAGCAGCAATAAATGTTAATATTAAAATACTACAAAGCCCAAGAAGAAATCAGAAGAGGCTGGATGCCACATCACTTCCCTTCAAGGGAAGGAATGAATATGTCAAGGACACAGTACATCAAGTATTTTGAGGACTGTAGAATCAACTTGTGGGGGCAACAGCTTTACTCATTCAACCTTCTCCAACAGCAGAACCTGAGAGGTTTTCAGAAGTTGGCTCAACTCTGCTCTGTTGAAGTCAGTGGGTTTTACCATTGATTTATTTGGGGAGCAGAGTTGGGCTCACAATAAGAGCTTTTAAAAACCCCATTCATAGCATGGAGTATATTCACTAGCTGTTTGATATTACCAGCAGGAGAGTTAAAAACAATTACTTTCCCATGGCACCCTACTTTAAGCCATCTGATCCCTGGTCTATTTCACAAATTTCATAGCATAAGGAGTTCTACACTCTTTAAAATCTTCTGTTAGTTCTTCTAGTTGTTTGGCAGGCAGGCTTTTTTCCAAAGCTTCCATGCTTCTGCTAATAAGAAGAGAAACAACCATAACCTTTCTTTTCTTTTTATCAACAGATGTCCTCTCTTACGACTCTGCACAAGCAGACCATCAAAGTGATTCCTAGACCATACTTTATATGATGGTTCCATTTATAAATGGTTTATAAGTATGTTTCAGGCATGAATAGGATATGTTAATGGCAATAAGCACATGAGTAGAAGATGTTATAGATCGGGGTCAGCAACCTTTCAGAAGTGGTGTGCCAAGTCTTCATTTTTTCACTGTAATTTAAGGTTTCACGTGCCAGTAATGCATTTTAACGTTTTTAGAAGGTCTCTTTCTATAAGTCTATAATATATAACTAAACTATCGTTGTATGTAAAGTAAATAAGGTTTTTAAAATGTTTAAGAAGCTTCATTTAAAATTAAATTAAAATGCAGAGTCCCCTGGACCAGCGGCCAGGACCCAGGCAGTCTGAGTGCTGCTGAAAATCATGCCTTTGGCATGTGTGCCATAGGTTACCTACCCCTATTATATATGGTTATAAGCAACCTATTGATCTGTTGTACTCTATTAAAACATCTAAGAATTTATTAACCTTTTATGGGCTATTAAATAAATTAAACCTTGGTATAAAATGTGACCTATTTTTATATGAGGGTTTAATTTGCACTTTTCAGCACTTGAAAACTTTTAAAAAACATAGTCCTTCCTAAATAGAGATTATTTTTCAGATGTTTAAGTGGTATCATTTAATCTTGGCTTGCTTCCCCAATATAGAAATCATCTGTTTTTCTGTAGCCATTTCACTTCCTGTTGCACAGTTCTCTCCAGCAATATTTCTGCTCGCCATATTACAATCATTGTTGATTGGATTGGGAGGAACCTCTCAGATAATGCAATCCAACTCCTTCTATCAGATTACAACAAAGTACTCTAATCACATCATATATGTGTCTATAGTCTAACCTGATCTTGAAAAAATACCAATGGTGGAAGAATGTTTTCCATTCCAGTGATGGTGCCATAATTTACTCATTCTTCAAGAACATTATATTAGTACTGTTTCCTAATATCTCAGTAGTATTTTAGGACACAAATGGCTAATATAAGCTGTCAAAACTTTGTCTTCTGTAACTATCCCAAAGAAATCATCTAAGAGGAATTGGAGGACTGAAATTCACTATGTTACTTTTAATGTTGTAAATTGTTTGGATTTGCATGCTCTATCTGATTGCCTGCAGGTTTTTACCATTTAAAAGAAGAGAAACTATAACACTATCCTAATGCTAAAAGTATGACCTAAAAATACCTTCTTTTAGCACATCCATTACACCCCTGAAAAGCAGCTCTCCTTTGAGTTTAAGCATTGCTGAATATATCTAAAATGATGATGAGTCACAAGGCTGCTGTGGGGCAACATAGCCTGTGTGTAGATGGCCCTGGAAACTGATGGATGCCCCAGCATATAGCAGGTTTGGGGGTGATCCCTGCAGCCTTTTCTGTGGGGGGAGGTGGAGGGCTAACCTTACCCCATTCCCTGATGAGATATAAAGGATGGGCGGAATCTCCTCAGAGTTTTCTAACCCTGAAGCCTCCTCCTACAGGCTTTTCCATGGGAGAGGATGATCTGGGCTTATTTATGATGTCAGTTAATATTTTGGCATGAAATGAGTTGTTCCATTTAGAATTTATAAAGACTACATAAATTAGTCAGTCAAGTGACTTCATTATAAGCTCTAAGAAAAAAGTTAATATGAACTGAGTTTCACACTTAAATATTAGAAAAATTTTCAAAGACTGAATTTGTAGGACAGGATGTCTAACCACTGTATATCAAACACCTTACCTTGCTGATGTTAAATACTGGAATCTTGTATTGAAATCTATGTTATCCTGAAAGTAGTCCAAAGAGTACTCTCTATGTTGTAGAAATTATAGCAGTATTTTCAGTCATCTCAAAGACTGAACATACAGAAACAAGACAGGTAGATGAATATAAGTTTTACATTTCAAGCACGAAAGGAAGAAATATAGTTATAGTATTGTATTTTTCTCCTTCTGATGGCAAACGAGCCATGCTCAGTTCTGTTTTCTGTATTCTTGAACATTTATTTACTGTGTTGTTGTCAGTTTGGATTCCACTTTTTAATTTAATAGGGAAAATCAAAATGTTTTTGGAGTACACATGCTGCAGTGTTGTTTAGTCTGGTTGGTCCTAGGATATTAGAGAGACAAGGTGGATAAGGTAATATCTTTTATTGGAACAACTTTCAAGCTTACACAGAGCTCTTCTTCAGATCTGTATTGTATTTCGCTGAGATACTGAGTACCTTTCCCAGACTTAAAGAAGAGCTCTGTGTAAGCTCTAAAGTTTGTCTCTTTCATCAACAGAAATTTGTCCAAAAAAGATATTACTCAACCACCTGGTCTCGTTACATTATATAGACATTTAATTGTGTCCATCAATAAAATTCAATCCATTTTTATTAGAGTAATTTTTTCCTAAGGAACAAAGGGATTTAGGCACCCAAATCCCAATAAAATTTAATTAGTTTGGCACCTAACACCTTTAGGATCCTTAGAAAATCCCAGCCAAAATTCTGTTAATTTAGTAAATTAGATTTTGTGCCAATAGACTGGCCTACCTGAAGGACTGCCTCTTTGACACTACCATACTGGCACTGCTGAGGCCAGCTAGATCCCCCTGGTTATAAGAGAGAGTGGGCAGCTGGCAAGGCATACTCTGTGAGGGCTCCAAGATTCTTGAACTTGTTCCCCGCTTTGGTCCAAAAAAGTCTAAATTGGGTATGAAACACTGGACAGAACACAAGACACCTGTTAAGGTTTTTGGAGCGAGTTGAGAGTGATGAAGAGGTGGAAAGGAGTTTCTGTAGGTGGCTGGTTGAGTTTCTGTTGGATTGATTATTTTAATGCCGCTGAGATTTAATTGTATTATTAACAGTGTATTTGGCTCCTAGAGCCTTGATTAGGCGTCTTTGATTCTATATTTATTTTTATTTAAATCTATTTTTTTTACTTCTTCCCCCTTAATAAATATCTCTGACAAAGGTACTCTCTTTTATTTAGGGTTGAATTTTTTTATGATAGTGAAGATTAGAACTGAGCTGAATATTTTTTTAAAAATAAAGTATATTTGGAAGGATGTTCCTAAGCCATGTGCATAGCCCTTTAAGTGTCCTGCACGATAACATGACTGTTTCTCTGACACTCTCTTCCTAATTCTTTACAAAGTTTTTGCGTGTATGGTTATGAAGTGTATCACTACACTTCCATATGGTCATTAGGGATAGCTCAGTGGTTTGAGCATTGGCCTACTAAACCCAGGGTTGTGAGTTCAATCCTTGAGGGGCCACTTGGGGATCTGGGGCAAAATCAGTGCTTGGTCCTGCTAGTGAAGGCAGGGGGCTGGACTTGATGACCTTTCAAGGTCCCTTCCAGTTCTAGGAGATAGGATATCTCCCTTAATTATTATTATATTAAAAGGTGCTCATCACAATCACACACATGTTGCAGCTTGTATAGCTCTCATTGTTTGTTGGGATATCTGCACTGGTGAGATGTTGGCTGGCATGGTATGAAGCATGACATACATACAGTGGGAATTATAAATCAAGTCAAATCATATTTGGGCAGAAATGTGGAGCCACATTCTCACAGATAGTTCTCTGAATGGAGATCTGGATAGAAGTTAAGGGCATTGTAAATTATGCCATTATTAGGACTGATTTAGGAGTTCTTTGCTTTGTGTAAACTGAAATGCTCACTGAGGCTTTGGGGACAAGCTTTCAGCATCCACCACTGAGTTTAAATTCACAGCCTTTCTGGTTCACGTGATGGAATTTAGACATAATTTGTGAACAAAGCAGGTAATCAGATGTCTAAATTCTGTCATCTGTACCCACACCTAACCATGTCTGCAAAATTGCCCATGCAGATTTAAATACTGAGTTGATGCAACTTTTTAAAAATTTGGCCACCAATGTCTGTTAAGCAAGTAAAAATTATAGAAACTGTGAAGCTAAATTAATTCCTTGTTTGTATATTTGGACAGACCTTTTCATGGCACTTTAAACTTGACAGCTATTTTCTCTTATATAACCATTCACAATTATAACATTCCCAGACTTTAATTATAGAACAGCTACTGTAGCAAATGGATCAGAAGCAAGTGGAATGTTAAGTAAAAACCCTTTATCCTTTAATAAAATAAAATTACAATATGGAACTTTCAACTTTGTCAGACATTGATATGTTCCAGATTACAGATGCTTACATAGCCACATGGTTTAATTTAAATATAAATGAAGCGTCTCTTGCTGTTTACTAGCGAGGCAATGACCAGCAAGGAGAGTAAAGCTCCTTAAGTGAATCCCTATTAATTAAGGTTACATTCGGCTGTTCAGAAGTGTGTGCAACTCCCATTAGTAGTAATGAAAGTCATGCACAGAGGGATTTAAGACTAAATATCCAGCACAAAAATTTCTTGTGCTGTTTTTATTCTTATTTGCAAAGTTCTACTGCACATGGTCTGTAGTCTCACTTTCACAGCAAAAGGCTGTTCTAGCAAGATAAAAATACCTTCAATGTTAATGGAAAAAGCAGATGGGCTTGTACAATAGCAATGATTTATTTAACTCCCATGTTCTCATAGGCCCATTACTGATTGGCAGGAACTGTTTGTCCTTTAAGAATACAGGATGTCAGAGTTTTAAATTAAATTGCTTTACAAATACAGATCAGTTAATGTAGTTAAGTGTTAAAGATGGTAATATAAAATGTCTGCACTTATATTTTGATGATAGGTTCAGTCTCTCTTAAATAATAGTTATCTTACCATGTACATTTAAGGGACATGGACAAAATCCTGGGGCTTTAGTCACTTAAAGCCAGACTGGAAAAAAGCACAAATAAATTCCATATGTAGAAATTTCCTGAAAACCAGCTAAGGAGCCTTTTTGACAATCTGTCCACTCACCTACCCAGAAGCTTAAGGCCTGAAAGAGAATGATTTAGTAAAGGGGAAAAGGGGGCCAAATTTTTTAAGGGCGCGATGACTAGTTGGCGAGCTTATCTTCACCTGTATCGCACCTGTAATCATGCCATGGAAGATTGCCAGAGCAGAAGAAAGTTAAAATTAAACAGGAATTTGATGGGGTTTGTAGAAAGGAGCAAATGTAACTCCTATTTTCCTCTTTCAGGAACACCAGTCCACTCTGAGATACTTTGAAACAGGCAAGCAATGAAACCCAAGCAGATGGCTCGAAGCCCTGCTTTTTTCGCCTATAAGTTCCCAGAGATCCTTTCTCAAAAACAAAAGGGGAAAAAGACACAATATTCCCTTAGGAATCACTATATGGAATCAGATTAGTGATCCGTCTAGTCTAGTGTCCTGCTGCAGAGGAATAAACTTTTCAGTAGAGAGAACCTGCCCCAGGGAAAGTTGTCTGCCAGTCTTCAGTGGTTAGAAGCTGGTTTATGTCTTGTTGCTTGAATTTATATCCCTTCCAGGTTTTTTTTTTTAAACTATTATTTTAAGTATTATTGTAACTGGATGTTCTTGCCTAATATTTTTTTGGAATCCTGCTATGTTCTTGGTCTCAGTGATATCATGTAGTAACGAAATTATCCGTCTAATTGTGCATTGTGTGAAGAAGTGTTTCCTTTTTTCAGTTTTGATATTACCACCTTTAATTTTTACTGAATATCCTCTTGTTCTTGTATCTGAGAGAGGGTGAAGGGAACTATCTGATCTTCACACTCTACATTATTCCTTGTTTTGAATTATTTCATCATGGTGCTTTTTATTTGTCTCCTCTCTTACAGAGGCAGGAAGGTCCAGTGATCAGGGCACTAGCCTAAGACTTGGAAGACCTGAGGTGGTGTGAGCATAAATCCATGGAAGCTTGTGAGGTAGTCAGACAGTACAATATAAGTATGTGTGTGTGTATATATATATATAAAAAAATATGAAGTAATCTTTGATAGATAAATTTGCCAAGGTGAACAGACCCAGTCATTTCAATGTCTCTTAATATCAGATTTTACAGACAAATTACTCTAAAATGATTGGAATTTAATAATAATAAAATTCAATATAATTTTAAACCAACTAATAGTATTTAATTGAGAGAGTGACATCCTGCAGTGTTGTTTCAAAAATTCTTGTTTACTTTTTTTTACATTCTGTAGGACTTTTAAAAACACTGGATTCAAGTAAAATTTTGGGGGCAAAAGGCCACATTTTTGGAGAGGGAGAAAGAAGGAAATATTTCTCTGGCAGGTTGTTTAAAACCAAAATGTGTGATCAGTGGGCAGAATACAGGTGAACCAGGTCCATAATAAAGAACTTTTATCACACAGCAGAACATCTAATAAAAAAAAATATCTTGTTTAGAACTATGTGATCATTTTCTCATTTGCTTTCTCTTTGGCCGTGTATGATTCTCATTCACATTAAAGCCCCTTTAAAGGGCCCAAAAAGTGAATGTAAATGTAAATTTGTACCAGAGCAGTATAAAGGGGCCTTAGTAGAAATGAGAAACAGGCCTGTATGTCTTTGTGGATTTTTAAGGCCTATGTATATACCTACAATGATCACCATTATCATCTTGCTAGTTAAGCCTTGGATATATAAGGTGGTAGCTGCTGTTATATACAACAGAGCCCTCAATGTGCTGAAGAATTACAAAAGTAGTCACAGCCCCTGCCCAGAGGTGCTCATGCTCAGTGTTTGCCTGCATTTCCTATAATTGCCTTACCAAATACTGGAATACATACAGAGGTACATCATGTAGTTATCAGACGCACTAAGCAAGTTTTTAAGGGTGACTACAGTGTGTCTGTGTGGATTCATAGATAGGATAGGTTTCATTTTATTATTATTCCCCGAAAAGGTACATTATCCAAATTTCAGAATGATGATGTATGTGAAAAATAAAACCTTTTGCTATGCAGTCTGCTACAAGGTATTTTTAATTAGTACATGCCACAAGGGTGTTACAATCTGACAGTGAATTTCTGTATGAGGCAAGTTGTTCAGGGTCTTGCATAGTCACTCGCTAGTAGCTTCTTGAAGGGATTATTTTAAATAATTATTCACTGTTCAATACCACAAGGACTGGACTTCGTATTATAACCCTCTTTTCTTAACAAAGCTAAATTGGCCATTGTTAGAATAGTGTGACTATCAGTCAGCATGTATTACAGAATGGAATAATTTACAAAATGAACATAAAGTAGATATATCAGTATCTAAAAGTAATGATGTGCTGAATGTAAAAACAAGTGATATTTTAGAAATTAAAACCAATTTATCTGCATGAAAAACAGAGGTGACTATTTTTGGATATTTTTTTACTATTTTTAAATCCGCTTTTAGAACCACACACAGTACATTAAAATAGGTTTGCTGAATATAGATGACAGACACCTTTCAAAAGAATTTGTTCTGGAATTAATGGTAAATGAAAGCAAACAATGTGAAACCATTCTGTTTACATTTCTGTCTTAGTAAACTACTTTTGGATTGGAGTACATTCTCTCTATGAATGCGTCTTTTAGTGTCAGTGCAACAGATGTTTGTGCAGTAAATTGTGGTCCCTGGCCCTTGAGAATCTGAACTCTTCTCATGGATGATACTGTTTTACATAACTGTGTTTTGAGACCATCAGAATATCTGGGGCGTGATCCAGTTTAAAAAAATTGTTCTGTGCATAATAAACCATGACGCTGTCGATGACCCTCCCCTCCCTGTGGCAACATCAGCTTTGCAGTTTAGTGTTTTGTTTTTGTTTTTTAAAGTGTGGGGGTGATAGTCATGGAGGACTTCACTTAGCCTTCTCCTCCTTGAGCCAGATCTTAGATCTATCCATAACCCCTATCTTTATATGACACACAGCTTTTAGTAATGAGAATTACATACATGTGAATTCACTGAGCCTCCTCATGGAAACACCTGGTGACATCACTTATAGGGGAAGCGTCTACCCTGGCTGAGTACTTACAAAGGATAGTGTTTTATAACCCAATAGCTGTTGTGATTTCTTTTCAGGATGGATTATGGGCATATTGTAGTTGATCAAAATGAGAATAAGATCTTCTGTAACAATGTCTGGCCAAGACAGGTCACCAATATGGCTGATCATCCATGAGTGCTGGGGGGAACTAGTTCAGTATCACATGATGGAGAAACAAACACACTGCTTAAAAAAATACTACCAAAAATCATACACCTCTAATTTGAAAATCCAGACACTTATGGAAAAAGGATTTAGAAAGAATGAGAACTCCACTGATAGATTATATTAGCTTGGTCATGAAAAAGAAAAAAATAGATTACATTTGATTTCTTCTAAATATCCTTGTCGTTTGGAAGTGCATGGATAATTTCTGATGAACAGGATCCTTTAAACTGGGAGATCCCACCTCATCAGCAAGTTATTCTTTTAATCTAACAAAGTTCTTTCTAAACTCATTGGGAAAAAAGGGTTTAAGATTAGCAGTTAAACAAGTAATTGTCTCCTGCAACAAATTCTATTTTGATGCACCTAGATTGTCTGAGGCAAATTCATCCCTGCGAGTCACAGGCTACCATAGCTGATTCAGCCCTTGATGGCTGCCCCTAATTTGGGTACCAGCTTCATGGCCACAAAGGACTAATGCCGGGGTGGGGGTGGGGGGGCGGCAGGATCTCTGGAATGTAAGTCCTTTCCAGTGACACCCCATTCTGACCCCTGCCAACCCCAGTAGGTCTCCTGAAGTCATGGCTGCTGCTTCTGAGGTCAGGACATTCTGCATCAAGCAGATGCCACAGGAGGCCTTGGTGGCTGGTGCAAAGGGGTTGTAGTGTAACAATGAATATTGTGCATGGCTGTCTGTCATCTGTACTCGAGTCTTGCCTGTCTCTGTACTCCCTCCCCGGTTGATCAGCATTTTCTCATGCCAAATCCCCAATGGCCAGTGGACTGTAACTCCAAGATATGAGACAGCGTGTACATTTGAAGGGAGATGCTCAGCAGAATTTAAAAGACTGATGTTGGGGGAATTGCCGCTTTCCATGTAATATATGTTTCAGACACAGTTATGCACTCTCTTAAGGAACTTACTTGAGGAAGTAAAGATGTCACTGTGCTTCGTTATGCTACTCTACTCCTTTTAATTGAGGACGTTCCTTTTCAAGACCCAGAATAATACTGATACATTTTATAGTCATCCTGGGATGACAGCACATGTTTTACTTTTACAGCATGGACAGAGATTTTATTTATGTTTTATGCAAAACAAAGTAGCCAGCATAATTAGACAGTAATTTGTAACTTCCAATGTAAACATTTTAGGAGCTGTAGTATCAAGAGTGAGTGCTAATTAGAGAGCTGTTAGCCAACATATATAATTGGGAACAGATTGACGGGCTATTCCAAACAGCAAGATATTTATAACTTCATGCTGTTTTTAAATTATATTTTGTTTAATAGACTTTGGACAACTCATAATAGGAAAGCTTCACAACTTGATTTGCAGTTTAATTTCTTTAAATAAAATGAAACCTTGCAAACGTGAATGCTGCACAGGCTAGCTGTGATAATTAAAAAGTATTATTAACTGGATGACTTTCTGGCTGTGTCATTTGAGATTCTAATTTCTTTAGGAGCACGGGCTCCCTGAAGAGAGTGATAAATCCAAGTATTATTTAATTATGCTTTTAACAATAAAGGGCACTTTAATCAGCAACCTCTCAGAAGCCTTTGCCTTGTAGTCATTTATTCAAACAATGAAAAAGTCAAGAGATATTTATATTAGAAAATCTTCTGAAAGTTCAGAGTACCTAGTCACAAGCCCTAACTTATGTCATAACCATTCCGGGACACTTGACCTCCAATGTCACTATAAAATAAGTTATTTAAAACATTGTCAGCTTGCTGAGCAGTGACTTATACCTGGATTTTTTAAAGAAGACTTTTTTATGAGAAGCCCATAATTAACATGTGAAGTCTGATAACCATCCACTGAAGAGTGTATCAGGCACCAAGAGTGGGGGGAAAACAAAATGCACCCCTTACCCCACGTCCTCTAAGTCTTTGTCTGGACCAGCATGGAAAAAAGTGGGTCTTGTTTAAGGATCCCCCCTCCCTTGGGAGTTGGGCGGGGAGATGGTTAAGAGTGGTGGGAAGGCATCACCTGAGCTGATGACCTGGAGTAGTGGGGCTCATGTGAGCCATTGGCACCTGAAGGAAGGTATATAAGCCTGCCTCTCCAACCTGAGCCCAAGGGGTGGTGGGAGGTTAAGGTACATGCACAGCTACCTCTAATAGAAGACCCTTTTTAGATGTTGGCCATGGATATTGGGGGGGGGGCATACCTCAGTCAAGGGACTTCATGGAGGTGAGCAGAGAGGAATCTGTCCCTGGGGAAGGAATACAGAGATCCCAGAACAGGGAGAAGGTTTCTTCACATATACACACAGCCCAAGGTATAGACATGCCACCCAGAGAGGGCATAACATAGCTGAGTGTGTGTGTGTGGAGTTGGGGAGGGGGAGGGCTGAATCCCTTCCCCATCCGACGCTGGCTACCTGGAGCCTAGGAGTGACTGCTTGGCTAAGACCAAGCTCTGCATGTGGGGGGCCACCTGGATCCATTTTAATTTGCAGCAAGTGTGGGTTTGAAAGAGGATACAAGTCTGATAACTTTGTTGCAGGCTGGCTGGTAGGTTAGGAATGCTGCCAGCAAGAGGAACAGGGAGAGCCCTGCCCTCCTTCACTGGAGACTGAGTTAGATACAGAGGTGGGTGTATCTACTTATTGTTAATAAACGGGCATCTTGTGAGAGTTGGCTGGGAGGGCTGGGTCATCCAAGAAGACTACTTTGTATGAACTGTAGCCTTGGCCATCTTCCATTTAACACCCTAGGATGAATGTTCTGCACTTGTAGGCAGTGTCGTTGTAGCCATGTCAGTCCCAGGATATTAGAGAGACGAGGTGGGTGAGATAATTTCTTTTACTGGATGGACTTCTGTTGGTGAGAGAGAGAAGCTTTTGAGCTCTCCCACCTCAGTCACGGCCAGACCCAATTTATTATTAAGGATAAATTAAGAGAGGGAGGTTTTACTGAGTGCTGGACAATCCTGAATCGGTTCTTTTGAAAGGAGGATTAGAAGCCAAAATTAGATCTAAATGTTAATTTGAATGCACTGGGAGGCAACGGGTCTGGGATTTTCACCAGGGCATGCAGCAATGAGTGGCTCTGGGAGTGGATTGTAAAAGATATGACTCTAGGGGAGCTCTGCCTAGGCTGGGTGGCCAGGATTGCTTCCAGGAATGAAGTCGGGAGTAAAAGAGGCGATTCTGAAGTAAAATACAGGCAATGGTCACATTGGTAACTGCCAGTTCTTCATGTTGCTAGGAGTGTGAGAGGGTGGAATTTGAGAATTGGTGCTAGAAGCCAGCAAGGAGCCCGTTCAGGTACAGTAAGACCTCTGGAACTTGGGTCTCGATCAATGTTTTTCTTAATTGCAAAGTAACTAGCACCTTGAACATTCAGGGGATTTTAGGGATGTGGAGGAAATTACTCAACTCCACTTGAGGGCAGGAGTGAGCTCTCTCAGAATGTGATATTAGGGAAAAATAACTTTGGAAGTTTTGAAAACTCTTTCAGATCCTCTCTTTTAAGCTATCTGGCTTCAGAATTATATTCGGTTTTGATCCAGAATTGCAAAGTTCTACCTTGTTGTTCTGGATAGGATGAAAACAAACCTCTTTGACCTTGGGGCTCTTTGGAAGTTAGCTGTGATTTTCTTTGAAACAGGGTTATCCTTACCCTGCTGTCTCTGGCATTTTCTCTCTTATCCCTTAAGTTTACACAGCCCAGGGAAATTCATTGCATTGTTTTGTGTACCACTAAGAGAAACCAGATACATTAGCATAAGCAAAAATTTCCTTGACATCATTAATATTCAAGAAAATCATCTTCTCTTCTCCTGGATGATCAGGCTGCAAACATGCTACAACTTTCTGGGAGCAAGGCTGACAAGTATGTTATCGGTTATATGGCAACAGTTCTCTTTTTATACTCTAACCTTATCTACTAGCACTTGAAAAGTGATCATATCTCTTTCAGCCATTATACTGGCTTCAACTGCTTCATCAACTGTACTATAAAAATGTACACTATCCCTTTCATCAATATGCCGCCTACAAAAGGAAATGTCAAATGAATATTTAATGTAATGTGAATTATAATGTTGCTTGTTTGGAGAATCTCCTCTGTTGCTTTCATAATGCTAATTTAGTGAGATCGCTGATGAGTCTTGCTGTTCGTTAAATAAATCTGAAGTCCAGGATATTGCAGAAGAGGCCTTTCATTGGTAGAAAACAAACCATTCTAATAATCTAAATCTAGTCCACAAATGAAATTCAGCAATCAGTGGTGTGTCAGACACGTCATTGCCTTCTGGGAACAATACCTCTGCTTCATTCTGAGATGAGGCCAGCTGATTGCCCCGCCTCTTCCCCCTCCAAATTTTCCATCTGACTGTAGATTGGCGAGTGAAGGCTACATAAGCCTAAATCTGTGCACCTGGCCACCCTCCCTCCTGGGGATAAGTTTTCCTCACTTGCAGTACCATCAAGTAACTAATAAAATGAGGTTGTGCCCAGATTTTGCATATACTGGAGAAAAATAAGGAAGAGGAGCATATGCCCACCCAGTCACAGAATTCCTGTTTTCAGAGAAGGTTAAAGTGGGACACTAAGGCAGTAGATCCCATGTAGTCTGCCTCAAACTGAGCCCTATGGGAATTTGATTCTTTGTTCTTCCCTAAGTGTTTCTTCAATTCAGCCCTGCAGAAGACTTCAGGTGTGATGAAGTTCTCACCTGGTCACAGTCCTGCTGTATGTTCATTGTTTGTAATTTTCAAGAGTCTTGTAATTTGTTACTGCTGATTTCACTGCTCTACAGCCAAAATGCTTCTGTAATAAATGTAGTCAAACTTTACTAATTCTGGGTCACTGAGAACGAAAATGATGCTTAAAATTGTTGATTGGCTATAGTTTTCAAGATATGCTATTGGGTCAATATATACGACCCTTGACTTGGGAATTGCGGAGGATAAGTGAGTTATAAAGGGAAGGGATCTCAATTTAAACCAGAAATGACTAAAATACATCTTTGACTGGATCTATGAATAAATCTATGACTGGGTTTGGACAGTACTTGTTTTTTAGGCAAAACAATGAATGATGCAATCTGAAGCTGGTATTGCGCCATACATGATACGAATTGCATCATGTTATTCCTAGAAGTCATGGATGATGCAATCATAACGAAGCTTACATCACTCTGCTGAACAAATTGCCCTATATCAGCTCTAGAAATCATACAGTGTCGTGCTCTTATTTGTCAGTGTTTGATTTTGCAAAGGGACACATTTCTGTTTAGCCAAAGTGAGCAGAGATGCCTCGTACTTGTGTGAACAGTGCAGATATGTTTGTGGTGAAGTGACTTTTGCATCACAAAAGCGCAGTATGACCACTATGGTTAAGAAAGCCTATCACCTTTATTTTGGCTGCAAAATTGGAGATCAGGACAAGAGGTGGGCCCCACACACATGCTGCAACACTTGTGCAACAAATCTTCGCCAGTGGTCGAACAGAAAAAGGAAATCTATGCCTTTTGCAGTGCCAATGATTTGGAGAGAGCCAACAGATCATACCAGCAATTGTTACTTCTGCATGATGCCTCCAGTTGGGAAAGGTGTGTCAAAGAAGAAAAAGTGGACTGTGCATTATCCGAACATTCCATCAGTTATATGCCCAGTACCCCACAGAGAAGGACTACTGGTTCCTGATGCACCAGAATCCTTCTCACTTGAGTCAGACGAGGAAGAGGATGAAACTTCTGGTCCTGAACCATCAATGTCACAGGACCCACATTTTCTCCCATCCTCCTCCTCTGAACCACACCTCATAAGACAAGGTGAACTGAATGACCTTGCCAGGGATTTGGAACTACCCAAAGTAAGGCAGAGCTGTTGGGCTCCAGACTACAGCAGTGGAATCTCCTGGCAGGTGATGGTAGGGTTTCCATGTTTCGTGCAACATGTCACTAAAGATACATTTTTTGCACTCTCATCTAGATATTTTTTCCACCGAACTGTGGAGCACGGCGAGCGATTTCACCAGGACATTGCAACAATGGAGAAACGCTATCAGGGCAAATGGAGCCCATCAATACTTGCAGATTATTGCTGGACAGTGACAAGAGATGCTCCATTTAATGAATACAAGAGACAAGCCAAGAAGTGCCGAGTAGACACTGAATAGGACTAAACTATGTACATAATAGTTTTTTGCCTTTTGTTTCAAAATAAATTTTATGTATATAACCCTTTTGCTGATTTTTAAAGTGTTACATAAACAGGACAGGTGAAATATTATCATGTAAAGCAACCATAAACACATGAAAAGACCTAGGTTTACAATTTATGATTAAAACTCTACTATCTACACAATATACATAGACATAAAATGTAAAAACTTAAATATCTTAGAAACAGTAGCCAATCAGTTGTTTTAATTGTCATATTTGAATTCAGCACATCAAAATACATAATAAATAGCACATTTTATCTCTGAAGCAGACGACTTCTCAAAAATTGTAGACCAGTGTTTTTTGCAATGAACTATTTGGAGTCCCTCTGAAAGTGTTCCAAGTGTTATGTGAAGAGTTTCACATCAGTGCTGGAACCTGTGTATCCATTCTAAAGGCAGCCTAAAGTAAGAACGTAAGAATGGCCATACTGGGTCAGACCAAAGGTCTGTCTAGCCCAATATCTTTTTTTGATAGTGGCCAATACCAGGTGCCCTAGAGGGAATGAACAGAACAGGTAATCATCAAGTGATCCATCTCCTGTCGCTCACTGCCAGCTCCTGGCAAAAAGAGTCTAGGGATACCTTTGAAGTATTTCTTACTTTAAAAGTATTCCTTAAAAGATATTTATACTGTAGCTGTGACTTGGAAATCATAGCAACTGAGTGCAGGAATGTAGTGAGGAAGGGAATGATTATCTTTTAAGGACACTAGGAGAGCCTGATCTATGCTACCTATTCTAGAACAACCCCCCTCATCTACCCATAGTTGGGGAAGTCCCAGTTGTCCCAGGAGCCTTCTTGACAGGGCCGGCTCCAGGCACCAGTGGAGTAAGCACATGCCTGGGGCGGCACATACTAAGGGGTGGCATTCCGTCCATTCTTGGGGCGGCACAGTCTGAGTGGGTTTTTTTTTTTTTTTTTTGGCTTGGGGCAGCAAAAATGGTAGAGCCGGCCCTGCTTCTTGAAGTGTGCTGTGCTTTTGATGGAATGGTCTGTCAGGGACTATTCCAGCTGGCATAAATTAGAACAGCCCTGAAACTACTCTAATTTCTGTGAGGGGTTGGTCCTCACCTTGAGTAAGGCAGAAAGGTCGCTTAGAAACACATTTGCCTCCCTCCATCTCCATCTCCCCTGAACATGAGCTGCTCACAGTTAAGTCTTGAGCCCTCTGTTGTCTTTAACAGGTGTAATTGCTGATATGGTTTGACCCCCCCCCCAATTACGTCTTACATAACAGTCCTGTTGATCATGTCATCTTGTGTGAGCTAGAATAGATCCAGGTCACTGTCCTATAACCATGTTGGGTTTGCAGTGCCAATAGGAACAAAAGGTAATAACACTTTGTCCCTAAATTAAGCAGGTGTGATTCTGAATATGCACAGGGAGCAGATTTGTTGAGCAAGGTGCTATTTTTGACATAATCGCTATTCAAAGTACAAGCACACTTTAAACACACACATCATAAGTTTTTCTGTGAAACAAATATGTTTACTTCACAATGTGTGTTCCTCAAATTAAGGGACTATTCATGTTAGTTACATTACTCGTGAGCTTGAGTAAATACTAACCAGGTCCCTTTACAGTCACGCTGAATTCCCATTTCTAGTATTTTATACAAGCGCTAAACATGTTTGCCAGACTAACTGAAAGATTTATGTTAGAATCCAAAGTGGTGCTATACAGCTAACATGATTGTAATGTTCTTGATGCAAATGTTGCCTCCCTTACTAACCTTCATCATAGATGTTAAAATCAGAGAGTGAAATAACTCCTATATTTGATTTAAAAAAAAAAGAAATCTCTTGTATTAGTTAGTCATACATAAAAAGGGCATTACTGTATCTTTATGCCATTCCCTATTGTGCATAAAACATAGAAGTGGGTGAAATTATTCTTTTTACAATTTCATTTTTACTCTAAACCATAAAACCAATATTGAGCAGAGGTGAACTTGAGAAAAGTCTGAGGACGTATAAGCCTGAAAGAGTTTTCAAAAATAGTGTAGGTTATTTGCTAAAAATTCCATATCCTCTTTCACTTTCTCAGCATGAATGGCTGCTATCTTGGGAATCTGAAAGATATTTTCAGAAATTTGGCTCCATCACTTATGATGTTGTTTCTATATTGTATAAAGGAAGCCTTCACTCTTAAAAAGATGCAGTAGTGATTTCTGTTGAGAAGCTGTATCAGATTAAAGAGGTCTAAGATCAAGTTATATATATATATATATATATATATATACACATATAAATATAATTTTCTTTTCCATATTTCTCCCGTTTTCAGTATTGTCTAGAAGCTTTTTACTTTTGAAGATTAATCATATATTCCTGGAGAAACATCAGTAAAAATAGTGTCATTAGAGAGATTTCTTGTTTCCTTATCTGCACAATGTTAAATGTCTGATTTCTCTCCCCAACCCCACCGCGCTGTACAGTCAATAATCTAACAGGCAGGGCTTGTCTATTCTAATCTTTTTTTCCCTGCATTATGCAGTTGTGTTCTTGCATACTGGGTGAAGATCTCAGAGAACACAAGCTCCTCTGTTCATGTTTGGCTGCAGGTTACCGTCTGGTGTGATGTTGGCTCACTAGCTCTGTATCTTGGAACCATTTTAACTCTTACCAGTTGGGTTGTCCAACAAGTTTACCAGGGAAGGTTATTCTGATTAATTCACACTACAGTGTTTATACCCAACACTTAAAAAAAGACCTGGACCATTTAGATTGTCCAACAATACTTGCATAATGTTTCCTGCACACATCCTGCTGTCTGTGTAAGCTTCTGTAATGAAGTGAGGAGGAATTAGATTTGAGGCAAAATCTAGGCTGTTTCAGGCTTGAAGGCTCCAAAATCTTCAATCTTCTTAGACAGTGTACTTTTAAGACATACAGTATTTCAGTCATCACCATACTGTCTTTTGTTTAAACTTATAATCTTGTCCCTCCTTTCATATTGTGGCAATGGAAAGTGTCAACTTATGGTACATGTTGAGAAGGATGAGTTTTTTGTAACAGAGGGTGAGGTAACCTTTAGAAAGGCCTGAAAGCCATTGATATTACAAAGCCATTTAGAAACAAGCTCACCTTAAACTCGATATACTGGCAAATGTTTAAGAACATAGGGCTAAATTCTACTGCCAGATATGCATGGGGAATTCCTACTGACATCGGATCCACTGGGTCAGTTTCAGAACAAGCAGGTGGAGAAAAGGGAGACACATCAATGATAATAAGTTATCTTTTTGAATTACAAGCCAACCCTAGTGGCTACGAGATTCAGCACATGGCTTAGTTTGCCCAACAGCCTCAGCATAGCTCCTGAAAACCACACAGCCTGCAGTACATTTGAGAAGAAATATGCTGTAATCTCTTTAGCGTGGAGAGAATTAGTTACATTGTCCATTGCAGTAGCTCCCAGAACATGACAGATGGTTTTTGAGCACAGAGGTAGTGGACAGTTCTCACCCGAAAAGTCTAAGGCCCCAATCCTGCAATTGATAGTATGCTGACAGACTGCTGTGCCCAAAGGGAGCTCCATTGAAGTTATGCTGCCTGGGTGACCTGCCTGCACTCTATCCATTGCAAGATCAGAGCCTAAAAGCCGCCCCCGCCAAAAAAGACAAGATGATCAAACAAACTAGTAGAGTAGTCATATCTTACATGAGCTCCTTGTTTATTTTTAAAGGGTGTGTGCAGACTAACCTAAAACTGGCTCTCTACCTAGCCAGTACTTAGTTCTTCTTGTTTACAATTTTAAACATTTTGTTTGTTTTTTACCATCGCCTAATTAATTATTTTTTACCACTGTGACAATCTGATTACTCATATTGATTAGTGCCCTATTCTACGTGTAGTCCTTGGATTTCATGAGATAAACTGTGCAGCATAGTGCTATTCAAAGTGAAGGAGTGTCAGAGTCTCTCTCACTGTTCTTCTCTTCATATGCCTTTATTTGTTTAACTCTCTTACCCTACCTTTATCCATTTTCCATTTCTGTCTTGCTCTAATCCTTGGCGTTTATTCATTTCCCCCTGGCTACAGCATTTTCAAATTTATTTTGTTTGAGAAAACAAGTAAACTGAGAGGTGGAGAGAAACACCTGGCTCTGCCAGAATCCGGACAGTCACTTTTGTCCAAGGAAGTACATGAGAGAGAAAACAATCCTTTATAGGAAGTCTGGGTGTACCTAAAGCCTGAATTATAAAGGCATTTTTGTTCAAAGCTGGGTCAAATTGTGATTTGTTAAAATTGGTGTAACTCCAGATTAAGTCCATGCAGCCAATAGTTCTCTAGATTTATGTTGTTGTAATTAAAAGGCATTTAACCCTATATTGGAAGTAGCTGTTTTGTTCTGGGCTGGTCAAGACATGAGCCAACATTCATTTGTCAAAAGGTTTAAATATTTGTCTTCAATAGCTTCTGTCATATGCCAATAAGTAGGGATTGCACATACAATAGTAAGCTTGTGTTCTTACTTGGGGTCCCACAGATTGTGATTTTGATTGTTGAATGTAAAGTATTTTCCTCAGCACTGATTTCAAAGAGCATGATACAAAATATGGTCAGTAATTACCTATGTTTAGTGTGATTTTTCACTTCTAGACTTCTCCAAGCAAAGAAGGGCAGGGGCAATTTTTATAACCATGTCTATAACTTCTCTCTTCTTAACCAGATGTTAAATCTTAGGGGCTTAAAGAATGGCTATTTTTCTCCTAAAGAGATTCAAGATGTCTAAACTAATCTTCTGCGAATCCTCTCGTTATCCCAGAGAGTTTATGAAAGCAATGAATTAAGTATTACTGAACACATGCCATTATAAGAGCAGCATGATATTGAAGAAACCTTGCTATCAGTGCGCTTCAGCTATGGGTATTGATGTCAACCAATTTGCCACAGCACCATTTAAAAAAATGGTTGGCTCAGGTCAGTTGACTCAAGCTTGTGGGGCTATAAAATTGTTGTTTAGATGCTCAGGCTGAAGCCCAAGCTCTGGGATCCCATCAGGTGAGAGGGTCCCAGAGCCCAGGCTCCAGCCAGAGTCCGAATGTCTACATAGCAGTTTTACAGCCCTGTAGCCTGAGCCCCTTGAACCCAAGTCAGCTGCCCCAGGCCAGTTGCTGGTGTTTAATTGCCTGTGTAGACATAACATTAAAAGCTTAAAAGTGCCCTTTCCAGGCTTGTGAAGAGTGTTAGAAATGAATGAAGACTTAAAGTAGAAGGACCTTTAGAAAGATAATCTAGAGAAAAATTAGTTTACAAAATGTTTTGAAAATACGTCAGCGTACATACTTCACAAGCTGTCTCATTGTTATAAGAGACCAAGATTAACCCCCCCCCCCTGAAAATCTATATATTTTAATTTCTTGAGTATTAAAACACTGAACTTATCACTTGAACAGCTTATACAGAAGAGCTTACAGGATAGGAATAGGAATGATTTGCTGAATTGGGGCTATGGGGCGTATAGGTGCATGTAGGGTTGGTTGTATTTTGTGCCTAGTTTTTAGTCTTAGTGTCGGTAAAATTATCAAGTATCAAATTTGTGGCTGTATGCAGAAGCAAGCATGCTTCCATTTGATTTTGTTCAGGCAGTTTGACACATCTTTAATATATTCTAACAGTTGTCAAAGAAGGTACAAAATTATCTTGTGAAAATTGAATGTGTATAAATTATTTGCCTTAGTTTGAAAGTAAATAATATGTGACTTCTCTCCATTTAATTCTTTCTCCAGTGTTGCACATCGCTTATTTGGGTGTATAAATGTGTACATTGGAAACCCCAAGAAAATGAAAATATTGTGAGATTAGGGCTTGACAATGAATTTTAATGGACGTTCTAATTAACAGTTTTTAATTGAGCCTTCTGTTTGAGTTTGTTTACCTTTGAAACGTAGGAGAATACTGATGGGAATTGCTTTTGTCCTTTCTTCATTGCCATTCCCTATTGTGCATAAAACATACTCTTCTTAGTATCTGCAGGGTGGAGTGGACTCATTCTGATGTAGATGCTCAACAGAGGGACAACTAATTGAAACCAAAGCTATTTCAGGTTTTTTTACACAATTGCTATAGTGATATCATGGCTTTGATTGTACTTGCAGTATATGAGAAGCATGGTGCAGTTCTTGTGGGAATGTCACCTCTGAAATCAGCTGCCAAGACTATATGTTAATTGGGGATGTAATTGAAAATTCTCTCTTCTGATGCAAGGGAGTCAGTTCCAGTAATACTGTGTGTGATGGCTTTGCTTTTATTTAAGCAACTGTTGACTAAAGTGAAGGTTGAAGTAATCATATTCCTGTGATCTGTGTTTTAAGCTTAATAAAATTAAAGTATGAACAGGTTGGGACTTTCATTTCAGAAGAATGTGAACTTGTTTCAACTTATTTTTTTCTGTTAAAAATAATTTGGTTTCTTGAATAGTTCCTGGTGTAGATTTTGTATCAGAAAGTGGGTTAAAAGTGTACTATAGGCGTGGTAGCCACTATCTGAGCCAACACAGCAGTGATTGAGCCAGGGACTTCCAGAGCTAAAAGCATGAGCTGCTATAGTTTGAGCTGAAGAGCCAATGGTTTGCATCGGGGGGACTGTAACAACTTCTATTCTCTGCAGATCAGCACAGCCAGGGACCTGTAACACACATTCACCAGTGGGCGGGTTGGGTTAAGACTATAGGTCTAAACTTTAAGCAGTACTAGAAATCTTGGATGTCACAGTTGTTGGGTGCCCAAATTGAGACATGTTAAAGGGGCCTGATTTTCAACAGTTGGCAGCTTAGTACTTTCTAAAAAACAGGTCCCTTTAAGGTGCTGGCCACCCCCAATCACTTGTCCTTTTAGAAAACACAGGCCAGGTGGCTCATAAACTCTGAAAGAGTGCTGACTATCTGTATCACTGCTGTGCTATGTTTAATAAAACACTTATCTCTGCTGAAACCACATATGCCAAAGGACTGGTAACTACTGATGAAAGGACAGCTTTGTCATTTGAGCGAGGAGATGGTTTACATTGTCCCCTTTTCTTCTTCAGGCTGTCATTTCTTCCCCCACAGCTGCCTCTTCACTTCCCATTCTCACAGGGTGCCTTATCTTTGATCCTCCATTAACATTTCCCTCTTCACACACTGAATATAGCGGATGCAAGGATTTTGTGTATGAGGACTTGGGGTGTCTGGAGTGCTCCATAGGGAGTTCTGATTGGAGCTGAGTAAATAACTGTTCTGGTGGGGTTTTTTTTTTTCACTTGTTGTCAGATCTGAAAAATCAGGAAAAAAAAAAAAGGTTGAACCTGGACCGAAACTTTCCACATTTTTGATGAATCAGTTAAACTACATACATACATTTGAGGTTGAACAAAACATCTTGTTTCTGGCATTTTTTAGCTAGATTCACAAAAACAAAAGGTGGCGGTGGTAACGACACTCCCTTTATATCCAGTAGCTCAGTTGTTAGATTATTGGTAGGGCCCTACCAAATTCATGGTCCATTTTGGTCAATTTCATCGTCATATGAAATTAACGATTTTTAAAATCCTGATTTCATCAATTTAAATCTGAAATTTCAGGGTGTTTTAATTGTAGGGGTCCTTACACAAAAAGGAGTTGGGGCGGGGGGTCAAGGTTATTGTTGGGGGGGGTTGCAGTACTGCTCCTTCAAAGCTGGGCAGTAGCAGTGCAGAAGTAAGGATGGCATGGTATGGTATTGTCACCCTAACTTCTGCAGTGTTGCTGGCGGGGTGCTGCCTTCAGAGCTAGGTGCCCGGTCACCAGCTGCTGCTCTCCAGCCACTTAGTTCTGAAGGCAGCACAGAAGTAAGGGTGGCAATATTGCAACCCCCTAAAATAACCTTGCGACCCCCCCACAACTCCCTTTTGGGTCAAGATCCCCAATTTGAGAAACGCTGGTCTCCCTGTGAAATCTGTATAGTGTAGGGTGAAAGCACACAAAAGACCAGATTTCACGGTGGGAGACCAGATTTTACGGTCTGAAGTGTTTTTCATGGCCGTGAATTTGGTAGGGTCCTAGCTATTGGGAATCCACATCACTAGATATTTTGGTTTCAGTGAACTATTATACCAAGTGTTACATTATTGGAAAAGAGAAATTAAGAATTAATTTAAGTGGTGACACTATTCTTTAAGTTGTTAAGCTGAAATAGTGCATGAGATGCTGACAGCATGACCACTTCAAGTTACTGCAGTTAATTGCTTTCAATTACTATTGCTTACATGTAGTTATTGCGAATACTTCGGGTGCTTCATGATAATTAAGTACATAAATTGTGTTATTTACTATATTCCACTAATTATTCAGTTAGAATCCACTAAGGGATTCTTTTCCTTGACTCTAGTGGGCTTTGGGTCATGTCCGTAATAGAAATAAGATGGAACTGGAAGATGGGGGGGGGAAGGAACTTTGTCTAGTATTAAACTAGGACATAGTAAGGTTTATATTTTCATTTCCCCTGAATTCAAGGTCTGCTCTTGTGTCTTCCTCAGTGGCCAGCATTCAGAGCCATGCTAAAGTACAGCCTAATTGCTGTCTTTTAGCTCTTACTTTTCAATTTCATAAGCATCTTCCTAACGTAGATCAATCCACTCATGTTTCCGTTTATTCTGTGTCCATTCTGCTTATAAGTTTGCTACTGAGGTCAGCATTATCCTGCTATGTTCAATAAATTTATGTAACTTAAAACTAAAACATATGAGCCACTTAAAAATGAAATTCTCTGAATGAAAGTCTGTAAAGAACAATGCTAGTTAGGCTGTTGTACAAGTCTGAGTTTATGATCATGCTACTTGGTTTGTTTGCTATTGCAGATTTCACTTGCTTTTTCTTCCATATGCTTTTCACTTCCAATTTTTACTGAAAGTGTTCTAGCGCTACTTTGATTGCTGCCTGTTGATCCCTTTGATCAAGCCAGGGTAACCAGGAGAATACATTTTCAGTGGCTTAATTGCTAGATTAATATGATGCTTCCTCTGCATTGCCTGTTAGATATTAGCGAGAGCAGCAGCAAAGAATTAGTGACCATAGATGGGCTGAGGCCACAGATGATGACAGATGTTTTGGAACTTTGATCTGTTTCACTTTTTCCAGGGGCTTTGTATTATAGGATCTTTGTCCTAACTACTTAGCATGACTGACTTTTTAAGCCTTTGCTTTATTGAAAATATACTTTTTCTTGGGGGAAAAACTACCATGTAACATGGAGGGACATGATTTTCAAAAGTGATTAATTATTTTGGGTGTCCAATTTTAGACTCCTTTTTAAGAGGCCTGGTTTTCCAAGAGTGGGTGCTCAGTACTTATTAAAATCAGGCCTCTTGAGGTCTCACGTTGGACAGCCCAAAACAGAAGCATCCGAAATGACTAGTCACTTTTCAATATCTTGGCCTATATGTCTGTGAATCCTGTAATACAGCCTAACCCTTTAGCATTTATCAAATTTATTAGTAGTGAAGTCGAGGTATTTGGAGGGGGGTGTTGTGTTATCACATCACAGGACATTGCTACTAAATCGTCTGACAACAGTTATGCTTATGGATGTGACGCTACCCAGGTACTGTTGCAATAGTTCCAGAAGGTGGAGGCAAGGCCAAGGTGCTCTCCCCGCTTTATACGCTGGCCAGCGGTGGAGGAGATTTATCTTGGCAGCCTTTCAAAAGTTAGCACAATAACTGTGCTCCTCCTGTTTGTCCTTCTCAGCTCCACATTACCTCCAACACGTGGTTGTGCATACAAGAGACAACCCAGCTCTGAGCAGTTAACATAAAATTCTACACTCCTATGAAGGGTTTTCCAACTCCATGCTGTTTGTCCTGGCATAGCCCACTGCCCCAAGACACCACAGCTTTTGACAATAGTCTGAAAAAAGGTGATTTGAACAACAAATTGCTTGTTGGTACAGATTTCTCTGTATAAGGAACTCTGCTCTAGCAGGAGCCATTTTCCTCAATATAAACGTAACGTACTGACAGTGAATGTTTGCATGACTTCACTGCAAAGATGTAGAACTTTTGTTACTTTTCTTCCTGCTAGTCTCATTGTGTGCTGTGCTTTGGGCATGGTGTGAGTTTTATGAAATAGACAACCATTGCAATTGCAGTTCCATAGTTGCAGGAACCTCATGCCCTTTACAATAGTCAAGCTTCAAAACTATTCAACAAAGGCCAGCTTGTTCCCTGCCTCACTCCTCTCCATAATGAGGAACATGGAAGAGTAGATTTTTGGGGAATTTGGCCTTTTCAGACAGGTAGCAGTATTCTCATTTTAGCTTTTATAGACTATATATTTTGCAGTGACTGGAAGAAAAATACATGATTAAAAAGAATTCAGAATAAATAGTAAGATGTTCTTTAAATACAGGAAACAAAGAACCAGACAAGGAATCCATGGAGCCATTAAGGGATCTGTTTTGAAAGTTGACGACAGATGTGGCTGATATTGCTAAGAGCCTAAATTAATTCTTTACTTTATTCATGAAAATAGGTCATATGCTAGAGATGGGATAAGTTTTCTTTTGGGACAGGTATAAAATGATAGAATTTTCATTGCTATCCAGGGCAGATAGTTAAGCAGTTTGAAAAGTTAGAACTGGTGAGACAGAAGGCTCAGACACATTTGTACCTCTTAAATTATTGGAGCCTAAATGTGAACAAATGCCCCAAATGAGAAATAAAGTAAAACCTAGCCCCGTAGAAAACTGCAAATGGTTTGTAAATAGCTTCATATTCACACATGAGATTTGCTATAATTTTGGCCTTCATCATCCTAAAGTTTTTTAGGGCTTATAAATGACATGGGACAAAATCAGACACTGTTTCTGTGTGGCCTAAAAATGACTTGGCTTATAAACCTGAGATGTTGCCCGCCGTGAAAAGAATGGTGGTCCGATGTAAAGCTGTGTGAATAATGGATTTTCCAGTTTGCTGGAAATGCTAAATAAATAAATATATATAGTGTTTCAGGTTGAACAAAATGTAATGGAACATTTTGTTTCTATTATAATAATTTAAAAATGTGTTTGACTTTAAAATTGAAGGAAATTTTGAGACAAAAATGTGTAACAAATGTAAATGATTCATTTTGAAAGTGTAAAAATGAAATGTTTCTATTGTTTTCGTTTGTTTGTTTAACATGAACAGTATGAACAGGCAAAACCAACATACCTTCACATTTCAGTGTTGCCAAAAAAAAATAAATCTGCATTTTTCACCAATAAGTTTTTTGTCCAAAAAATGTTGCCCAGTATTAGGCCAAATGAATTGTATCCTGCCATTCTCCCAAAAGAAACAGGAAAGCAATTGGTATGGATTACCCAAAAGCATGAGTCTACAGAGGGTTGGACAGGGAAGGAAATACTGCAGAACAAGGAAGGTGGGCAGTGTCTCTCTTAACAAGGGAAAGTAACTGTTTATACAATTGATGATGCACTCGAAGCAGAAATAGTGTGCATAAGTTAGATTTCCAAAAAGTATTTGAAACAAACATGAAAAAATTATTTATGAAGTCTGTATGGTATAGTGAGAGCCACTGAAATGAATTCAGTTCTTAAAGGTGGGATGTATAGGTTTTGTAACAAGTACACATTTAGAATAGACTTACGGCTTGTCTACACAGGTATTTTAAACCGCATCAAGTTGAGTTGATTTGGTTTCTAAAAGACTTGCAAACACATGACACAACCTGTCACTGCACATTAACTCTGCATTTATTGAGAACTCTGGAATCCTCTTGCAAAGTGGATTAGGTTTGCTTCTAATTACCTTAGTTCAGTCTTTTATTTGTGTTCACGCAATTGCTGCGCACCACTTTTTGCATGCTTCCAATGGCTATCCCACTGTGCATTGCAGGTCAACTGTTACTGACCTATCTGTTTACTTGTGTTCCCTCTCTGTCCTGCTGTCAAGTTTCCAGGATGACCCTTCACTGCTTTAAAAGGTGGCACAGAGCCAGATTTTGCCCATTTGCTCCTGGATCCCACTGTATCATTACTCTGGTGATACAATTGCGACAGCACTCCAGAAGCCCCACAACATGCCTCACGCATGTCCACTGTTTAACTGGATAGGATTGTATAGTTATATTACATCTCATCGCAGACGCTGTTTTGGAGCCAGCTGCCGCGTTCTCCCTCCCACCCAGGATGACCAGCTAAACCCATTGGAGGATGAGCAGGAGCATGATGGAAAGGAGCTTCCCCCTGAGAGCCAGGATCTTTCTGTGATGTAGGACCCTGGCAATGGCCAGCTGGAAAGCCAGCCTCATCTTGCCCTTCTGCAATGGACCCTGGTTCCTGCCCTGCACTGGCCGAGCCTGAGCCCCAGCCAGAAACCAAGGCTGGGACCAAAGAGTCGGATCCCCTGGAGGGAATTTTGGAATGTAAGAACCTATGTTTACAATTTTTATTATTTTTGGTGGCTGTGATCTAGGACCCTCCCCCTTCCCCTTGTGTTGCTTCAAAAGGGCACCCTCTAACACGGGGCAGTGACAATCTGTACCCCCAACCCTCTATGGTGGATTTAAATAACAAAAGCATTCATCTGTGTAAAATGTAACAGTTTGAGACAGTTGCTCACAGGAACAGAACTTTTGTAGTTTCCATGAGGTATAAATGCACACTGCACATCTGGTCAAGGCACAAACAGTTCTGCTGCCCACTGAGGTACAAATGCTCTGTAACATGCATTGTAGCTGACAACCATTGTAGGACCTTATTTGTTTCTCTGTGCTTCCTCCGTGTCTTCAGGGTAGTTACAGCAGAATTTAGGACTGAGAAATAGCTGGATTTTGTTTTGCGCTTCACAGGGAATAGCTGTACACCTGTGTCCCCTGGTATAGTCTGAAAGCCCTTCTACTCCCGCAGTGCTTCTGAGGGGACATCCTGGTGAATAACTTCACAGTATCTCTCACTGGTCTGCCCTTTGCATTTTTGAATAAGGCCATTCTCTACCTCTTAGTCATCCACCTCAGCATAACATCATCAAGAGTGAGGACAGCTTAAAGGGGATGTCGAGAAGATTTACACTCCAATACCATAGTAATGCATCCAGCACACAAACAAAACTGCAAGAACAAACCTGGAATATAGCTTGACTGCTTAATCTGCTTTCATGCTGTTAGCATTGGGGTAGACTGAAATCCAAATGCACCCAGCACCTTCTGCATATGCAGACCACCTATCTCTAAGGTTCCCCCAAGAATGGGAAGAGTCTCACGGAGGTAAGATCACTAGATACTAAAAAAAGGCATCATGACTTGTCAGGGATATGAACAATAAGCAACTGTTCTCCACCCTTGCCCCCCAGCCACAGCCCCTGCAACAGCCAGAACAGAGGGAGAAAGAAATGCAGCTCTCCCAGAAGACTGTGACAATGGATTTTTAAATGATCAGAAAATGCTGATTTTGTTAAAACTGAAACTGTTTGCTGGAAAAGGTCAGTTTTGACAAATTTCTTGGTTCAGAAATTGAGATTTTTTTTTAAATTGTTGGAGGGTTCCATTTTGACATTTTTCTAAACAAATAGGGGATTTTATTTCAGTTTGAAGTGACTTTTTGTTTCAAAATGTAAGCCAATTATGGTAAAACAACGTTAAAACAAATAAAAATGAAATGCTTTGATTGCCCCAAACCAAAATTTATTTGGGTGATCTGTTCACAAAAATCTTTGTGATTTTGACTTTTGTCCCAATTCACTATAGGGAAAAATTTTGAAATCTTGGAATTTTTCCAGGGATGAGAGAAGAATTATCAGGCCACCTCTAAGAACAACCTCATTAATTACTGGAAATTCCCATATCATCTTTTCCCCAATCGGAATTGCTTTAATCAGATAGGCACCCAGTCTTGTCATTATTAAAAGATTAATATTTTTATTTGGTTTTGTCCATGTACTATTCCTTACCATTTGTGCCTAGTTGAAATGTTGTTTTTAAAGGTGGGTCTACAGCCCAGAAATATCGGTGCCCTCAGGGACAGAGACCTGTCATATACTGTACCTGACTCATTTCAGTAGGTTCCTAGTACAGCACTTATTTAAATTTTATTACTTAATTATCAAAATACAGCACAGTAACTCGTGGGTTGCTGCACAGTCTCTTGTGGTGGCCTCCTTTCTTCTTCAACTAAAATTGCTTCTGGAGTTTGTCTCGCTGAATGTTTGCAAGACTGGCATTAATAGTGCTTTAGAAACTTTTTGGAGTGCTCTTCCTTGCTTTACATGCTAACAGCCCTAACTAATTGGAATGCTTATACAAAGGGGTTCATTTAGCCTGTACTTAGAAATTCCCGACACTAAGCTGTGCCTCCTTGAAAATAAAGCAAGCTTTGGATTCTTTTATCACCTGCCGGTGTAAGGATTTATTTGAATAACTAGCTGTCCAGGTTTTTAGCAGGATTTATATTGCCCTAAATCTTACAGGATGCGTGAGGAATAACTTACTGATCCACCAAAACCTTTGGATACTTAGCATAACTCAAGGTTTATTTAGCATTTCTAACTTCACGCTTGAATCTTAATATATTGAGTAATACAGTGAGTAATAGAGTGAGTAGTTCTGTGTATATTGTGTAGGTGAGTGTTCATCTTTTGCTTCATTTTGAAGGAATGCTGCATGTTAAAAAAAGACAGATTAGCTGCAGGGTGCATTCACAGTGGTCATGTCGCTGTTAAAATGTAAAATGTTTCAAACCCGTTTTAACTCTGCTAGTAGCTGCTAGTGAACTCCTAGAAGCATGTACCAGCACTTAATAAAATGGATGTGAAAAATCAGTCAGGGAAAATAGGAACAAATCGGAATCCACACTTGAAATTGGAACACATTTATTGTTGAGTTCCAACAAATTTGTTTTAAAATATGTATATTGCATTTTCTCATCCCTTTTAATTCTTTATTCTGTCTGGGGATGGAGTCAGAATTGTTCCCTTGGCATTTCCAGACTGATCAGAAGAGTAATGGCTGGAAATGTTACAGCAAAGAGGGTTCTCATGAGATTTAGCCCAAATTTGCAGACCTCTGATAATAAGCACTTAAATTTCTGGGTGCTTGTTTGAACATAACCATACCGCCAAACCTCTTGAGATTCACCTGTCATGAGTTACCATGAAGCTTTTTATTTCCTTCATTCGTATAGCTACAATTCTCCATCTTATAGAATGTCAATGATGTAGCTAAAGTAGTGCTTTAATGTTGAAAAATCCCAATATCTGCACTTTTTTTGTATGCTGTAAAGTAGGACTAAGTTATCCAATAGAAATTTGAACTATGAACAAAGTTACCTTAAAAAATGTCTTCCTTTTACTACCTTGATAAGTCAGCTGTTACTCGAACACTTCTGGCCTTCCAATGGCACATTTGACAGCAGAGAGATAGCACAGAACCACTAAGGGATACTGTTAGCTCAAGAAAACAAGGGTGTTTGCATTTGAAGGGAGCAGCAGATGATATTGAGTGCCTGGTGGACAAAATGGGAAGACAGCATGTTTTTGAAGGGTGAATAGACAGGAAGACAGAAAATGATATCACGGAAGCAGCCAAACTGATTAAAATATACATATGAATATTTATTTGTAAAATAAACTGAATTTCCAGAAAATAATCCCCCAAATCCTAATTATAATGCGCTATCTCAGGAGTTCTCAAACTTCAGTACACCATGACCCCCTTCTGGTAACAAAAATTCCTACACAACCCCAGGAAGGGGGGACCGAAGCCTGAGGCCGCCTGAGCCCCGGCGTCCCAGAAGGGGGATCAAAGCCCAAAGGCTTCAGCCCCAGGCAGTGGGGCTTGTGCTTTGGCCCTGGGCTCCAGCAAGTCTAACGCCAGCCCTGGCAACCCCATTAAAACAGGGTTGTGACCCACTTTGGGGTCCCGACCCACAGTTTGAGAATCGCTACTCTATCTGAAATTTCATATACGATATGGGTATATTACAGGAGTGGTGGGTGAGGTTTTGTGGCCTTCAACATGCAGGTCAGATTAGATGATCATGATGGTCCCTTCTGACCTTAAAATCTGAATCTACGAGTCTATGCTACAATTTCTAATGTTACCAGATAAAATATACTGCATTATTACATAGTTGGTTCCTTTAGATACTTTTGTCATGATGGCATAAAAACCAAGATGGTTAGACAATTTTCATGAAAATTAGAGATGAACTGTTGTCAAAACTAGGACTGTCAGTTAATTTAAATTTAGGAAATGAACATGCAGACCCACCTTTTAATATATATCTTAAAGAAAGTGAAATAACGAAACTCTAATTCCATGAAGAAAGTGTCAAATTTCCAGTCAAATGAAAATTAGAAGGGAATGATGTGAGGAAACACTGTTCACACAAAACTTGAGAACTAAACATAGAAGGATTCACAGCACAGATATGCATGAATGAAAGATTAGTTCTTTAATATGCCTCTTCAAGCATTGTTTACACACATCTCCACATTATTTTGATTTTATTTTTGTGGTGGTGATTTAAAATTAGGTCAACAGAAACGGCACCTGTATGAATTATCCAGGTGCCAACATAATTAATTGATATTTACATCAATCGATCATACTGAATGCTAGAGTAGACAAGGAAACACTCCACCTCTGCAAAGCAAGGCCTGGGGGACCCATGGCTTAAAGGAGGACTCTCATCAGAATGCATAAAAACACAGACTTCTGGAGTCTTGGCCTGAGAGTAGAACTGGCTTGCATGGGTTTACTAAATAGATTAATACTTTAGGAGTGTGGGAGTAAACATAGTTGATTACCGCTGACCCTGCAGTAGTGCTGATTGGTTCATGGATGGAGAGAGACAGGGGCGTAAAATGAAAAGAAAGCCTTACAGTGGATTCCAGTGCCTTGCACTAATAAAACACTGGGCTCCAATTTCAGCGAGACAGATAGGTATTTGAAGAAAAAAAAAAAAAGAAAAAAAAAAAAAAAGGTATTTGGAACCTTCATTATGTTTTCTGATACTACAAAGAAACTCACAGGTACCAGATTTGGAAGTCAGGCTGGTGATTATTTTGCTGGTCACTGTGTAGTATAACTATTTTATTGAAAACTCCCTCCTTTAGATCCCTCTTTTGGCTTCTTGCCCAACACATCATGTCCAGGCTTCTTGCACTTGTCTCTAGGGCTCCGCATGGTTCTGCCCTTGCCTAATGCTCTGCTTTCATTTTTTGGTGCCCTTTCTTCCCTTCATTTCCAACTCTTATCTTTGTGCCTTCTGTGCCTACAAGTCCCTCTGTCCACATAGTTCCAGTTGGATCTATGGGCTATAGTTGTCCTTGATACAGACTTTGGCAATTGCCCACTGACAGCATTATCCCAAGATGAGTACAATAAACCCTACCAATGAAACCATGTAGTTCCCAGTATCACCTTTCTTCCAGTGCCCTGCAGGCAAGGGAGAAACACTGCACCTTGCAGCATGCCCTGAAAGTCAGCACGCCCAGACTTACAGACCAATATGTCCTCAATCAAATTTCCCCAAATCAAACAAAACAAGTGAAGTTCTAAAGGCAGAATTCTGTACCCATTTAATCAATGGAAAACTGCCATTGACTTCAATAGGAGTAAAATCAGCCCCTAAGGCACTGATCTTGCCCAAGTTCCACACAGACCCCCAGAGCGACAGAGCAGATTGGGCCTAGCTAGTATCATCCCATGTCTCAGTAGGTGATTGTGCCTTATCTATTTTAGGGCTTGTCTACACTACCTGCCGGATTGGTGGGCAGTGATCGATCCAGCGGGGGTTGATTTATCGCGTCTAGACATGATAAATCGACCACTGAGTGCTCTTCTGTCGACTCGGTACTCCACCCGAACGAGGAGCGCAAGCGGAGTTGACGGGAGAGTGTCAGCTGTCGATTTACCGCAGTGAAGACACCGCGGTAAGTAGATCTAAGTACGTCAGCTATTCACGTAGCTGAAGTTGCGTATCTTAGATCGACCCCATGTGGTAGTGTAGACAAGCCCTTAGTTTGTTTGGAGTGTAGGCTCCTAGAGGCAGGGCCACATTTTCCTTTGTTTTATGATTTATTATGGTTTTATCTATGCACAGAGCCTAAGTAATCATTATAACAAATAATGGCAAATAAGGGGAAAAATTTTGAAAACAGAAGTTTTTGCTGAAAATGTGGTGATATGGAAAAACATCAGATATTTCTAAATAGGATTTAATAAATGAGGTTATTTTAACACAGTGTATGACTGAGAAATTTCATGGAGCAGGGTAACTAAAGCAGATCTAAAAATGGTAACAAATGAAAGCTAGGAAGTATATTTTAATTATACTTGGCTACTGCTTTAACTTTATTTTTCAATATTAAATTTCAGCTTCCATTTCTTGCATGATTAATCCTATCCCTGATTAATTTGAAACACTAGGTCTGTGCTACTCCCCCATATTACTCCTGGAGGGATAATGTGCTTCAGTGACAAATGTTAACGGAATGTGCTGCATTATCTTTTCTTGGCATAGCAAATAAAGGGGAAAAAAATCATTTATTTCCAGCTTCAGAAAGCAGCCTTAGGGGATCACTGTGGCACTACTTTAACTCCAACTAAATGATTGTGGCAGCTTTTCCTTATTCTACCAGTAGACGGGAGTGATGGCACTCTCACTCCATTAGCAGAATCAAACATAAAGCTTTTATGAATTCTATTCCAGTTGAAATGTCTTTATCATCTATGCAACACAGGCAAAGCTTTTGGGGTTTTCACCCCTTTCTGGAAAATGAATAATGCACCAACTGAACAATTATGGATGGTTCTAGGCTGAGATGCTACAAGATAATGTGACAGAGGCACAATGACCTATTAAAATGAGATTCTTGTTGAGCTGAGCATTGATATAGGAAAAACACACAGACTGAGGGCACTGTTCTGCTTCCCTTGATGTCAATGGAAGTGTTTCCAATGAAGAGTAGTAGGGATGAGTCTTTCATGTTTGTATGCAAATTTATTTCTATTTAAAAAGAAGATTCTAAAGGGTTTTTAAAAGAGAAGATCATGATATAATACAATTATGATCCAACTCAGAGAACTGGTAGGCAGGGCCCCATAGGGAGAAAATCAAAGGGAAAGGGGAGTTCAGGAGAGTTGGCAGTTTCTCAAACAGACAATATTAAAGGTGCAACAGCAAACTATCCTGATGTGAAGGAAAGATAGGAAGAATAGTAAGTGGCCAATATGGCTCCATCAGGAACTCTTCAATGACCCATTAATTAAAAAGGAATCCTACAGAAAGTGGGAACATGGACAAATTGCTAAGGATGAATACAAAAGAATAGTGCAAGCAGGTAGGGACAAAATCAGAAAGGACTCATTTTGTTCCTTAGCCTATCTCGCAACAGATATAAAAGGCAATAAGAAAAAAGTTCTATAAAGACATTAGGATCAAGAGAAAGACAAAGGAAAGTGTAGATCCCTTACTTGTTGGAGAAGGAGAGCTAATAATGGGTAATATCAAGAAGGCTGAGGTATTTAAAGCCTATTTAGTTTCAGTCTTAACTAAAAAGGTGTCCAGATATTCAGCATAATTAATGCTAACAATAAGGGGGGGAGGAATGCTAGTTAAAATAGGGAAAGAAGATAAAAAATATTTAGATAAATTGGCAGGGCCTGATGAAGTCCATTCTAGGGTACTTAAAAAACTAGTGGAAGCAATCTCAGACTCATTAGTGATTATCTTTGGGAACTCCTGGAGGACTGATGAGGTCCCAAAAGACTGGAGAAAGGCAAACATAGTACCTAACTTTAAAAAAGACCTGGGAAATTATAGACCAGCTGGCCTAATTTTGATATCCGGAATGATTGATTAAGCAATCAGTTTGTAAGTATGTAGAGGATAATAAGGCTGTAAGTAATAGCAACAAGAATAAATCATGCCAAATCATGATTTTTAATGATTCTTTGACAGAGTTACTGGCCTAGTGGATGGGGGGAAGCTGTAGATATGATATATCTTGATTTTAGTAAGGCACAGTTCCACGTGAGTTTCTCACAAGCAAACTATGGAAATTTGGTCTAGATCAGTGCTTCTCAAAGCCGGTCCGCCGCTTGTTCAGGGAAAGCCCCTGGCGGTCTGGGCTGGTTTGTTTACCTGCCGCGTCTGCAGGTTCAGCCGATCGTGGCTCCCACTGGCCGCGGTTCGCCGCTCCAGGCTAGTGGGGGCTGCGGGAATGGCGGCCAGCACATCCCTTGGCCCATGCCACTTCCCGCAGCCCCCATTGGCCTGGAGCTGTGAACCGCGGCTTTGAGAAGCACTGATCTAGACCAAATTTCCATAGTTTGCTTGTGAGAAACTCATGTGGAACTGTGCCTTACTAAAATCAAGATATATCATATCTACAGCTTCCCCCCATCCACTAGGCCAGTAACTTACAGTAACTATTATCATTCCATATCTTTGAGAAGCACTGGTCTAGATGAAATGTCTATCAAGTGGGTGTAAAACAGGTTGAAAAACCATGCACAAAAAATAGTTATCTATAGTTTGCTGACAAACTAGGGGGAAGTATCTAATGGGGTCCAGCAGGGGTCTTCCTGGGTCCAATCGTAATCTATATTTTGATTAATGACTCAGATAATGACTGGAGAGTATGCTTATAGAATCTGCAGATGACACCAAGCTGGGAGGCATTGCTGGCACTTCTGAGGACAGGATTGAATTCAATATCACCTTGACAATTGGTCTGAAATCAACAAGATGAAATTCCATAAAGACAAGTGCAAAGTACTACACTTGAAGGAAAAATAGAATGCACAACTACAAAATGGGGACTAATTGGCTAGGCAATAGTACTATTGAAAAGTAGCTGGAGATTATGGTGGATCACAACTTGAATATGAGCCAACAATGTGATGCAGTTGCAAAAAGGATTAATATCATTCTGGGATGTATTAACGGGAGTGTCCTATGTAAGGCATGAGACGCAATTGTCCCACTCTACTTGGGTGAGGGCTCTGATCAGTTCTGGGTGCCACACTTTAAGAAAGACATGGACAAATTTGGAGAGACTCCAGAGAGAATAACACAAATAATAAAATGTTTACAAAACCTGACATATGAGGAAAGGTTTAAAAAAACTGGGCATGTTCAGTCTTGAGAAAAGAAGAGTGAGGGAAGGGACCTGATAAATGGTCTTCAAATATGCTAAGGGCTGTTATAAAGAGAATGGTGATCAATTGTTCTCCATATCCACTGAAGCTATGACAAGCAGTAATGGGCTTACTCTGCAGCAAGGGAGATGTAGGTTAGATATTAGGGCAAATTTTCCAACTATAAGGATAGTTAAGCTCTGGAACAAGCTTCCAAGGGAGGCTGTGGAATCCCCATCATTGGAGGTTTTTTTAAGAACAGGTTAGACAAACACCTGTCAGGGAGGGTCAAGGTATCTTTAGTCCTGCTTTAGCACAGGGGGCTGGACTAGATGACTTCTCAAAGTCCCTTCCAGCCCGACATTTCTAGGATTCTATTAATACCAATCAGACACAAGCGCTGGTGTATAATTGATGTGAATTAGCATGAGTGGATTTGCCAGTAATATGAATGATGTACATCTTATAAGAGAGCACCCAGAAACACATTGGATGTTAGTAACATGGAGGCAGCATTGTTCTTTGGACTGGATGTTTTGTTGCATAAAATATTAATTTTTTTCATAATTATTACATGACTAATGTCTGTACCTGTGGACTATGTCTTTTTCATATAGCAATCTATCCAACTTGTTTAAATACATCAAAAGGTTCATATCAATGCTTGGTTATATGTTACCCTGTGAAATACCTTTTTAAAGAGGGAGAACTAGATCTCCTCCACTGGTATATGAGTTCTTACTATATTTAAGCTTTTCCTATGATGTCTTTGGTACAGTGGTGATAAACACTTACAGATAGATTAGGTGGATTGGTCCATGTATAATTAGTTGGAACACTTGGTACTGGCCATTTAACATCAAAATAACATTATATATATTCTGCCCTCTTTTTAATTTGATATCTAATTCAGAACAAAAGTATTCCATATGCTTGCTTGGGATATTTTTTCATTAGGTCTCTCAGATTGGAAAAAGAAATAATCTGAAACTCAAACAATATTTGGTTATTTTGTTCTTCCATAGAAGAATCTTTAAATCTTGTTGCTTTTTTTTAAATAGATCCACTTACTTCAAATTTACATCACTGTTATGGTTCTGTATCTATAAAATGGCTGCTTATCTGATGCATCAAAACTCAAATGTAAGATGTTTCTCCAATATGGTTCACTATATTATTTACAAGGTGATTGTTTTTTGGAGTATTGGAATTCATCTTCGGATAGATTTGAAAAACTTTGGGGGAAATAATGACTGCTACTGCACAAACCAATTGGGTAATTGCTTTCACAAATGAATTTATGCACATATGATTGCCCAATGTGCAAACAAGTGTGACAATTGTGTTTGCAAATTAGGCATTCAATTGAATGTATAGAATGATAATATTTAGCTGTTGTATAGCATTTTTCAGGCAAAGATTTGAAAGCATTTTAGAAAAGAGGGCAGTAATAGCTCACATTTTACAAATGTAAAAAACGAAGCCCAGAAAGTTAGTGACGTGGAGCTTAAAAGCTTGTCTCTTTCACAAACAGAAGTTGGGCCAATAAGAGATGTTACCTCACTCGCCTTGTCTCTCTCCTATCTTACATAGGTATGACAACTGCAAACAACAGGCAAGTGGCAGATCCAAGAATCATACCCAGGTTTCCTGACTTGCAGTCCAGTGCCCCATCCAATACACATTTCTACTTATTTTGCACTTCCAGTTGTATTGTACATGTAAATATTTGGAGTGGCACATTTGGTGGTGAAAGTCCAGTCTTGCTGCTGTGAATAGGAAACTGGTGCTAACAAATGGAGACTGCTCCAAGCCTCTTTCCTATGCAGCAGTGTAAAGGATTAGGGCCTATCTTATAGTGCCCACCTTCTACTGAACCAAGTTTTGCTCTTGCTGAACCAGTTCACTTACTGGGGTAATTCTGTCTGAGCTCTGAGTCCAGGGCATTTTCCAGCAGGGTTAATTGTTTTATTTTAACCTTCCTTTACAAAACAAATAAAAAACACTGCAGATTCTTCCTTTAAAAAGTCTGGCAGGTCAAGTAGTCCCTTCCTCAGGTTCGTCCCTCACGCTAGAAACTTCAGCACCCCAAACTTTCCTGGCTTTTACCTCAGAGTCTCAGTAATAAAGGACTTCACACAGTCTCCCTTCTGTCCATTTGGTTCCTGGAGCAATTCCTGTCTGCAATAGTTCCAGGTGCAGTTCATTGGGACCACAGCCCCTCAGCTTTCTAGGGGGTATTTCCAGTGCCTGGATTTTGACTGGAAAGTCTGATTGAAAGGGGACCTGTAGGGTGTCCAGTCAGAAGTACTGACTAGACACCAAAAGTCCGGTAACTGCCTGCTGGGGTGCCGGAAGAAGGAGGTCACTGCCTGCAAATGCTACGCTGAGTCATCAACTCACACCAGCCCCTTCTCAGTTTGGGTCACCTCCTACCTGCATCTCGTGGGCAGGCAAGCAGGTTCCGAGTCAGCTCCTAGCCTAGCTCTGCAGGTGGCATGTGAGTCCTGGGGATGGGGGAGCAGGGGCAGAGGGGAGAGTGAGTGAGTGAGCCAGAGACAAGGGGGAGTGAACAAGCAACAGACTGGAGGAGTAGCGGGAAGCGAGCTGGGGGGGAGGCCTATAGTGTTGGGTTTTAAGGAGTTTGAAAGTTGGCAACTCTACCTCTATTCCATTTCCTGCTGCCCTCTTTTATAAAGGATCAATTAATTAAGTTCCTGCTCTTTTCTCAGGTGTAGCAGGTGGGGCTAATCAGTCAGACAGCTGCAGGCCTCTGGCCCCAATTTTTCTTATACATTTTCCATCTGAAAGGCCTAACAAGACTCAATATTATTTTGAAGATATTTCTTCCCCCATAATCATTCTTCCCTGTTGATTCCCTGACAAGAAACATCTTCTTTAACAATCAGGTTCCCAGGTTTATATATGCTTACGTAAGCAATATATATTAAGGAGACGGTTTCCAACAATATCTGGAGTTTTTTATAGCTATGAAGTTGCCACGGATTAGTAGATGGTCTAATGTATAGAATTCCTGAAAAGGGTTACTTATGTACAGGTCAAGAACCAGTATTCTGGGTCTTAGAATTCAACATACTCTTTGTTAATATCATAAAATTCTAAAGAATAGTTGATATATCAATGAATCAAAGATACAGAAAGAAAAGGACTAAAAGGGTTAATGTTTACTAACAGATACTAACACAAAGGAATGGTATCCCTTATATCTTTATTTCTTTGAGGGGTTTAATGATGAAACAAAAGCCAGCCACTGTTTACAGACGACGACCCCAGCGACCACCCTTTCTGCGAGTGCTGTCAGAGGGGATGAGGGTGACATCCTCAATGTGCCCAATCTTCATTCCAGAACGAGCTAGAGTTCTGAGGGCTGACTGGGCACAAGGTCCAGGAGTCTTGGTCCTATTCACAGGCAGCTGTGTTGGGATGATGAGAAGTCATTGGCCTAGTTACCAAAGCAGCTCCCACTGAAGGAAGCTGAGGAATGGTGGCTTACTCTTTGCTCTCAGTCCTTGTTTCCTACATGGGGGCTGGGGCTTCAGATTAGATAAAGAAAACCCCCACAGCACCAGTCAGTAAATGATTGTTCTAGTAGATCACTCCAAGCCCTGTAGCGGTTTGGGTGTATTGCTTACTGAATTACAAATCATTTGGAAAATAATCCTGTTCTGTGGCTTCCTCTTCTGTAGCTTTAGTCCATTTATCAGCCTGAATGACACCACCAGATATAGTAATATTGCTCAGGAAAATAACATATAGAAAAATGTCACATTTTGTATACACCCGATAGCAATATACCTGACATTGTGGATACTTGGAAGAGTCCTTCAAGATCCAAAAGTTAACTCTTTCATATGTCAAAGTAAGTCATATAATGAATTTCTATACTTTTACTCAGATCTACTTAAGGGATTTCTGAATGAGATGTCTGTGTGTCTCTGTGAAGTCCTGACCAGTAACTCTGGTTTACTGATGCATAGGAACAGTAAGCAGATTAAAAACAACCAGAAGAGGTAGCAGCCATAAAGCATATGCTGTGAAGAAGGAGCACTCCATAAAATAAACAGTTTCAAAGAATAATCCAAATGTGCAGCTAGCCAGATGTTCAGAATTATGACTAAAATTGTAGCACTTGAAACATGCACGCTTAAACCACATGAAAATTATCAGTATGACTTCTTGGTTTCATGGGAGAATGGTATCTGTGACCAACAAAAAGTAAAGCATTAAATGAAGGGATGTCAGATGGCAATCTAGATTTGTATAAAAAATTCCAATATATTTGGAGAACTAGATTATGTAAAAGCTACTCATTGTGGGTTTTTTTCATCAGCGCTCTTAGCTTGTTTAAAATGAAATGCAGTGAAATCCCATTGAATCCATTACCTGCTTTGTTAAACATACCATTAAAGGCTAGCATTGCCTTTCTGCACATCTCTGTTAGGCATTAACTAGCTAAACTTGACATAAAATACTTTAATGCTTCTGTGAATTAGAAGTGTCTAGCAAAGACTGACCCCCAGCTGGCCAGGTAAGGACACTAACCATCTTTTGAATTATACCAGAGCCCTAAAATGTTCTCTTTAATTATCATATAGTCCAGGCAAATTAGCTGTGCAAATCTCCTCCCACCCCCCAAAAAAACCTGACAACCCAGCAACAGAAAACCACCATATTCCTAGGATATGAGTAATGTTGTGCAGCACTTTTATGTTTTCCCTTCACAGCCATGCTGAGTAACATAAATATTACCCATGTCTTGGCTGGATCTCATGTGGAGAGTGACTATAAATAACATGGAGAATGGCATCTTAATGACTTTCATACCCAGATGGAAAAAAGGAGTGTATAATATTATTTCAAGTCATGCCAGCTTAATTAAAAAGTTTGGGGCCAGATCTTTAGCCCCACTCAGTCTGTTTTGAGCTACTTCTTTCCACCTCCTTCCTTTTGCTCCTTTGGCTCTCCTCCCTTAGCTCCATATAGCTTCTTGGGTGGAGGCTGAAGGCTCCTCATACAAGAGGAATTCAGATGAGGGACCCTCCCTAACTGGAAAGCTATGAAGAGAGTGGCAGTTACCTCCTCCCCTTGTTACTGCCTGTTGAACTACACTCTGTCGATGAAGCACAGTGCTGCACCAGTCCTCCGGTGTCCAGCACCAGCCACTTAAAAACTAGGGCACTGAGACTGAGCGTCTAATAATGTTAGTTATTTGTCTCCTGCCTCTGGTGCCAATGCTTTTGGGATGTGGGGTTCTCACCAGGTCAGACCCTGCCAGTGCTGGAAGGTGTGGATCCAGATGTGAGCATCAGGGTCCTGTGTGGGTGACCCCCCCCCCCAGAACTGGAACCCTGGAGCTGAAGGTGCCAGTGTCCCAATGTTGGAGGGAAGAGACTATAGTCTCCTGGGCTGGCGGCACTGAGGGGTGGGCGGGGGGATGGCAATGGGACTACAGCACTTGTATGGTATTCATACTGGTATGTAGCAGGCACTGTTGAACTATTTGGGCAATGCATAAACTGGGAATATGAGCCAATAATCTAAGCAAGTAATTGATGATTAGAGTCAAAAAGTTGGACAGCGAAGAGATATCATCTCCAATTCCAGGGGCATTAAAGCTTCCTGAAGGGTTTTAGTTTTGAATAGCTTCAGGCTTCAAGCACTGTTCAGAGAAGGGATTGATCTGAAGAAATTTCACCACCCTGAGAAGGACATTTAGATGCTTTCATTCACTGTGCCATTTACTATGCACTGCTGTTACAGGGCACATAATAAAGTGTTTGCTGTGCTGCACCTCACTCCTTGAACCTTTTGTTGCTGTAAATTGTGTTCTTTGCCTTTGTCTCAGTGCTGCCAACACATAATTTTGATGCTGGTGATTTGAAAGTGTGCAGTCTGCTCTCTCAGGCTCATTGTGCAGACACAACCATCACGCAGGCTCATTCATCATTCACACTTCTCATAGAAAGAGACTGCTTTGGTGCTGTGATTTCCCAATGCTATACACTAAAGCAATGTACATTAGCATTTAGCATCAGGAACATTGGATCTGCCAGTGCTAAAGGGCTACCTCCTTTTCTCTTATGAATCTATTATTTTTCAGGTAACCAGAATCAAAAATTCAGTAGAAAGGTATTTCTTATTTAATAAGTAACTGCACTTTAGCTATTAATGGGACTCTTGAGTAGACGCATGCCGCCTTCAGAAAACCTGTCTATTCTGAATACAGTTACATGCACACACTTTTCTGTTCTTTCTAAAACGATGGGTCTAAACTACAACACTAGATACAAATATGCCTGGACTTTAGGGGTGCTTGGCTGTAGGTCTGACATTTGCAGTTCAGGTCCCTTTCAAATGTTATGATTTTTGAAGGGGAGGGGGAGCGCTGCACTTGGGATGGAAGAATCCCATGCGCTGCTACAGGCTGGGGAGCGACTGGCTAAGTTCTGCAGATAAGGACCTGGGGATTACAGTAGATGAGAAGCTGGATATGAGTCAACAGCGTGCCCTTGTTGCCAAGAAGGCTAATGGCATATTGGGCTGCATTTGTAGGAGTATTGCCAGCAGATTGGGGGAAGTGATTATTCCCCTCTGTTCGGCACTGGTGAGGCCACATCAGGAGTACTGTGTCCAGTTTTGGGCCCCCCACTACAAAAAGGATATGGACAAATTGGAGAGAGTCCAGCGGAGGGCAACAAAAATGATTAGGGAGCTGGGGCACACGATTTATGAGAAGAGGCTGAGGGAACTGGGCTTATTTAGTCTGCAGAAGAGAAGTGTGCGGGGAGGATTTGATAGCAGCCTTCAACTACCTGAAGGGGGGTTCCAAAGAGGATGGAGCTCAGCTGTTCTCAGTGGTGGCAGATGACAGAACAAGGAGAAATGGTCTCAAGTTGCAGTATGAGGGGTGGTGATCTAGGTTGGATATTAGGAAAAACTATTTCACTAGGAGGGTTGTGAAGGACTGGAATGGGTTACCTAGGGAGGTGGTGGAATCTCCATCCTTAGTAGGGTGACCAGACAGTAAGTGTGAAAAATTGGGACGGGGGTGAGGGGTAATAGGAGCCTATATAAGAAAAAGACCCCAAAATCGGGATTGTCCCTCTAAAATCGGGACACCTGGTCAACATAATCCTTAGAGGTTTTTAAAGTCTGGCTTGACAAATCCCTGGCTGGGATGATTTAGTTGCGGTTGGTCCTGCTTTGAGCAGGGGGTTGGACTAGATGACCTCCTGAGGTCTCTTCCAACCCTAATCTTCTATGATTCTGTAATCTGACGCTGGAGTCCTGCTGTGAGCAAAATAGATTTCATTGGAAGTGATGAGGACATAGGTCTATAAATATTAGACCTGAATAGCCCACATTTCCAGGTGTTTTTCAGCACCTTATTCATGGCTTTTGGTGTGTTTGTGCCAGGTGCCTGCCCTGGAGCTGAGAGAGAGGCAAAAAAACATATTCACAAAATTTCATGCAAAAATATCATTTTTATCAACATTTGTGGATTCAGAAATGTTGCTTTATAAAATTTCTGCCAAATGGCCATTTTCACATGTGAAATTTAGAAGTGGGAGAGAACCTGTGGCACCAGTGTCTATTACGTGCCATAATGCACTAAACTAGCATGACGCAGGTAAAATGCGTATGGAGGACGGAAATGAGAGACTGCATCCATCTGGCAAAGGAGATCTAGCTATATTGCTAGGGAACCAACAAGGCCATGGGAAGGCAGATGACTTGGTGGGCTGGAGAAGAGAGAAATACAGGGCCTATCTAACTGAATGAGAAAGGGAGAGGGAGCATGCTTGGTACAAGGGTGCAGCAGGCTCCGGTGCTGTGGAAAGGAGAGAAATGAGGGGGACTGAGATGGAGTGGAACAAAGAATTGAACACGGCATTACTAAGCAGGATGTGAGAGTGCAGGGAGAACAGAGAATTAAGGGAAAAAGAGAATGGAGCCAGGGATTGAATGGGGAAGGGGGGATATAGAGGGACCTAATATGGGAGGTAACAAAGGGAGGAAGAAAGTGGAGCTTGTTGAGGGGAAATGTGGCAGGAGCAGGAGAAAGTGGGAAGGAGAAGTTCATAAAAAGAAAGAACAGTGTACCTCTTCAGAGGAAGTAAAAGGCAAACAAAGATGTGTAGATGGAAAGAAGGGACTATCCAGATGGAGAATTAGAAGAGAAAATTAAATTTATTGATTCATTATTTATTGCTGAAATAGCACTAGTACCCAAAATGCAGTAGGTGGTTGCCTAATACAAAACAAAACAGAGGGTCAGAGGAGTAGAATGGAAAAAGAAAAGAAAGGCAAGAAAAATATAAATGTTGTGGTCAGTGGAATATAGTTGGTGTATATTTTCCCTGCATTTAATTGCATTTTCATGGTATCCCACAGCCCTGTACATCAGGGAGACAGAGGGTGGGAGAATCCTGCTGATGTGGGAATATACAGGAATATAACTCCTTTCACACTGGAATAAACTTTCAGATACTAAACATTTCCATCTCTTTGCCATTCAGCAGTTGTCCGTAACCTTCACGCCTCATGTAATTACTAAAATGATGAACTGCAAATGAAATGATGAAAATTTCATCCACTTCAGAAATCTCTGCTGAATATTCTTTTTGCTGGGCTAAGAGGGTCATTCAGTGCATTGCCAATAACAGAGAGGTTTTTGAAATTACAAATAGTTCAATAGCACCTAGGGTCCCCAATTGGTGACCAGGCCCCCATTGTGCTCGGTGCTGTACAATCACACATTAAAAAGTCAGTCCCTGTCTCAGAGAACTCTCAACAGGCAGATGGGACAACCTGGCCAGGTAATTAGGGGTACAAACCCCATTGTGGGCCAGTGCAGAAAGAGGCTCATAGTTGGCCCATTGATTCATCCCGCCTATCAGAAATGACCAGCGTGAGTGGGAGGCTCACCAGCTAGAGGGGAACAGGACAGAAAGGGAAGAAGTGGCCTTTAGAGGCTGGGTGCCCAGAGAGAAAAGATTATTTGTTTTTCAACTGCCTGGAAAAAACTTGGTCCGGGGGGGTTAAGAACTCAGAAGCCTGTGTCCAGAAGAGAAAGAAGGAGCAGTGGGACTTCCCTGAAGGAATCAGATTTTACAGCCTGTTCATCTGATTGGTCAAGGCTAGTTCAGGTTTCCCTGAGATAAGAGAGAGCCTTGGCACCTGCTACTCTCTGCTTTATCCCTTCTGATTTGAGTTCACAAACTGCTTGAAAGCCTTATGAATGGGAGAGGCTCTCCATGCCTCCCTGGAGGAAAGGGAAGCTCTAGGAATGGCCCAGAGAGGGTGTGTCATTTGGTCCCTCTGGAATGACCTCACTCCATGCCCATGTAAGGGCTCGTCTACATGGTGGGGGTCATGTGGACTGTGGGAGGTGTGAGTTCTAAGGCTAAGTCTAGGCTGTGAGCCAGGGGTTGTGATTCCCTTGCTCATGTACACAAACTCACACTAGATCTTGTGGAGCAAGCACTAGTATAAATTACAGCGTAGCCGCAGTAGCACGGATAGCAGCAGTGGAGACGTGACGGAGCTGTGCCAAGTACAAACCTGCCTGAAGCTGGTGGGTATTTATTTGGCACAGCTCAGCCGTCACTGCAACTCTGCTGCCACTACCTGTGCTACTGTGGTTATGCTCTATTTATGCTGGTGCTAGCTCGATGAAAGCTAGCGTGAGTATGTGTGCACGAGCAGGACAATCACACCTCTAGCTTGTAGTGTTGATGTAGCCCTAACGCACACTAGTGCGATGTGTTAAGTGGTCCATGTAGACCCTGCTGGTGTGCTTTAGCATAGTGTTGCTTGAAACAGTTACACTTTAAAGTGCAATAGGCAACTTTTTTGAGCACCAGCAGGGTGCACTGGGCCAGTTAATGCACAGAACTTCAGTGCGCTTTAGAAATCACCCCCCTCTAGTCTGCATTGCCCCACTGTGTAGACAAGCCCTTCATCTGTTGTTGGATTATTACTCTGATTAAAGAGATTTTTCCCCGCGCTCCCAAAACTTGCTTTTTGGGGAGTCCTGCTGTGGCTACTTGGCCCTCCTCCCATTTTGACTCCCACACAGACACATGTTAAAGTGGCTGAATTTCAGAGGTGCTGAGCACCTGCAGCTTCCATTGATCTTAGCGGCATCATGGGGTTTTTGCACCTCTGAAGATCAAGCCAAATGTCTCTCTAGGTATCTCCGTGTGGCTTTAGCTTTAAATCACTCAAGTTTGAAAGATTGGGTTTGTTCCCCCTTGCTGAAATGCTCCTTATGTGCCTAGCTAAGGGAATGTAAGGGGATTTAGTTGTGATTGAAGTGCCGGGTTACCTTAATACGTTTCTGGATAGTAGGGTAGGTTTCTTGGTGGTTTGAGTTTAGAGAACATTGACCCTAAACAAATCTCTAAGGAGGGGTCTCATGCCAGCCTCTGCTAAGCAGGGTTTGCACAGCACTGATTATGACGTTATTTTGATTTTGCTGACTTTAGTATTTCATTGTCCAGGTTTACATGCAGAGAAATAGTCAGCTATAGCTTATCTAGACTGAGAACGAATGTGAAACTCCAGCTTCAGTACATTGTACAAATGTGATTATTTGTCCAAATTCATTGATGTCAGGGAGACCCAGTGTAAGAAGGTTTCTACTGTGAAGAGAATAAATAATCTGAGAGAACACTTTGACTAGTGGTGTATGACATAGCGGCTCTGCCAGATGTCGAACAAAGCCTGCCAAATCACTGTGACAGGGGAAATGCAAAACAAAGACCCATGCAGCCAAAAGTCTAATAGTATAATGTTGTTTGGCCACATGGAGTCTTATGGAGCTAGAGAATTAGCAATTGTATACCTTTCTTCTATTTTATCTCAAATGGATGTTGGAACAAGAGTAGAGGATGTAGTACCTCTGTCAAACCTAAAATATGACAACTCTTTGAATCTGTCCAGATGATTTTAACAGAATATTATTGAAAAAAATATTTAAAATTACATTTGGGGAATTGGAAAATTTGCTCAATGAAATTTAATTCTTCATACAATCTTTCCAGCATAGAGACTTGGTTACAAGCACTTAACCAGAAAGCTGCCTTACAATCAATTCCACCTTATATTTTGCTGTGACCTTTCCCAGACCTGAAGAAGAGCTCCTTCACTCTCACCAACAGAAGTTGGTTCAATAAAAGATATTCCCTCACCCACCTGAATTAACAAAAGTCAGTTAAAAAACAAAAACTTTTGCAAACTGGAAGGAGGAGAAGTGTAGAATATATTTTGTCAGGGAGATGCATTCTTCCAAAGTACCATATTCTGGATCTTTTACCATGAGATTGAGTTTTTCGGAATGGAAAGTTTTTGTGATGTTTCACCATCTTGCTGCATTTGCTTATAATATTGAAAGCGCATTATATCTTTCAAATGTCAGATCAAATCTGGCAAGTGACTGATCTGCTCATGTTCTTCAGATTTTAAACAGAGAATGTCCATAAAAAGGGAGAGAATTCATGTCTGTTTTAATTTACCACAAATAGCACCAGTTTGAGGTATAATTGGTGCACAAAAGGCCAAATTCTTCACTGGTTTACATCCTGTGCAACCCTGATGACTTATTTGGCATTACAAAGAGGTACAAGCAATTTTTACTATCTTGCCAATGTTGCTCTCAGAATGGAGCTTATGGGTTTTCACTCCAGGTCCCCATCCAACTTTGTGGTTGTACTTTTGGATTTTGAAAGGGTACAAATTAATGGAGAAGTTTGGCTCCGCATCAGTAGTCAATATTTCTACTTTATTTACAGCCATTTTAACAGGACCTCAGGGTATTATTTAATCCAAAATTCTTATTGAAATGGACTACAATATAAATAAAATGAAAAGGTAAAGTATAAAAGTGCAGTATTTTTCATTTGGACAGTTACTTTTCTTTATATAAACTCAAGTTAAGAAGTTATTTAATGTAAACTTACACATCTGCTCTGTTACTCGAGTGCAAATCTGGAGTAACTCCATTGACTAGTGTGGCGTTATCCCAGATTTACACTGGTTAACTGAAAATAAAATTTAGCTCATACATCATCTGCCTTAGATCTACTAGGATAATTGTGTGTACATAAGACATTGTTGAAAAGAGGTATTTCCTTCTGCTTATATTTTAATATTAACATTTGCCGTGGGGTGTGACTCTGGGTTCTTTTAGACATAAAAAGCCATTATTTGTCATCTGTGAAATTAAACTTAAAGCATCTATTGTTTTCTTTGTCATTTTCGATTTTCCATTTGGTTAGTTCATTTTATCTGAAACATGGTATATTTTCCTTTAATATTGAAGAGGCAATGCTTATGCTATTGTACTGTATCACTCAGTTGTGTATGTTGTAGAATCCTTTTTTTCTGTATTGCAGTTTGGCTGTCTCTGTTTTAAAATGGGAGATTTTTATGTACACGTTTTAGTTCCTTAGCTATTGGTATGAAATTCCTTGTTTGTTTTTTTCCACAGAACAAGCTGAAGCCTCTTTAGACCTGCAGCTGAATTGATAACATCCAGTAATCAAATGGAGCTATTGACTTATGCTGCAGTCCTAGTTCCATTCTGAAATTACAGATGGCACATATTATAGCTATATTGCGATAAAAAATGATTAAGGACATTTGTTGCTTAGAGCTTTTTTAGTTAGCTTTGATAAATGGTTCAATCGTCTCTTTTCAATAATGACAGTATGCATGAGAAAGTAAAGCATTTTAAGATCACTTATAGTGAATTATATAAGTGATGGCTATTGAGCCATTAATCAAGTAGGAAATGTTAGAAGTCACTGAAGCAATATCTCTAGGATGGTGTTCTGTCTCCTACTATTTTTATGTGTGTTGTGAAAAATGGGATTTTTGTAACAATGATTGATTGGTCTAGTTCAGTTTTGGTTATGAGAGTCACAGGGTATCTTTTATGTTCAGGTAAGAAATCAAAGTCAGTTTCCCCAGTAGAGGACACTGTGCTCCTGCAGTTAGCTTTGTTGTTTTTTATTTTGCCAAAGAGCTCTGGAAATAAATCAAGTAAAATATGATTTTGTACTTGGTATTCTGTATGGACACCATGACTGACATTGCAATTATAGGTTTTTGCATTGTTTATGCTTCTCCAAAAGCATATCTGAGTGCTTTGAACCATTGGCTGAAAAGATCTTTGCTAGGTTTCATTACAATGCATAATTGTATTTACCCTTTAAGGCCTCCAAGTGTATTTGTGCTTTTCACAGCTCCAGCTCTGTGCACTTTATTCCTAATTAAATAAGTGATTCAATGAAAAAAACACCAAATCATTTTTCTAAGGAGTGATTTAGCATAGTTTTTGAGTATCTACATAAAAGCATCCAACATTCTGTTTCTTTACATTTTTTACATTCCATTCAGGGATGATGCTTGACTTTTTGCCTGGCTTAAATAAAAACATGTTTTTTCTAGAGAAATAAGAATTGTACCAATAATCCTATTTATGACTACTAGTTTCCTTGATCCTGAACACCTCTATGGATTTCTTAAACAATATGGTAGAGTATATTCCTCTTTAATCTATTTTATGTGGAAAGCACTCAAATACTATGATGACATGTGACAGCACAAAACCCCAAGATAAGATATACTGTTTTAAAATTTCCTCAGAACATGTAAATTGGTGTAGCTCCATTAACTTCAGTGCAGCCAGGTTACCTCACATGAGCTGAAGATCTGACCCTAATATTAACCTTCCATTCAGATATTTAGCAAAGGTATTTTCATAGTGAAATGCAGTAGTATCTGCTGAGTAGAATAGTACAGAATTAAATATGAATAGCAACTGGATGGGGAAAATAATTCAGCCCAAATGCTGAGTAATTTTCCCCCTAACTGAAATGTTCCTGGTAGCATATTCACCAAGGTATAGTTTTAATCATCCTGATTTTGTATTCACAAATGTACAAACAGCTAGATCGCTGACTGCTGCTGCCACCACAGAGCAATTATAAGCAACATATTAGGAATATAATGAAGATAATGAGGGTTCCTTGTACAAGAAAGAAGTCAGATGAGAAGTCAAATTCATTGAGTTCTTTGACAGGTTTCAGAGTAGCAGCTGTGTTAGTCTGTATCCGCAAAAAGAACAGAAGTACTTGTGGCACCTTAGAGACTAACACATTTATTAGCTTATGCTCTAATAAATTTGTTAGTCTCTAAGGTGCCACAAGTACTCCTGTTCTTTTTGAGTTCTTTGAGATGCTGCCATGAATTAGCTCCACATAACTATAGAATTCTAGGATAAAATAGACGATGCTAAAAATGATAGCATTGTTTAATAGATTTCAGAGTGCTTTCAAAGCAAAGCTAGTCTCATAATCTCCATTTACAGGTGGAGAAGTGGAGGCAGAGGGGCGAAATGACTTGCCCAAGGAAGGTCACTCAGCAGATCAGTGCAAGAACCAGGAATAGTGCCCAGGTCTCCTGACTCCTAAACTTGTGCCCTATTCCATGGATCATGCTTCCTCCCTTATTATGCTGGGGCACAAAGTTAAAATTTTAAAATAAAGCGGCTTAAAGATTTCCTTATTTGGGTAGTTAGTGCCTCTAAATCAAACTTCCTACCACCAACACCATAGATCTAAAAGTGTCCTCTCATACCCTTCCAAGCTCCACGTAGTGATGAATCACTCTTAGAAGCTGCTACTTTTGGAAAGATCAGGTCAACAATAAAATCAACATGAATTTTGCCTAAAAGTTGACATTTGCCTCAGTTTACCCTCAACCCTCATTTTCTGCTTTTCTTGAGTCCAAAATACCACAAAAATACTGCTTTAGAGCTGACTTGTGCACTCCATGTCTGGGCAAAAACTCCTACTGAAGTTCAGGTGACTTAAATGGGAAATTTTTGATTCAGTACTGGATTGGACCCCAATAGCACCTACTAGAAGCAAGAAATATAAGGATAGGTATCATGTAACTAACGTGGGCATAGCTGTACAAATAGGATTTGTAATGTTAGTGTGAAAGTGACTATGCTGAATGCTGTTAAGATTCTGAGCATGTCCAGTGTGAAATAAGTATTTCCAGAAGCATGAGCAGAGTTATTCACGTGAGTGCTCATGCAGTTATATATTAAAAAAAAAAAGTGCTGTTGATTCTTCCTTACAGATCAGATTCCTCAAAGTATATTAAATACTACAGACAGTACCAGGAATCTCACTAGATATTATTTGCTTGTGAGATTTCTACCCCAATTCTTCATATTCAGGAGGTTCAGATAATGTCTGGTAGAGCAGCCAAACTCTAAGCTTTTTGAGGTTTGCCTATTTTTATTATCATTTATTTAGTCCCAAAATGTTTGAGTGTCTTCCAAGCACAAAGACAATCTCTGCCCTGAAGAGGGTATAGTCTAAAATAAGGTTAGGTGGGATAGGCAAATAAGCCTGGCCCTTTTAGCAATGCTCTGATTTGCCATCGTGACATTGACACACCTTTCAATAATTTAACTAAGGACCACCCACTGGAACCCAGATTTTGACAGTTACTGTGATAAATAACTGTAGGCTGCAAATGCTGCTTATCTGATTTTTATCTAGTGTAAGAAAGAAATCCTAATATAAAACTAATTACGTCCAGGCAGAGATATAACCCAGAGTGTGTCAGGTAAAGACATACCTTTACAATATATAAAAGGTAATTATGTGCAGATCATAACCCATTATATAATGCCATCTCATGACTGTATGCTTGACTGTCACTTGAGTGCACCAAGCACTATGTACTGACTATCATGTGAAAGGCAGTCTTTCTCCATTAGACCCAATAAAGTGAATCTTTACTATAGAGCACTTAAGTTAATAGGACCTTATGACACTGTTTAAATCTTTCAATGAAACAAAAATGATATAAATTAAATAGAACTGCCTGTACTTTTACACAGATTATATACAGTAGATGTACTTGCTACATCCGTTGATATAAGGTATTCAAGCTTTTAAGTTAAAGGTTATTAGAAAAATTAAATTCAGTGAAAGATAGACTAATGAATCCAGCCTAGAATCACATGTCATTTTTTTCAAAAGTTATAAAACACTAGATTTCGTGGAGGATGATTGATTAGCAGCTTCTCACACACTCCCTTATCTCACACTACCCCAAAAATGTACCCGAGCCTTGACCCATAGGCAACCACTTTAAGGATGTAAGAGATTTATTTAGAGAGCTGTGCAGAGAAAGGTAATTCTGTTTCATGGAGGATTTCAATGTTTTGAAATTTGGTTTCATTCCTCCTACCACCCAAAATTTCAAAATTCTCTATGAAAGGCAGTGGAGCCCCTGTTCTGAGCTGTCTGCCTAGTGGACTCCTTGGAGCCACAGACTGGGGAAGCCCTGTGGTCCCCAAGGCTGAGGCAGTCCAGCAGGCAGGCTGGTTTTGAAATCTGCCTGGCAGGCAGGGCTCCATTGGAGCTTCATAGAAGTCAAACCATCTCTGCTAAATGTTTCTATTTTGACAAATCGACAGCTTCCAGTGAGAAAATGTTTGTCAGAATTTTTCTGACCAGCTCTACTAAGTTGCCTTTGGCTAAGATGCCAACAAAGTGTACACACTGGTTCATTAGTAACAGGACTGAGACTACCAGTTCATTTCACATAGTCCACATATTAATCATTGCATGGTAACAATTTTTGCCCTGTGACATCCTCTCCTGCTGTGCTTGGCATTCTGAGGCCGAGTCTTTGGCAGGAGAGGGCAGGACCAGACTATGATGCACTCTGGAAATTCTGGTTCATAGAATGGCCTCTTGGGCACCATTCTCCAACAGTGAACTTTAGAGGAGCCCTAAGGCGGTGTGATGTCCTCTTGAAGCCAGGCCTGGGAGTCCCCAGAAAGCCACCGCCTCTTGGCCTCCCCGCAATGTCTACTGAAACCTGGTTGGCTGAGAAGATACTAGGGCTATAACCTGAGCCAAGGCACCATCCATGGGAGCTCTGATTGGAGGATTGCCCAACTCTGTTCCTTTTTCCTACTCCGCTTCTGGCTCCTGCTTCCCCCCAGCTTTCACTCCTGTTTGCACTGTGCTCCTGGTCCTTGCTTGATCCTGGCCTGTCCTCCTACCCTTACCTTGTCTACAATCTCAGTTACCAGTCCTGGCTGCAACCTAGCCTCTGACTTATGACCCTGACTCTGGCTTCACCCTTGGCTCTGGCATTTGGCATATGACCTCAGCTCTGACCCTTAGCTTTGATTCCTGATTCTGACTCTGGCTTGACCCCTGGCTCTGGTAACTGGCAGTTGACTCTGGTGCTGACCCTTGGCTTCATTCCCCAACCTGGATGCCAGTTCTGCCTACTAAACTTGATTCCTGCTTTGGTTATTAAGCCAGACTGTCTACATCCTGGGCCATAACAACCTGCTCTAACTTGTGCCAAGGGGATGGTTCAGAACCAGCAGCTGCCAGGTTTGGGGGGAAGGGGGAGAAAATTGAATAAAAGTCATCTATGTCCCCTCACCCAGCTGTACTGAGTATTGTTCTGTCACACTAGGGTTCTAGCCCAATAGTTTTTGCTTTGCAGCCATAGTTTCTGAATTGAAACATTTAGCACCAATGTAATATCATGCTTTCCTATTTTGTACCAGTGTGTAGATTTTTAAAATATTTTTTGTTTGATCATAAAGTATATTGATCTTGTATTATATAGAATGTAATACATTCACATCTGAATCAAACAGAACACTTGCAATTTTCATCTAACTACTCTAGTAGTGAACATCAGCTTTTAACAATTTTTTTATCTGAAAGATAGTTAAATGCTTGAAACTGAGTTTTCATGTTTCACATATCAAATCATAAAGAACTTCCTGATAAATATTTGAATTATAACATTGTATTAAAATTTCCCACATAACTATTATAGTTGAAATGAAACATTTTGATAATTTCCCATGAAAATTTTAATGAAATAGATGTTCCTGCAAAAAGTGTTGATTTTGTGAAATTAACATTTACAAATGGAAACATTTTGACATGCTCTTGTGGCTACTGAGTTCTAGAGTTACATTGGGCTCATATTAGCTCCAAAGCAGAAATACTGATCTTAGAGGAAATATTCAGTGGAATTTTTGAAACAATCTCAATTGATTTTAGAATTGTATTTTAAGTGTGTGTGTGTGTGTGTGCACCATAATATAGACAACTGCTGCAAGTGCCACATTTAATGTTTCATGTAGGAGGAGCTTCATGGCTTTATTTGATAGTTAGCACATCTGGAGTCATGTTAATCAATATTCACTAAAGGGGCTTGCTAAAAGAAACAAATATGCAGAACAACAATTGGCTAGGATCCCACAGTTTGTTGCAGTTATGTTGCAAAGCTGAACATATTTGTTGCAATTATTGCTTTGACCTGGGGAAGGAAATCAGGCTAGTTTGATTACCTGGGGAATCTGCCACAAGCTGCTCAGATGTTGGAACACCAGCCCAGGAGGCTCACAATAAGGAGTGAGTGAAAGGCAAGCCATTGAGCCAACAGATCTTGAGCTGAGCCTAGCCTTAATCATCAGAGATACAGAGAACGGGAGTTTGGCCGAATTCCAAAAGACCATTTTCTGTCAGAACTCTGGTTTGTTACAGTCTCTAGTGAGACAGTGTGCTTGGCAAGCTTTTTTTATTATTATTATTATCATCTAATGTTAGCTTGCCTGCCAGGTGAATCTTCTCAGCTTCTCACATCTATAATTATGATTTAGTCTAAAAGAAGCTTAAACCAGCACAGGTTTTTATCCCAAATGAAATTCCACAAAAACCTGCTAAATATGGCTGGCATAGTAGAAAGCTCTGCAGTGCTACTGAATTTATCAGTGGGAGAGCAGCATAATCTTGTGCTCCTACAAATTCCTTATAGACTAGAAGTGGGATAATATTTGCAAATTATACTCAAGTCTGGTTATATATAAGCACTTAATAGAAAAGTTGAAAGTTAATCAAACACAATCTACTGTGTCTACACTGTTACAGATTGTGGATAATTGCAGGCAAACATGAATCAAATACTCTCAGTTTTTGTGCCCATATAAAGTTAAGTGCCACATCTGTCCCAATCAGCAATTTCCTGTTGTATTCTGAACAAGTGTTGTTGAATTGAGTCAGACCTCATTGGATTGGATTAGATCTTATTGAATTAAGTCTCATATCTCTGGAGTCCATTGTATGAAATGAATGGTTTGTGTATCCTTATGGGCCAGAGATTATATATATTTTCACATGGAAGGGTGGCTACAGTTCCTTCAGGAATTGAGAACAGTGGAGGTTGTTTGGCAAATTTGCTCAGGTTGCAACACATCCAGAGAAGCACCATCTCTTGCAGAAGCTTGCATATACTAGTTCAAACTGGATTCTCTAGAGACTAATAGGCAAAGAAAAGATTTTTGGCTAAGTAGTCTGAGTTTAAACTGATGTGGGACCTTCTTTCTGATCCTATAAATGTACAGAATTTTCTGTCAAAGGAGGCCCAAATTCTTATGGAAGGATTGGAAGAACTATGGCCCAACGAGGACCTGTAAGACGAAGTGTTTCTGTTTGAAGCAAAAGGAGTTATGAACTTGTAACAAGAGGAAAATCTGTGTGGGATTTGAAGGACTGTTAACTTACCAGAGCACTTGTTAAGGGTTGGGTGATCTCTGGTAAACTTATTGTCATGCAAGTAGGTTCTTTTATTGTTTTTAATATATTTTCTCTGTAATGCTTTTACTTTAAAAATAAATGTGCTTGCTTAGAAAGAGCTGCGTGGTAACCAACTTTGATAGTTATGCTATTTAGAGCCTCTGAGGAAGGAAGGCAAAATAGGCCTGCTGAGACAGTCTGCATTGCTGGGAAATTCATAATGTAGGCAGGGAATTGTGCACTCTGGAAATACCCTGGTAAGGATGGAGAAAGATGCACATTTCCTCTCAAGACAGGTGATGGCTGAGAAGCCAGGTACCAAGGGTGGTTGCTGTACCATAAGGGGGAAATAGAGGTGCAGTTGCCATGTACTGTGAAGTTGATTTCAGTGTCCAAATGCAGAATTTGGGCATCCCATTTGAAAACTGCATTTTCTATTTTTAGACATCCTATAGGGAAAACTACATCCCCTGTTGTCTTTCATGTTATACATAGGTTGTAAGCTCTTAAGGTCAGGGATTGCCTCTTTATAATATATTAGTGCAGTGCTTAGCACTGACACCCTAGGCATGACTGCAATACAAATTAATAAATAATAATGTGCGCCAAACCATAGCTGGTATTGGACAGTTACAGAGCAGAATGTGTAATGTTAGATAAGGGCAAAATGAGAAAATGTTGGAAAAGATTACACAAGGAAAGCCCACAGAGAATGCTGCTTGAATAAGGCTGATCATTCTTGATTTTTTTGAGAAACTTGTTATCAGGTTAGATATTATAGGTGGGCTGGTACCACCACCTATTATTAAGGTCGCCCGACGTTTCCCACAATAAGAACCTGTTTTCAGGTTGCTTATAACTTTGCTAAACCTTAACCCTTTAGACTGAAATTTTCCATTCTGAATGTCTGTCTGAGGCTGAACTGCTTTGGAAAATTTCAGCCAAATCAGTCCAGCTGTTTCTTAGAACAAGGTTAGGAGAAAATATGTTGGTTTTGCTCATGTTCTTTAAACAGCTCCAGTACCCCAATGCTTTGGAGCAGAGACTTGAAATTTGGCCTCTGTGTCAGGGACATGCCATTAGCCATTGTGAAATTTGGCAAAATTATAATTCTTTGAAAAAAATTAAGTTTGCACCTGCTCAGTGGAGACTTCTTCAATTTTAGCAGCCAAAATCTCTCAAGATTCCATACTCACTGAGTGTGATCAAGACTGACCGCTTGTAGTGTTGACCAGACAGTGCATGCACCATCCTCACAGAGTGGTTGAATGTTCTCTTGCCTAGGGCTTGTAAGACCTTTCCCTGTAATTACTTCTTCCAGCTGCTCCAGGTTGGGCACTGGAACTAAGAGCATGGAGCCGGTCTCCCCTGTATTCTCAGTGACCTGCCCTGCTGCTGGGACATGCAGTATGGAGGAGGAAGCTGTCTGGTTCAAATGCAGAGTAGACAAAAGGTGGACCAGGGAGAGGGAAAGGATTGGGTTGGAATGTGGAGTCTGGGACTGGGGTGAAGAGGAGAGCAACTGTGATTGGGAGTTGGAGGGAGGAGATGGGGATTGGATAGACAAGGAGATTGGGACTGGAACTGGTGAAGGAAAGGGTGGGGAATGGGATTGGGAACCAGCTGGCTTGAAATGTGTCTGAGGTATCTCAAATTGGGCACCCAAAATTAGTGGATATTATTTATCATAATTGCTCTGTGCCTCAGCCCCCTTATCTAAAATGGAGATAATACCACTCTCTAATTTCACAGGGGTTTAGTCAAGATTAGTGTTTGTGAAGCACTCAGATACTATAGGGATGGGTGCCATAGAAAAACCCATGAGGAAATTAATAATTCTGTCTTGATAGCAGGGTTTGCATATTGAGAAGTCGTATGGCCACACATTGAATCATAAACTCATAGAAATGTAGGACTGGAAGGGACCTCGATAGGTCATCTAGTCCAGTCCCCTGCATTGAGGCAAGGCTAAGTAGTATTTAGATTATCCCTGACAGGTGTTTGTCTAACCTGTTCTTAAGAACCTCTAATGATGGAGATTCCACAACTTTCCTAGGTAATTTGTTCCGGTGCTTAACTATTCTACAGTTAGGAAGTTTTTCCTAACATCTAACGTAAATCTCCCTTGCTGCAATTTAAGCCCATTACTTCTTGTCCTGTTCTTAGTGGATAAAGAGAACAATTTATCACCCTCCTGTTTAGAAAAACCTTTTATGAAGTACTGCTATCATGTCCCCCCCTTAGTCTTCTCTTCTCCAGATTAAACAAAACCAGTTTATTCAATCTTTCCTCGTAAGTCATTTTGCCTAGATGTTTAATCATTTTTGTTACTCTCCTCTGGACTTTCTCCAGTTTGTCCAGATCTTTTGCAAAGCATGGTTCCCAGAACTGGATACACTACTTCAGTTCAGGCCGCCTTAGTGCTGAGGAGGGAAGAATTACTTCTTGTAACAATGAGGATAAAACAAAAATATTGAATAGATCCTAATTAATTGAGCACTGTCCATTCTGTGCACTGCAAAGTTGCATTCTTTAAATAGGATTCATTAGTGTGTGTGGTGGGTGAGGACCCCGGGTCCATTTTGGCAATGGGTTAAGGTTTGGGTCAGTTCTTATTTACTTCTGAGTGAAAGTGCACTTTTTTGTCTAAACAGGCTGAACGTTTACTGAGATAGTTCATTGCTAGTGTGTAAACAGATTTGTAATTCAGTTGTGACTCTGTTATTATGGTATCCTTAACACTCCCAGCTGCCATATGATTCCTTGACTGCCTTCTTACTTAAAACTCAAGGATTCAGTTCCCTCATCTCAGAGAAAGCTCTTGGGCTTGTTTTCTTTGATCATATTATTCAGGGTCCTGCATTGTGTCGTACTGAAATATGCTAGAATAAAAAAGTATTATGACTGATCCTGTGAAACTATCATAGAAATGAGAGATACATGTCATGATGCTGTCCCAGTGAGCAAAATATGAAAACATACATATGAAACATATATAATGGGCCAGATTCTGCTCTGTGTTACAATAGTGTAAATCAGGAGTCGATTTAAATCAGTGGAGTCACCCCAGTGTGACATCAGTGTTGTGTAGCCATAGTTTTTCCTATTCCCATGTGGTCCTGTCTCTGGCTTCCTTTGATTAGAGCAGTTGGTTTGAGGTTTTCCGTTGATGTAGCTGGCAAATAGAACTTCAACATCTGTGCACTAGTTTTGTTTGTCAGTTCAGCTCTATCTGCGGCATACAACAATTTCACATTTGAGGTGCTTTACTGGGGTGAGGGATCCATTAAAGAAGGATTTTCAGCGGAATGAAGCAGCATTATTTTCCTTCTCATTGCCCTCCTTTCATCTCCTCTCCTCCACATGTAATGCATCTAGGGGGGGTTTTCTTGGTTTCTTTTTAACTTAATTTTGTGGCACCAGTGCTGAATTGTAATGCGGTGATGCATATCCTATCCCCACCTGCTCAGGTCTGAATGGTGATTGTTTCCCAAAGACCTCGCCTAAATTTTAGTGGCAACGAGATGGCTGGAAAACCTACAAGAAGCAGTTAAAAATTTAAGGCCCCTGAATCTGACTAGGTCATTGCTATTCTGATTACAGCCAATCTTTATTTAAAATAGTCCAGGAAAATCAAATAAACTTCACATTTGTAAGGTCAAATAATGACCAGAACATGATCCTGGCAGAAAGTTTCTATTACTGATGATGTAGATACTTATTATCAGGAAAGCCAGTAAATTTAATTTATATGACAAGCACTTAGAGATTCATCATAACAATTCTTTCAGGAGTATGTCAGGAATATAGCTTTTGACAAAACTGTTTGTTTATAAAAGGTGCTGGCAATTTCTTACAATTTGTATATTCAGTGGTGGAGTGAGAAAAATGTAGACTGACTGAATAATGAGGATTTGGAAATTACAGCCACAATGAAAAGTGTCCACAAGAGTGAGAGAGGAAGGAGGAACAAACAGGCCAAAAACAGCATATACATTTTTTTTTTAAACATGTTTTATAGACTAAGAAAGGAAGCTCAGAGAAAATAAACTGAAAATAGCATTTAAGCTACATCAAAATGCATCTGCAAAAGGAAGAAAGGTAGGTGAAAGAACGACCTAAAAAGAAGTGGGCTGAGCACAGACACTGATATTTATCTTGGATATGTATTTCAGCTTCTCATGTCACCCTTTCTACTGCACAATGAAAATGGCACATGGGGCCCAAACCCAGTAGGCATTGTGGGCACAATGTCACAGTTCACGGCAACTGTTCTTGTATTTCCACTCAGTGGCTCAGCAAGAGCAAGTTCCTCACAGTTTCAGCTCAGAACAAGGCCTCAGCCTTATGAAATCTCAGTAGGCCAAGTGCTTCCAGTCCTTCCTTAAGGACTGGGGGCCTCCATGAACCAGATGTCTTGTCTATTTTCTGGATCAAGAAGGCAGCCCTGAGTCAGTCTCAACACACGCTATTTATCAAAAAATCTTTTCTTAGTCTGTGTTGGTCTTTGTAGAATCCATTTTGAACTAGTACATATGTACCTCCCCTGGTAGAGTTGGCTTCAAAGGGTTGATAACCAGAGGAATTGTATTAGCATATTCTCCCTCCTGCAAGAGCTAAAAGTTCACATTGTTTCAAAAGGTCCTTTGAAAATCCTTGCAGTCCTTTTCAGGTATTTAATTAATCTTGTTTTCCTGCTAAAGACATTCCACACCATCTCACAACAGCGTATAAGCTATGGTCCATATAGCCCAGTATCCTGTCTTCCAGTGGCTGGTGCCAGGTGCTTCAAATGCAATTAAAAGAACAGGGCAATTTATTGAATGATGTATCCCCTGTCATCCATTCCCAGCTTCTGGCAGTCAGAGGTTTAGGGACACCAAAGCTTGGTGTTGCATCCCTGACCATATTGGCTAACAGCCATTGATGGACCTATCCTCCATGAACTTATCTCATTCTTTTTTGAACCCAGTTATATTTCTGGCCTTCACAACCCCATGGCAATGGGTTCCACAGGTTGACTGGGTTGTGTGAACAAGTACTTCCCTATGTTATTTTTAAACCTATTAATTTTATTGGGTGACTCCCCCTCATTTGTGAGTTATGTGAAGGGGTCAGTAACACTTTCTCCACAACATTCATGATTTTATAGACTTCTACCATATCCCTCCTTAGTTATCTCTTTTCTGAGCTGAACAATGTTGGTCTTTATAATCTCTCCTCATATGGAAGCTGTTCCATACCCCTAATAATTTTTGCTGCCCTTCTCTGAATTTATTCTAATTATAATATATCTTTCTGACTAGAATGGCTTGCAGTATTTCAGGTTTGGGCGTACCATGGATTTCCATAGTGGCATTATGATATTTTCTGTCCTATTATCTATATGTTTCCTAGTGGTTCCTAATATACTGTTAGCTTTTTTGACTGCTACTGCACATTGAGCAGATGTTCTCAGAGAACTGTCCATGATGACTCCAGGATCTTTCTTGGGTGGTAACAGCTAAATTCGATGTCATCATTTTGCATGTATAGTTGGGGGTATGTTTTCCAATATGGATTACTTTGCATTTATCAACATTGAATTTCATTTGTCATTGTGTTGCCCAGTCACCCCGTTTAGTGAGATCCTTTTGTAACTCTTTGGACTTAACTATATTTTGTAGCATCTGCAAACTCACTGTTTACCCCATTTTTCCAGATCATTTACGAATATGTTGAACAACCCTGGTTGCAGTACGGATCCTCAGGGAACCCTGCTATTTACCTCTCTTCAATGTGAAAACTGATCATTTATTTCTATGCTTTGTTTCCTATTTTTTAACCAGTTACTGATCCACAAGAAGACTTTCTTTCTTATTCCATGATTTCTGACTTTGCTTAAGAGCCTTTGATGAGAGACCTTGTCAAAGGCTTTCTGAAAGTCCAAGTAAGCTATATCCACTGGATAACCCTTTTCCACATGCTTGTTGACACCCTCAAAGAATTCTAGTAGATAGTTGAGGCATGATTTTCTCTTTATAAAAGCCATGTTGACTCTTCCCCCCCCCATTATATCATATTCATCTATGTGTTTGATAATTCTGTTCTTTACGATAGTTTCAACCAATTTGCCTGATACTAAAGATAGGCCTATTGGCCTGTAATTGTCAGGATTGCCACTAGAGCCTTTTTTTAAAGGTGTTACATTAGCTATCCTCCAATAATTTGGTACAAAGTCTCATTTAAGCAATAGGTTACATAACAGTTAGTTGTTTTGCAATTTCATATTTGAGTTCCTTCAGAACTCTTGGGTGAATACCATCTTGTTGTGTTGACTTATTACTGTTGAATTTATCAATTTGTTCCAAAACCACCTCTACTGACACTTTAATCTGGGACAGTTCCTCAGATTTGTCACCTAAAAAGAATGACTCAGGTGTAGGAATCTCCCTCACATTCTCTGCAATGAAGACCAATGCAAATAATTCATTTCGCTTCTCCACAATGGCCTTGTTTTCCCGGAGTGCTCCTTTAACATTTCCATTGTCCTGTGGGTTGTTTGGAAGGCTTCTTGCTTCAGAGGTACTTAAAAAAATTAAACATTTGTGTTTTTAATAAATGAACTCCAAAGATATTAAAACAAATTGAATAATGTTTAATTTAATTCACTAAAGTTCATTCAGGATATTGACACACACAAACTCTAGTTAGCTACTTAACTGGCCTTCATGACCATTAGAGTGCTTCAAACAATTTTCGACTGGCAGGCTTTTGCAACAGCTATTATGCTCTGCTTTATGTATGGTGGGTTCACCAGCTCTCTGAAGTCCTACTGTGGCTGGTGCCTTATAGATTGGGGTCCAGGAACCCTAGAATCTTTCATGGGCCTCTTAGGTACATTTGCAAAATTGTTTCAGTGAATTAGGGGCTTAAGTTCTATTTTTAGAAGGGGTTTAGGCATAGGAACTTAAGTCTCATTGAAAGCACTTGGCGCCAAAATTTTAAAGCTATTTCAGCGTCTAAAGATGCAGATTGATGCTTTTGAAAATCCCCCTAGGTGCCTGTCTGCACTTTTATGCACCTAAATAGCTGTACAAATCTGACTCTTAGGCATCTAACTTACTTAGGTGCTTTTGAACATTTTGCCCCTTGTGCCTCTGTCTTTGGTTCCTACCTCATTATTCTAGTTTCTTACCATCCAGTGTCTGAGTCCCCTTGGTGAGATAACTGCAGTTTTGATACTCCTTGAGTAGCTGCCAATGCTGGCTAGAAAGTTCACTAGATAGAGGCAGCCGAGGAACTGAAGATGACAGAGCTGGAACAAGATTCCTACAGGCTGCAAAGGCTCCCAAATTTCTCCTAATTGTATTGGGCTTGGCTTGGAAAACTCCAGCATTGGTCCCAGATAGGACTAAGGTATGGCTAAAGTTTCCTTCTGTACATTGTTTTTCGTAGAGCAGGCCTCACACACAGTTTTAGTAGAGCAGAAAGTCAGTCTTTCATGATGGGAGGGAGAGGAGACCTTCTATTCACTTCAGCTCTCATACATCAGTCAAATGTCCTTAATGTTTTGTTCTAAATACTTACTAAGCCCAATATTTATTTCACCAATATTTGGGAGGCAGAGGGAGAAATGGCACAGTGGAGAACCCCATCTTTGGATCTATCCATATCTAGCTCTGAATAAAAATAATCCTTTTAATTAATTTTAAAAAAGCACTTTTGAAGTATGGTTATATTCTGAACAGTACCTGATTCACATTATTATTCATTATTATTAATAATTAATAAACCACATTAAAATAGCATTGTGGGTTTCCATGGTGGTTTTGCTTAATAACTTTAGGAAATATTTTTCTTAACTGCTGGCTCTGCAAACTCAACCTGGAAGCTGAAAGTCAAGCTATGTTCTTCCTGAGTTGTACATCTTCACTGATAATAAAGATTCTGCTGCTCAAATTCTACCCATAGTTATACCTGTACAACATCACTGTCTTCAGGTTCTGTTACATCCGAGCAACCCCACTGACCTTGTAATTTGAGTATAGTTAAAAATTCTTCGGATGATGTGTGACCAAAATATAATCCAGCTCACTCTATACAGTGTCTATCAGGAGTAGAAAGTAGTGAAAAAATATTTTTGTAACTGAAGTCTGCACCTATGTCTCTGAATACACACGGGAAGCAGCAGGTGCTTGGGGCGGCCAAGGGAGATGGGCGGCACCTGCGGCAATTCGGGGGCAGCAGGTCCCTCACTCCCTCTAGGAGCAAAGAACCTGCCACTGAACTGCCGCCGCCGATCGTGGCTTTTTTTTTTTTTTTTTTTTTTGCTTGGGGCAGCAGAAATGCTGGAGCCGGCCCTGACGGGAAGCCAATTTATTGAGTAAGATGTGGCCATTTTTACATAGTCACTTTTCGGAGTAGAATCACACTTTGCAACACTTTGCTGTGGAGAAATCTTAAAGTAACAAATATAGAAGGGAGACATTCTTAGCCTTTATGTGATATTAATTTAGAAGAGCAAAATATTTTTGTGAAGTGAAAGCAAAATATTATGCTGCTGCTTGTGTTACATGATCAAAAACCTAGCAAATGAGAAACAATAAGGGGGAGATTTTTTTAAGTCACAAAGGGCAGTTAGATCTCCAACTCCAGTTGAAAGTCAGCACCCATTGAAACTCCTCTTAGTGCCTTTGAGAATTTCCCCCTGACATGGCTCTGGAGGGTCATTTTTCCTGCGTGAAAAGTCAGTGCTACAGCAACATTTTGTTACATAGACACAGCTGAGGATGCAATACAGACATTCAATAAATAGGCCAGCCTATTTGCTTTGCTAACACAGCCCTAGAAGGTGCTGATTTGAGGAGTATCTTTTGATTGAGAGGTGTGTTCAGACCAAAGGAGCATGAACAAGGAACTCCTAACTTTCTGTAGCAATAGACTATTGGAACCTCCATTTCTTTGTAATACACAGATTGTTCACTGCAACAGCAATCAGGCAGATTTCTTCATGTGTTAGTCATACACTGACTTTGATTTTTACAAATATATTCATCATTGTTTGATTGTGTGAACATCTATTTCAGCCAATGGGTTGCTCATGAACTATTTTTCATGTATCTGAGATTCTGTGCCACTTATTCAATGGGTGTAAATTGATGTCAGTGGAGCTGCTCTGATTTTCACCAGCTGAAGATCTAGCCCTATTTGTTTGAGGTGTGTGACTGGTCACTGTGGCACAGTGTATATGCTCTTTTCTTAGCTGTACCGTGAAAGGGGTTAAACCTAATAAAGGTGTGCAATCCCTTCGTGGTTCATCTGAGAAGAGACCAGCCTGAAGGAACTGTCATCACTAGCTTTGGTAAAATATGCTGAGAACTGTGGTCCATCAGGAAGTTTCAGGATGGAGCTGATGTCTAGGGAAGGGGAAGCCATAAGAGGCTTAGTGTTTCATTAAGACAAGAGGTGTTGGTGTTCCTGCTGGGGAGGAGGAGTGGAGCTTCCTGTGATAACAGGGCTAGAACCCTGAATTGAAAATCCCAGCCCCAGTGCTCTCTCCTCCTTTCCAGAACAGAGTGGACTACTTAGCTCCCCTGCTATAAAAGGAACCTTATTGTTTTTAGCTAGGCCATCATGCTGAAAAGGTAATGGAGTGATTCTTTGCCAGGTCACGAGAGAGAACAAGGATTGCTCTGATGGCCTGACTAGGAAGCAGATCTGATTTAAAAAGCAGGATGAAACCTCTGTGAAAATTTTATCCTGTGGTCTGTGTTTTGTTAAAATCTAGAATTTTGACTCCATTTTTTTGACCACCTCTCCCAGGATGGGGAACCTCAAAGAGCTGCTTCTTGTACTACGGAGAATTGTTGCCCAGGAAAAAAGTCTGTTCTTAACATGAATTATCGTCCTAGTGTAGACAAGGCAGTTTGCTACAGAAGTTAGCAGGTTCAATTAGAGACTGTTGGGAAGCCTACTTTTTAACTCAATCTGCTAACTCTCAATAGTACTCATTACATCTTGAATGTTCATTTCACGATATTTTTGGAAATTTGTCAACTTGACTGGGCATTAATTCAGTGATCATGTTGACATTTATTGGGTGCAATATTTCATTTTTCTGGGTAATTAGTAGCAATAAGTTGATGCTACTAAAACAAGATTTGGCTTTTCATCTTCTATTATTTTGTACAGTGTGTAATTTGAAAGCCAGGATTAAACAAATATGCATGCATTATGCTGCATTAATTTCTGTGGTAGAGCTGTCAGACTTCATTGGACAAAGCTGCCTGATTCCATTTCTGGGTTTGGGTAGCCTTACTAGTTTTCAGAAATTTACAATGAATAATGCAGTTGATTTATTTTCATGGGACAAATGTTAGTCAACAGATAAAAGGTTAAAACCCTGAGAACTACATCTTCAGTATTTTACCAAGCACATTAGGGAAAAACTCATTTTGTAGGCCACTTATACCTGAGTAATTATTGTAGATTTGTTTTAATTTGAGTTCTTGGTGAGGAGTAAACCATTCTTATTCTGTGCAGTAATTCTATGTGTTTTGGTTGATTGGTTTTAGATTAGCCATTTAATGAAAATGGAATGTGTTTGGAGAGCTGGGATGCTGCTGTCAGTTTATCAAAGGCTTTGGAGTCATAAAAATGAAATCACTTTGTGGGTTCCTGTCCCTTAATAGGAAAGCCACTGCTACAGGCAACTCCTTTGGATAATAAAATGAACTGGATAGAAAATAAAAATGTGCTATTATATCTGCCTGTCTGCTGCTTGTCTATTCCTCCAATTAGTTAGGTAATTTTATACTAAAATGTGCATAAAATATAGATAATTCAAAACAAATTTGACTGATACTTATTTGCTAGAAACATGTATTTAGATTATGGAAGCAGATACATTTCTGACTTTAAGCTGAATGACTGATGTGATAAAGTTATTATGAAGCAGAATCAAACTTTTGTTCATCATGTCTTATCTCTCCTAGTCAAGAGCTTATTTATTGGCGCCTACCAGGTGATATGAAATTCCTATATTCTGTATTATAAAGAATATTTCAGCATCATAGACGGCAAAGAACAAAGATAGAAATAGAAGGCAAAGAACAAGACAGCTCCACTGAAAGATCCGGCAATCAATCATAACGGATAAAGGGAAGCAACTGGAGAGGTGGATTGAACACTATGGAATGATATACTCAAAGGAGTCTGTAGTAGACCATCGTGTGCTAGATGAATTGCCTAGGTTTGAAGTTATGACTTCGCTGGATGCCAAACCTACACTAGAGGAACATGAACAAAGCATCAAAAAGATTTCCAACACCAAAGCTTCAGGATCTGACTGTGTACCTGCTGAAATCTACAAATGTACAAAGATTGCACACGATATTGTTACTCTGTTGGAAGGAAGAAACTGTTCTACAAGATTTTAAGGATGCTTGATTCATCCAACTCTATAAAAACAAAGAATCGATTGTAATAATCAGAAAGGGATCTCACTTCTTAACATTGTGAGAAAAATCTTAAGTATTCTTCTACCTAGACTTCAAACTTCAGTTGAGAGAATCTATCCAGAGAGCCAGTGTGGCTTCTGCTCCAGTCTTTTCTGTGAGACAACTGCAGGAAAAGTGCACAGAGAAGCATATTCCACTGTCCATGCCTTTTATAGATTTACCAAAAGTCTTTGATACGGTTAGTCGGTCAGAGCTTTACATTGTTCTAAAGAAGCTGAGTTGTCCAGCTATATTGCTAAACCTTGTGAAATCCTTACACGATAGCATGAAGGCAACTGTAATGTATGAAAACAAAGAGTCTGACTTGTTTAACATAATCAATAGAGGGAAGCAGGGTTGTGTACTGGCTCCCATGTTGTTTCATACTTAATTCTCATTCCTGCTTCAACATGTGTTTCGTGATGTTCAAGAGGGTGTCTATCTTAGCACTAGACATGATAGACATTTGTTTAATATTACAAGGTTCAGAGCTAAGATTAAGGTGAAGAAGGTGTGGGTAAGGGACCTGTTGTTAGCCATGATGCTGCATCATCTGCACACAGTGTACATTTTATTACCAACATCTCTGACTCACGCACAATCTTTGAGCTAGCAATGAGCTTAAGGAAGACCTATCATGCACCAAGGGTCTTCAGAACCAGTTGCAGGTATCACCTTAGATGGTATTCGGCTGAGTGTTGTTGACCAGTTTTGGTACCTTGGCTCTACTGTTACCAGCAGTGTAGATCTTGATCCTGTGCTCACTAGTAGAATTGGCAAAGCAGCCAGGATAGAGCCAGTGCAACCCATTAAGGCGCTAGCATTTGGGGGGCGGCATTTCGGGTCCTTCAGCGGCAACCGCGGCAGCCGGATCTTCGGCCGCCTTGGTCATCATCAGCATTTAGGTGGAGGGAGCTGGGGCAGGGGAGGGCCGCCTGCAGCAAGTAAGGGGCGGGGGCAACACGCAGGGGAATCACTCCCCGCCCTAGCTCACCTCTGCTCCGCCTCCTTCCCTGAGCACGCCGCCCCGCTCTGCTTCTCTCCCTTCCAGGCTTGCGGCGCCAAACAGCTGATTGGCGCCGCAAGCCTGGGAGGCGGGAGAAGTGGAGCAGCGATGGCATGCTCGGGGAGGAGGCGGAGCAGAGGTGAGCTGGGGCGGGAAGCTGCTGCACGGCTCCCCAGGCCGGGGGGGGAGCTACCACGGGGGGAGGAGTGGGAGCCTCAGGGTGGAGAGGGAGAAGGTGCTGCGGGGGGGCGCCTCAGGGCAGGGGGTGGGTGGAGAACTGCCACAGGGCTTGGGGTGGGGGAGGTGCAAGGTGGAAGTTTTGCCTAGGGTGCGAAACATCCTTGCACCCGCTCTGAGCCAGAAACTTTGGGTTTTTTTTCAAGACAGAGTCTGGAACAATAACAAATTGTCAACTAAAGTGAAAATCTGTATTTATGAGACATGTTTTAGCCATTCTTCTGTATGGCTTAGGCCTTGGCTACACTTACCAGCTAGTTCGACGGCTGGAAATCGAAGTTCTGGGTTCGACTTATCGCGTCTAGTCTGGACGCGATAAGTCGAACCCGGAAGTGCTTGCCGTCGACTGCGGTACTCCAGCTCGGCGAGAGGAGTACCGCGGAGTCGACGGGGGAGCCTGCCTGCCGCGTGTGGACCAAGGTAAGTTCGAACTAAGGTACTTCGACTTCAGCTACGTTATTCACGTAGCTGAAGTTGCGTACCTTAGTTCGAATTGGGGGGGGTAGTGTAGACCAAGCCTCAGAAACAAGGATAACTTAGGCGAGCATATCAAAAGACTAAACAGCTTTCATATCCAATTCTTACATAAAATTCTTCAAATAAGATGGCAAGACAGAGTGGCAAATGTGGAAGTGCTAAATCGTGCTGGTATGTCATTCATGGGAATGTTGATTAGTAAGAACAGACGTCTTGGACATGTCAAGTGAGTGCTGGATTACAGGATCCTGAAAAGTGTGCTGTACTCTGAAGGTCGCAAAGGGTCTAGAAGGAGAGGCGGACCACTGCACAGATTTCGGCATGCTTGCAAGGATGACTTAGTATCCTTTGGAATCTCTGTGGATGATTGGGAAAAGAGTACAGAATGCTGCTGTGGTTGGCGGAGTCAGCTTGTAGATGGAGTGAGGCGGTGTGAGGCGGACTGGATCAAGCTTTGTGATGACCAGTGTCAGAAGGGGAAAGAATCTGCTGCTTGGATTCAGAGCATTGCTAGTGCACTGGTGTGCTCTACCTGTGGACGGGACTGTTACGTGCGCATTGGACTCAGCAGCCATCAAAGAACTCATCGGTTCATACACCGTGCTCTGTAAAGAGCGACGGTGCCATTTGACCAGGTGATGTGAAATTCCTATATTTTATATGATAAAGACTATTTCAGCATAATAGAAGGCAAACTGTATAATTACAATCTCTCATTAATTTGGGTTTAAAATTATTTGAATAAAAACTTCTTGATTATTTGTTTTCTAAAGACATAACTAAAATTCTCTGCCTTTAGAGATCCTGACACACTCCACCATATGAAGACTTCAGACAAAGTAGGCAATTGCTTGGACCCCAGTATTACCTTGCAAAATAAAAACAGGATTCATTGCTTACCTATGTTTCAGTCCTTGATCTCTCTGTTGATTCTGCCAACAAAGGTGTCTGATATGATGGTGCTCAGTTATCCAGTATAGAATGTCCTGAGACAGTCGAGTTACTTCACTGACCTGGTTAGATAAATGTTTATCCAAAGTGACTCAGAACCAAAGCTGGATGGGAAACTGTTTTCCTGTCCTGTGAAAATTTTCCATCCCAAGTAAGGACAAAAAGTCCATCTCAAATATTCGCTACCCCAAAAATTCTCTTTCCCCCCCTCCCCCCCAAAAAAGTTATGGATCAGATCAATCCAAACATTTCATATTGATTTTGATCATTTTTAATCTTTCCCTTTATAATTAGCTTACATTTCAAATTAAAAAGTGGTTTTGAACCACAAAACCCTGACATTTTTGTTTTAAAAATATCAAAATGGAACATTTCAACAATTTCAAGACTTCCTTTTTTCCAAAAATGTTGAGTAAAAAAAATTGTCAAAACTATTACCTATGAACAGCTTCTGTTTAAACAACAAAATATCAGTACATTGGGAAAATTCCCGACAGTGCTATTCAGAACACAAAACCTATGTCTACACTCAAGTACTGGATTGTGTAAATGATCATGCATGCTCCTCATACAGTGCCAAGCATCCATGTATGCTTTGGTGGATACGAGTATTAGTGCTGTTCGCATCTCTCCTCACTGTTATGTTGCAAAAGTGCGTGGAAAACATGGAGCAATGGGATAATGATCTGGTTCTGCTCTTGCTCCTTATTATGGGACAAATGGTTATGCAATGGAAACCCTGAGACGCTCATAACCAAAACTGTATAAATGAATGAGTCCAAAAGAGGACAAATAAATGCCACACAGGCTTAAAACAAAGCAGTGAGTGTAGTCATAGTATGGTCAAGCTGGCCATGGAGTTTGCTTGGTTGCAATTACAATTTTAGTTTATATTCACATTTTTAGAGAATTTAATATTGTTGATTTAATATTGGATTGACAGCGCTTCTCTACTCCATTATAATGGGATGGGAAGTGGTGTAAAGTAAATTTTTTCATAGCATGTTACCAGCTTATTACCATGTTACTAGAGGTGAAAGAGCAAACCCATCTTCATGTCTTTTCAGTCCTGGGCATCTCTGCCAATTGTGATCTGAACAGCTGTTCACTAGCACGTAGGCTGAGACCATCAAGTCATTTCACACATCACTAGATTGATATCTGATAAGAATGACTTCTGGCCACTAGTGACCTAGTCTTAATTTGAGCTGGTAAATTAGAGGAGAAAGGCTCTAAATCCCACTTCCAGTGCCCTGAGCCATCCTTTCCATCACAGGTTATTTTATAATGAAGTGGCTTCCTAAATGATGAGTAGTTTTCATTTTGCAGTTGTGTTATTTTTCCTGTGAGGTCTTAAAACTGGTTGCACTCCCATTAATCAACTTAGCTACTATAGAACCATCCTGTGAAATACATACCATTATAATGTTGTGCTGTTTTCCAAGGTCCATTGCACCCTTAATGTTCCGCCAGTGTAGTGCTAAATAATTAATGAGTTCATTGAACCATAGAAGTCTAGGGTTTTTTTTTCTTTCACTACAGAATCTTTTCTTTTTCTCTAATACTATGAAAAAGTAAATGAATGTTGGTTTTCTAATGTGCATGAGTTTTTGGAATATAGTTAAAACCCATATTTTTCTTTTTCTTTTGATCTTTTAGCACTGGTGTTATAATTGCATTCTGCTTTGTACTGATATGAATCTCAGCCTCTGAAAAGAAAGGTTACAATTAAATATATATCTGCAAACATTTTGAGGTCACTCAAAGTGAGGTCACTTTGCCCATTTAAATTAGATTTTTTGTTTTCAGGCTATGATTATGGCTTTCCTCTTGAAGGGATAATTGCAGTTCTTTAAAAGGGAATTTATTATAAAATCTCATTTGTCTTATGCTCAGTTTTTAGGTACTCGGATTTGGACTGGAAAAACACCTTTTTCAGAGTCTAACTCTGACTGACCAGTAAGTCTTTCTAAGGGTTCTCCTGGATTTGTTATTGTATAGAGATATATTTCAGAAAGGAAATTGATGCTAAAATGTCAGAAAAACATCAGCTCTTCTTTTAGTTTTGGCCACAATGTTGACTAATGATCCAGCGCACCTCCTTAGAATCAATGCCTTATCAAAAGGAAGGTTATTGCATTTTTCTACACTGCATGTCATACTACTTCAGAAGAGAGTAAGTTTGTTAACTAATGGTATCCAGGTAACTTCCACTATTTTTGCTACACCTGGCATATGAGGTCTTCTAACAATAAAACGTTGAAGTCAATTTAACATCAGGAAATGGAGAATGAGGTTGAACCCCATGCTCTATTTTCTGTCTAAGCATTGATCCAAAAGTATTTTACAGCCTTTTGCTCTGATCCTGCAAACACTTAGAAATGTACTTAATTTGGTCAATGGGATGACAAACATGCTTAAAGTTAACCATATGTTTAACTGTTTACTGAACTGGAACCTTGGTTTATGAAAGAGTGATTTGTCATGGAACAAAATGGGACACTAACTAAATTTTTCACATTAAATTAGATGCTAGCTCATGGCACAAAGAGAATTTGTATTTTCTTCCCTTTCTTAACACGCTGTGTCATTACATGAGCCCTCCCCACTCACCTAAATTATGAAGGCATCTACCTACATGTACAGGCACACCCCTTCTCTAAAGTGTTTGTAGGCCTGGTAATCTGTTGAAAATATTTTGCAGGGAAATAAAAAATGAGTATGTATAACACAAAGGAAAAATTAAAGTGGTTATTAATGCATGTATGTGGCTCAACTTTGACATAATTGTCCTGATGACAAAGTAACAAGGAACAGATGGTTACATATATGTGAGTTCTCTGTAAACCAGATGGTCACAAGGAGATGACCACATCAAAGGGACAAGCGATCCAAAGGAACAGGAGGCAATAACGAGACAGAAAACGCAACACCCAGAGACAGCCTATGGCGATAGAGATCATCACAGCAAGGGGAGAGAGAGAGAGAAACATCGCAGGCCAAATCCATGGGGAGATAGTTTTTGCTGGACTTAGAATCAAGTGATAGGGAGACAGAGAGAGGTCACGTCCAGTGTGGTCACCTTTTTGAGGAAATCTGAAAGTCTATGTAACCAGCTGAGTCTGTGGTAAAGACAAGACTCCAACTCAGATATGTGCCAGTAAACTCTGGAGAAAAGGACGAGGGGAGGGCTTCTGGGTGTTAATTATTTGTTTTTAATGTTCATATAAAATGTTTGTGAAATAGGGAAGGAGTATCATGATCAATGAAACTAGAGTCAGAGAACCAATGCTCCCTGGAGGGACTGTGATTGATAGGAAAGCAGGGAGTTAGGCTAGAAGCAACGCAGTCCACAGGGTTTAATAAAGTTCCACTTGTTAATCTTAGCGTACATTCAAGCCTCACTCTTTGCTAATGAAACAGGGAGTCCTCCTTTCTAAACATATGCCCACTAATCTTTTTTTTTTTNGGATCCTGCACATTGGCTGGCCCTTTGGGGAGCGGTCTCCCAAGCCCAGGACTGTACATATGTAGGAAATCAAGCTCCCCTATTGGGGTTACCCTGTGTTTCCCCCTCCCAGCACTGAGTCCTTCCCTGCCCCCTAGAGGGCTGTGATCTGTGCTCTCTGGGCTAGGCGTGTTTCCCTTTGATCAGCTGCACCTCTTCCCATCAGCTTTCCCAGAACTGCTCCCTGTCTCTCACCAGCCTGGGGGAAAACACCCCCTTCTCTGGCAGTTGGGTCATTTGTCTTCTCACAAACAACCACCTGGCAATTTCTGGTCTCAACTCCTCTGTTATCACAGGATTGGAGGTGCATCTTGATGTAAAGAGACACAAACAGTTACCTTCCAAAAACTTATCAGGAATAAGTGGGCTGTAGTCCACGAAAGCTTATGCTCTAATAAATTTGTTAGTCTCTAAGGTGCCACAAGTACTCCTGTTCTTCTTTTTATCAGTGCCATTTGTGAATGGTGCAGTAATCCATATTCTCCTTATCATGTTTCTCTGAACTTTGTCAAGTAGACAGTTTGTGTTTGATGATGAGATACCAGAAGATAGATATAGGGCTGGGAATAGATTGTCCCAGGTCCTGGGAGAAGTGGCTGGGTCTCAGGAGGTGGGGCATGTGTGACTCAAGGTCGTGCAGAGATTGGGGCACCCTTGGTTAAATCTCCTGACCTTTGCATTGAAGTAAGGGTGGTCTGGGAGGCATTCAGCCAAGTCTCCAATGGTTGTGACTGGAAGAGGTGCAGTGAAGGCTAGCCTGGCCTAGTTGGTCAATATTTCATATTACAATGAACTCCATCGGGCAGGTTGTTCTTCAAACAGTATTCTATGATAAGTTGAATATTAGTGTGGCCTGTGTTTAGATAATGCTAAATTGTAGATAAGTGTCTGATTTCCCTGCAGTGCTTCATCAATGGGAGGAATTCACTCCTGTGCAGAGGGCCTGCTCAAGTCCTGCACACTCAGTCCAGATTACTTTGCTATTTGTTCCCTGCGGGTTTTTTAAGTTGTCTACCAACAAATTCTGACTGCTGCTCATGTGGACAAGATTAATTTTGTTTTACAGCTAAATCTATCCTGGTAACAAAATTTTGGCTTAAGTTTAAAAGTGTTCTGTGAAGAAAATGAATTGCATCAACTAAATAAAATGCATTCCGTCCAATACATATAGATGTTCTGTCAACAAGATAAACGCACTAACCATTATAAGTATCTGTGCAGATGAAATGCATAGTAACCTAATTGCTTTGCCAACAAAATGCTAACCTGCTTTAATCATTCTGTTCACAGCATAATGTAAAGTGATTTAGTGTGTAAAATGAATCCACTTACAAATTGTTTTATGGTCATAATGCAGCCCCTTTGTAGAATGTGAACTGATGATGATGATTTTATGGGCAAATGATTTTTCAATTAAAATGTCTTTTCACAGACAAAATGGGAATGTTATAAACGGTTCCCAATAACGATATGCCAGGGTGAAGGCATAAAGGGCTGTCAAATACATTAACCAAAGCCTCTGTTGAAAGAACTCCCATGCTAGAAATGTGATTTATTTTAGTAAATTTTATAATTTTCTTCCTTTTACGTTTGAAAAATGTTTTTTAATGTGGCTCCATTGACACAATAACCAAAATTAGAATCTACAGTTAAATAGTAGCAGCTGCCATTTTCCTTTTCCCACTCCCGAATTGAGTAACTTTTATTACTCATTAATAACCACTTACACTTTAGTAATTATTTTGAGCTATCTATACTCCATTATCTTTATTACGATAATTACATGACCATGAAGGCCATAATAAATCACTGTAATACTGTTGTCTTTATTTCTGAGATTATGATAAAGAAAGAAATGATACTGCCTAGCCTAATTGTTGCAATTCTCTTTCAGCATCATATGATGCACTTTGATTTTTCTGTATCTTTATTACACTCTCTAAGCTGTTTATACAGCACCTGAGATATCTCAGTGAGCAAATAAGTCTTTATTCTTGGATAGCTTCTGTCACTATGCACAAGTGAACAATTTTTTCCTTTTAGTGATAAAGTCGATCTTAAAAATATTTGCCTTCCTTCTTTGTAGCTCTTTTAGGAACTAACTAGACAATCATTAAAACACTAACAAATGGCTACAAATACTGTACTTAATTTCTTATCTAGTTTGGCAGCTTCATTTGATACCCCGGGATGGATTTTTCCCTGATGTACTTGAAAATTTTATTCCCTCAGAGCCAGACTCTGCTGAACTAAGCAGAATGGCTTCCTCATTACATCAAGGAGGAAGAAATGTATAATTATGTTGAATTTATCAGCACACTGACTGTGCAAAATAGTTCCTGCTACAAAGCAGTTGACTTCTCTAGTGTGTTGCAGTAACCTGTGTTCTCTGAAAACATGCCATTGAAACTACAGCCAATTTTACACATTTATTATAGCTATATTAATTAATGACACCTGTCAATTTCACACAAGTTCAGTCCATATTTTTCAATTGTAAACAGTGTAACTAAATGTTTACAAGTTGGCCTCATGAATTAAAAGAGCACCTAAAACACCATACCCTGTTCAGGGGGACTGTAGCCCTAGAAGTGATTTGAGTGGGAGAATCACAGGATTACATCCCAAGACCGGTGAATGCAAAAGCCCTAACACATGAGGGGATTGCCCTCGGGGAGACGGGAGGGAAGTCAAAGAGGCTGCTAGCCTTGTAACCAAGATAAATACTTTACTACTATAATACCATACATTTCCCGTGAAGTAACTCATGGAGAGAATGGAAGCATTGAGAATGACATTCATGTTCATTCCAGTATACAGGAGGCTACAGTTAACAAATCATAGTTATAGTCATAGAGTTCAAGGCCAGAAGGGGCCACCTGATCATCTAGTCTGACCTCCTGCATCACAGGCCACCAGCCCCACTCCGCACCCACACACTAAACCCAAACACTGAAAATGAGACCGAAGTATTACAGCTCACAGGAGACTAGACGACTGTGTGCCAGAGAGAGAATCTAGGAGGGACCGAGGTGCACCAGTGCTTGAGGTCCTTGCAATGACAGGGAAATGATTAAATGAGATACACCCAGATAATGCTGGCAAATGACCTGCACCCACTTGCTGCAAAGGAAGCCTTCCAGCTCCCCATGCCCAAGGTCACTGCCAATCTGATCTCAGGGGGAACATCCTTCTTGACTCCACATATAGCTGTAGTTTGGCCAGGCTATGCCAGGCATGATAGGACAACAAAATCTGGGAGCTAGTTTGATGTATAGTGTAATGATGACAAATGTGTATTGGAAAAAGTTGTCAATATGGAATAGGAGAAGTCTACATCATTCATATAAAAGTCTACATCATTAAGGTAATAAAATGAAAATAGGTGGGTTTTTGGGGGGTATTTTGGATATTTAAAACATTGTAGTTTTATACTGTGCAATGATTTAAATAGACTGTTCAGTGCACTTCACTGCAAGATCTCTCATTTTCCTTAATTACAAATTACCAGCACAGCTTTGTCATGTCAAATTCTTCCTGTGTTTTTATATTTGTGAAGTCTTATCTCCCCTGTTGGCTACTATAGGCTTCCTCTCAGTAAAAAGCCCAGTCTTCAGCATGTTAACATTAACAAACAAAGGGAAAAACAATGAAGTTTTGCTCTCAGCAACATTTCTTTTGGTTCCATTTTCACGATCCCATGTGGGTATTCTTTTAGTTATGAAGTAAATCTGAATCAAAGGAGATATATACTTTCGCCACCTCTGCTAATACTTTGCCTGCTGTTAAGACTGCTCTCCAGCAATGGAACACTGCAGTGTCAGTTCTGGTTATTACACCACGATAAAGGTCATGTCTACACACATCTTTAAACTGAGTTTGGGAACAGTGTTTTAAACATATTATGTCCTCATGTTATAACTGGTTCATCTGTGACCATGGCAAGCACCAGTGACAGCAGGGTTGTTAATATTGAGATCCCAGTTTACCTTACTATCACCAAAACTATAAAATATAAAAGCATATATCAAAAAGATAAAAAAAAAAATTGTCAGTGTTACACATTTAAGGTCTGAACAATAGATTTCCATTGTCTCTCAAAGCCACCAGGTGCCTGCATCCTTTATGTTGCTGGAGGACTCACCGCAAGGCAATGGAGCTCAAGGGGACAGTGGCACTGGGTGGAGTGGGCATGCCCAGCCTAGCTGGAAGATGAACTGATTAAATACATCCCCTTGTCATCTTCCATAGGTAAGGCTTGTTGTGAAATTGGACCTATAATTTGTGTCTGCTTGGGAATAAACAGTGGAGGAAAGTAAGTTAGGTTGTTTTTAATAATGAACGTTATAAACAGGTGCAACAGAACCAGACAGACTAAATTATTTCAAACAAAAAGGCCTACTGATATGGTTCAAGGACTGTGTTGAGATTAGATTAAATATATATAAAAAAATGTAGGAACAGAATTACATATGCCACGTTTGTTCTTATGGAAATGGGTTTAATTAGTAACCAAACTAATGAGGGGATAAGCCATTCCACCCACCATTCCCTTTGTGGGTCCTTTTTATTTTTTGGAATGAAACTCTTTACCAGTTGACTTTTGCGTGGCCTGAGGATCCTTTGCAAACTTTCAGAGAGCGCCGTTGTCAAACACTTCCATGATTTAAAAAAAATTGATCCACTAGTGTTCTGCCATGCACAAAATACATGGGTTTCAAAATGTATACGGCTCTTACATTTGGGCTGTGTCATAGTGTGACCTCATGACCTCAGGATGCCCCTGCAAGTGGCCTCCTACCTAGATTTCCTCCTTCTGGAATCCTGCTAACTCCATGCAAGCTTTCAGACTATAAATAGTACTTTTCAGGGTTAATTTATTACAAAAATCTCACAACCATAGTTCAGAGTTCCCCAGTACAGTCCAAATCTTCATTCAATCTTTTAAGCTCCAGGAGTCCATCAACACACCAAATAAATCTCACCATACACAGGCTCTCAGGTGTGGCTTTGGCATCTCTTGCCATGCCATACGCCAGACACAGCTCTGGTGTCTTTCCCCATGCCTCATCCTAGCTTCCCTAACAGGGGGGCTTCTCCATCCTGTTTCATTAGCATACGTTTCAAGCTCACGCCTGGATACCTCAGCAGGCTCACCCCTTCATCAGTCCCCGTCCTTCAGCTCTCTTTGGCCCTGTGGCTGCATTTCCCCCACCCCCTCAGAGAGCTAGCAGGCTCATCCCCCTCTGCTGCTCTCAGCCTTCAGTTCTCTCTGGGTTCTGAACTCTCTTTTGCCTTTTGGCCATCTGCTAAGAACAGTCCCACTCTCCTTATTACACCAAACTTCATTTAAGGTCCAGCTACCTTGTTACAGGCTGGCAAATCTGAAAAAGGGAGAGAATGGTTTTGACCAACAGTGCAAAGAGTTAGAAACAGTTTACAAGTTTCTTTGCTATGCTGTTGCCTAAAACAGGAAGGTCTGTTGTGAATTTATTGTGTGCCGTTCATTACAGGCACTTCTGGAGTAAACAGTACTTCTGGCTTTCTACAGAGGTGTAGATTTGTATCTATTCGGTTTAAACACATACATCTTTCATCTATGTTATAGACCCAAATATGAAATCTACTTCCTTAGCATATCATGAAGATCTGTGAAATTTCCAAGAGTGCAGTCCTTGAGGACCAGAAAACCCTGAATGGATTATACTCACTATTATGCCATACACAGTTATCTTATCTGTGATAGGCTCTAACATTTGAAAGGGCCTCAGTGGGTATGTCTACCCTGCAATTAAACACCCACGGCTGGCCCGTGTCAGCTGACTCAGGCTCGCAGGGCTGTTTAATTGCGGTGTAGATGTTCACCCTTGGGCTGGAGCCTGGGTGAGCCCATGACGGGGGAGGATCCCAGAGCCCAGGCTCCAGCCCAAGCCCAAACATCTACACTGCAATTAAACAGCCCTGTGAGCTCAAGTCCTGTGAGCCTGCCACAGGCCAACCTTGGGTGTTTAATTGCAGTGTAGACATACCTAATGTGTCCTTTGTTTTCCACCTACAACTAATTGAGGGATCAACCAGGTAGTTCGGTCTTTAATATTGTGAACTGAATTCCATTTACTTGTTAGCCCTAAACTGGGCTTGCGGATTTGGAGGCTCCTTCCCAGACTCTGGCCCAGTATGGACGATGGTAGTCACTTACCTGTTTGCACTGGACAGTAAACATAACTGATGGGCTCTAGGAGCAAGAGTAGCTGAAGATCCGCAGTTCTGAAGTAGTTATTTGATACAGAGCCTCAAGGAGGACCAAGGTCGGAGCCATCCTTGCTGTGTGCTTTAAAATGGTGCATTACACACGCTTCCTGTGTTTGCCCTGCTCTGGTAGGTGCTATAAAGTTGGTGTGCTTTTATCTTTCTACCTTTCCCTTTGACGTTAGCCATAAATAGCCTTTGTACTCAGACAGTGGAGTGCAGCCTGGAGCTCAGGGAAATGAGTGAAGGGTTACTCAGAATCTATTCCCCCATGCTCTGTGATTGCTATGGCTGTGCAGATATGTATGATCCACTGAGGCTGCAATTTTGCCTTATATATGTCCAGAAAAAAAAAAAGGACCAAGCTCATACTAGGTTGGGGAATCCGAAAAAGTCACAAAAGCACTTAAATATATTGAATTAAATATTGACTGTATTTGCTAGAAGTAGCCCCAGAGACCTTGCCCTGCATCAAAATCTATAAGGATAAAAATGCAGATTACAGGCTGTTTATACCTTTGAGATCTGCAGAAATTTCTCTTATTTCCCCCCCTTCCCCCCAAGTGTGGAATTTAGTCTTATAAATGGGCAGCGGGGCTAAGTGCATCCTGACCCTTGGCATGCAGAACGAGTTTCATATTGTGTCTCTGGCATTTAATTTTTAACAAGTTCCCCCAGCTAATCTATACAAATGTCACATTTATAATGGTTGTCCACACCTTCTGCAGATTCATTAACCCCCTAATGTTGGCTGAAGTAGAGAATCTGCCCAAAATGTAATTCAGAAGCACTGGGCCAGAACTTCAACTGGCGTTAGTTGGTATAGACCCATTGATTTCAATGGCACTACAGATCTGGGCCATTATTTTTAAATGCAGTGTATTGGACTAATTTTCTCTTTTCCCTTCTTTCATATTTTCTTTATTTTGACATTTATAAGCACTTCAGCAAACGGAAGAGTTTATACAGTGTTCTCTTATGTGACATGAAGAAAAAAATTTAAAATGTTTCTCCTCCCTTGCATCCCTCCCCCCGCAAGCAATCAATCTCCATATAATACATTGTCAGCTCATGTTTTAATTTACCCATCACAAATTTCCATTGGCCAAAGTTTACAGGGTCAAACAGTGTCTCAACAGCCTGATCTCCTTTACGCACTGGCAGATGGAAAGCTTTAATATTTCGTTGTAATACACTTCCAGTTTCCTTGGACAGACTGTGAATCCCTTATGCACACTGAGCATTAACTTATACAAGTAAACCCACTGATTTTATTGGGATGACTCATTTGACTAGCTGTGACTCATGGGACGACTCATCTAAGTAATCTGCCCATCAGAGACCCGAGGCACATACTCGAAGTGGCTAGCCTGCCCCCACAGCTACACTCTATTTTTAGTGTGGATAGGTTTCAAGCTGGGAATCACACTCCCCAGTCCATGTGTAAATCTATCCTCAAGGGCTCACAATATGGCCCTTCATAAACTGTTTTCACCAAAGGTGACTTTGCACCATTGGTGACTTAGAGCTGGCCACTTTCCCCCCAAAAAACAATCTATTTTGGGAGTAAATTTTGACGTCATTTCACAGTGTTCAAAATAGAGCTGTTTGTTTGTTTGTTTCCCTTTTGTTTTTAAACAACAAAATGGTTTTCAAAATTATTTACTTGTACTTTGTTACTAAATTATAGACTAATTACTATAACGCGGATGTTTTACAAACAGGTAAATGATACATGATCCCTTATCAAAGAGCACTGCATTAGGACTCAGAAGACCTGGATTCTATTGCCAGTTCTGCCACTGGTCTGCTGGGTGACCTTGGTCAAGATTATCTTTCTGTGTCTCAGTTTCCCATCTGTAAAATGAAGATAATGATACTGATCTTTGTAAAGTGTTTATAGGTCCACTGATGAAAAGAGCTTTATAAGAGCTAGTTCTTATTATTAATTGGCAATCCTGGAAATCCTTATTCATCTGATTGGGACTGATTATTCTCATGAGAAAGGACCACCAAAGTCAATGGGACTGCTCTTAAAAGTACTACATGTATAAGCAGAGGTTTGTAGGATCTGGCCCTATGTGTTATTCATATTGCAACTACAGGGAAACAAGCAGTATCCGTTTCCTTTAAGTAAACAATAAAAAAATAGGAGGAAAGGGACTTTGGAAACTTGATCTGCTTTTGACAGGTAGACAGATGATAGAATTTAGACAGGATATAACTATGATGGATACAGCACTGCTCCATACTGTTCATTGGTTATCTGAAAAGCTTTCTTTTGGCCAAAATGAAGGCCTAGGCTTAAACTAACTTGCATGCATGATTCAAACCTAAAAGCTAACCAACCTTGCAAAACCCATTAAAAAAGCTATCAGCACTAAGATAGAAATGGAAAGCTGATCTATGGGAAGTGGTTCCTTGTAACCTCCTTGACCCAGCCTTGCTCCGAATGATACCCATGTGATTTGCATCAATATTTTGGAGAGGCAAGAAGACTGAGCGAATGTCCTTTGCATTAGGAGGAGTGATAGCCAAACAGTGCTAAAAATCAGAGTATATTTCTGTCTAGTTACTTAAACGTTAAAAGTTCAAAAGGGCATAAGATTTTGTATTAGAAAATCAATGGTAAGTGTTGTGTGCATAACATCATCCTTTTCTCTTAGTCTCCCCACACAAATTGTACAGGAGTGTTGGGGTTCATGATGACTGGAAATGTTGTTGGTTATATTTGTTCTTAGTCTTCCTTATGTCTAAAAGATTAGGTAGTAAATTTCAACTGCTCTGCTGCTCTGTTGCCTTTCAATTAATATTTTAAATTTGTGTTTCCACATTTTAATTTTCAACCGGAAGGTTTAATAAGATAACTTTTACAATGGGATTAGCTTCAGTTCATGGCTGTGGACCTAATCCATTTCAGGTAGACATGCAAATTCAGTATGGGCTGCACCTTCGGCTGTTGAGTGAAAAACGAGTATCAGCTAATGCATTCATTTGCACTAACTACTTTCATGTGGATCAAAGCAATAACCTGGGCTAGGGATGGATTTCTGACCCCATTGAAGTCCACAAGAACCAATATATAACCAAAAAACATATAACCAATATATAACCAAAAAAATATAAACAACATTTTCAGTCATCATGAACCTCAACACTCCATTGACTTTAGTGGGGGCCAGGATTTCACCCTATTTTCGGCCAAGTGAAAATGTTTTTTTGTATTCTGCTTCCATTTATACTTAATCTTTTCTAGTTTTCACAAGCAGCTCTTCTTACATTATAGAGATGGGTTTCAAAATCTCCAAACCGCCAAACACCCACTAACATAATTTTAAATTACATATTGCAAGCTGATTCAGAATCTGATTGAATATCAAACTCTGAATTTTTCACTTGACTTTAGTGTCTGAGTACAACCAAAGAATCATAGAATCATGGAAGAGACCATATAGTCCAACCCCCTGCTCAAAGCGGGATGAACACCAACTAAATCATCCCAGCCTGGGCTTTGTCAAGCCAGGCTTTAAACGCCTCTAAGGATGGAGATTCCACCACCTCCCTAGGTAACCCATTCCAGGCCTTCACCACCCTCCTAATAAAATAGTTTTTCCTAATATCCAACCAAGACCTCCCCCACTGCAACTTGAGACCATTGCTCCTTGTTCTGTCATCTGCCACCCTTGAGAACAGCCGAGCTCCATCCTCTTTGGAACCCCCCTCCAGGTAGTTGAAAGCAGCTATCAAATCTCCCCTCACTCTTCTCTTCTGCAGACTAAACAAGCCCAGTTCTCTCAGCCTCTCATGGTAAGTCATGTTCCCCAGCCCCCTGATCATTTTTGTTGCCCTCCATTGGACTCTCTCCAATTTCTTCACATCCTTTCTGTAGTGGGGCGCCCAAAACTGGACGCAATACTCCAGATGCACCCTGAACAGGCTCTGAATTTTGCAGCATAGGCAGGGGTGAAAGTAAAATTGAAAACTTACAGGTACGGGGGCTGCCTCTGCTCCCCCTTCTCCCTGGAAGGGGCAGGGCCTCACTGTCTGGCCTGCGCCTAGGGCTCCAGCAGTGATTTAAAGGGCCCGGGCCCCAGGCCCTTTTAAATCACCGGCCCCGGACAGCTGCTTTTTTTTTTTTTTTGCCCCTCCCCATTGGCAGCCGGGGGGGGGGGGGGGGGGCAAAAGGGGCAGTAACGATAAAGCGCTGCCGTGGCAGCGCTTTAAGCAGGGTCCTTTGCTGCAGCAGCGCTTTAACGTCGCTGCTCCTTTTGCGCTCCCCCGTTGCCATGGCAGCACTTTAAGCGGGATCCTTAAAGCGCTGCCGTAGCAGCGGCCGGTACCGGCGACCACTTTTTACCGGTATGCCATACCGGCCCATACCGGCCCATACCGCCTTCCTTTCACCCCTGAGCTTAGGTCCAACTATAATTCTACTTAGCCCGTCGTCATACAAGATAAAAATCACTACCTTGTCCTTCAGATTTCCCTGTTTTGTATAGGTCCCAGCTGCTGGGATATCATTTTGGGCAAGCTGTTTAGGCTGCTCTCCTTTACACAGGAACCAGGCTGATCCTAGGAACCCTGGGAGTGGGGAATGGAAACATGATGCAATAGTTATTTAGGGCCAATCTTCTCCTTCCCAGTCCCTTAGCTCCATCCAGTCCTGTGCTGGGTGAAGTTTTGGCTGGACTAGAGAATCTACCCCACAGACTTTAAGTTTATTTTATTACCAGTATCTAATATTTCTGATTTAGTTACAGTGTCTGATTATTCTCTCTTTCACCGGTCTAAATCAGGAGTAAATCCACTGGAACTACTTTAGTGAGAGGAAAGCCAGGGCAATATTCTCAACGTCATGCTTGTAGGTTTCCATTCTAGATTGGAATGAAATGAAACCAAATGAAACATTGAATCCAACCCCACTGCTGCACATTGAGGAAGCTTGGAGTTGGATATGACTTTTGTGACTCAGGCTCATATCTATTTTAGTTAGAATATCTCTGACTATAAATCGCCATGCAATGGGAGAATACAACCTTAATGTAGTTCCTACTTTTACTGCTTCCTATCTGTATTCATAATACCTGGTCAAATCTGTTGCCAAACCTTTATGTGACTTTGCTATAAGAGTAATCAAGAAACAAATATAATTTCCAGAGCTCCCACCATCCAGGGGTCTGAAGGAACTTTGATAAACTGATTGGTTATGCCTCCCACGTCAGCCCTGTGAAGTAAGAAATTATCATTTTACAGATGAGACGCTGAGAGGCTAAGTTACAAAGGCCATACACCAAGTCTGTGGCACAGAGGGATATGAAATTCGGATCTGCTGGCTCCCAGTTCTTTCATTCAAGCTAGATCACTCTCCTTGAAATTATTAAAAATTAAAGAAAGGAAACAAACTGCAAATTCTGTATTCCCACTAACCATGTCAGTTTATTTTCTTTAAAAATCAGATATTTTCTCTCCCCTTTGCCTTATGTGTATTAGAAGGAGAAAAAATAAAGCTTACAGTTGCATATCAATTTCTGTGGTCCTGATATTTGCCACTCTTAACCCAGTTGCGTGGTACCTACAAATTGCCCCATTTACAAGCCCTTAGAGGCAAGTTGCAAGTGTACAGACAATATAAATATTTTGATTACATTTTTACTCCATTAATTTCTACTTTAAGTGACCACATTTCTTGTTCCGTATCTTCCTGTGTCAAAAGACACAGCTCAGCTTTTGAAAACTGTGGGAAAAGTCAACCTAAATTGCTGGGATTTTATGCTGTTTCATAGCCTAAATTTTGTTGAAAAATGCTATTCACGCTTCTAATAATTGTGTCAATTCAGAGTCTTTTGTTGCTAGACATTCTATATGGTGGGCAGTTCTGTAGTCTTTTTCAGTGCACCCTGGAAACGCCTGTACATTTAACAGTGTTGCTTTACAGAGACTTCTGATCTGCTAGGCTTCCCTTGGTGTTAATGCCAGACAAAAGTAGTGGACCTCTGAAATCATTCTAAAAAGAGATGCAATATCAGCTAGTAAATATCCTAGGTCCTCTTGGTAATTGCAGTACAGAGATTTCTGATGAGCAGCATCAGATATTCGATAATCACAGAGATAAATTACCGTTATCTAGTATTGGTAGCAGATTCTCCTTTACAAGTGCAGCATATAATAAAAAAAATAAAGGCTTTGCTATGGGACCATGTGTTCAGCGCAAAATGGTCCTTTAATTTAAGAATTTATAATTTCTGAAAGCTGCTGAAGATACTTGGCACAGTGGAAGTGGATTGTGTGTATGTATTAAGGTAGAACCTGATCCTTGATTTCTCTAACCTCGTTACCCATTGATTATTTCCCGCTCCTCACTTCCTTTTCTTGTGTCATTATCTCTACTTCTTCATCTTTTTCCTGCAAAACCCTCTTCTATCCCCTCCTTTCTCCATCACGGTGGACATCACCACCCTCCCTGCATCTCTGCTTCATCTTTGACTCAACCCTCTTTGCTGACCAACACATTCAGACCATTATCAAATCTTGCTATTTCTTAGTCCCCAGTATCACATAGATCCAACCTTTTTGTGTCTGCCCATACTGCCAAAGCCCCTGTCCAAGCCTTGATCATGGCATGCCCTGAATACTGTAATCTCCATGTCTCGGTCTTCCGCAACCTCACCCCTTTCAATTCGATTCAAAATGCTGCTGCTAAAATAATCTTCTTGGGTCCTTCCTCTGACTACGTCACTCTTCTCTGTAAGTCCCTCTACTGGCTCCCCTTCTTCCACTCAATCACACACAAACTTCTTGTCCTTATTTCAAAGCTATTTGCAGTTTAGCCCCACCCTACCTATATGACCTTTAATCTCATCACAAAAGAAACTCCCATCTTTGCTCACCAGTGATGTCAGCATTGATCATCCAATTCTCCATTTCTGTGACAAGCACTTTTTCTCTCTTCCATGATGCCCCTCTTGTGTGGGGAAAAAGTCTCAGTCCAAATCTATAAAGCCACCATATGACCTAAAGACTTAAAATGACAAGAAAGTCATTACGGAGAAACTAAATGAATTCTTTGCTTCAGTCTTCCTGGCTGAGGATGTTAGGGAGATTCCCAAACCTGAGCTGTCCTTTGTAGGTGACAAATCTGAGGAATTGTCACAGATTGAAGTGTCACTAGAGGAGGTTTTGGAATTAATTGATAAACTTAACAGTAACAAGTCACTGGGACCAGATTGCATTCACCCAAGAGTTCTGAAAGAACTCAAATGTGAAATTGTGGAACTATTAACTATGGTTTGTAACCTGTCCTTTAAATCGGCTTCTGTATCCAATGACTGGAATGTAATGCCAATATTTAAAAAGGGCTCTAGAGGTGATCCCGGCAGTTACAGACCGGTAAGTCTAACATCAGTACTGGGCAAATTAGTTGAAACAATAGTAAAGAATAAAATTGTCAGACACATAGAAGAACATAACTTGTTGGGCAAAAGTCAACATGGTTTCTGTAAAGGGAAATCGTGTCTTACTAATCTATTAGAGTTCTTTGAAGGGGTCAACAAACATGTGGACAAGGGGGATCCAGTGGACATAGTGTACTTAGATTTCCAGAAAGCCTTTGACAAGGTCCCTCACCAAAAGCTCTTACATAAATTAAGTTATCATGGGATAAGAGGGAAGATCCTTTCATGGATTGAGAACTGGTTAAAAGACAGGGAACAAAGGTTAGGAATAAATGGTAAATTTTCAGAATGGAGAGGGGTAACTAGTGGTGTTCTCCAAGGGTCAGTTCTAGGACCAATCCTATTCAACTTATTCATAAATGATCTGGAGAAAGGGGTAAACAGTGAGGTGGCAAAGTTTGCAGATGATACTAAACTGCTCAAGATAGTTAAAACCAAAGCAGACTGTGAAGGACTTCAAAAAAACTCACAAAACTAAGTGATTGGACAACAAAATGGCAAATGAAATTTAATGTGGATAAATGTAAAGTAATGCACATTGGAAAAAATAACCCCAACTATACATACAATATGATGGGGCTAATTTAGGTACAACTAGTCAGGAAAGAGATCTTGGAGTCATTGTGCATAGTTCTCTGAAGATGTCCACGCAGTGTGCAGTGGCAGTCAAAAAAGCAAACAGGATGTTAGGAATCATTTAAAAAGGGATAGAGAATAAGACGGAGAATATCTTATTGCCCTTATATAAATCCATAGTACGCCCACATCTTGAATACTGCATACAGATGTGGTCTCCTCATCTCAAAAAAGATATACTGGCATTAGAAAAAGTTCAGAAAAGGGCAACTAAAATGATTAGGGTTTGGAACAGGTCCCATATGAGGAGAGATTAAAGAGGCTAGGACTTTTCAGCTTGGAAAAGAGGTGACTAAATGGGGATATGATAGAGGTATATAAAATCATGAGTGGTGTGGAGAAAGTGAATAAGGAAAAGTTATTTACTTGTTCCCATAATATAAGAACTAGGGGCCACCAAATGAAATTGATGGGCAGCAGGTTTAAAACAAATAAAAGGAAGTTCTTCATGCAGCGCACAGTCAACCTGTGGAACTTCTTGCCTGAGGAGGTTGTGAAGGCTAGGACTATAACAGGGTTTAAAAGAGAACTAGATAAATTCATGGAGGTTAAGTCCATTAATGGCTATTAGCCAGGATGGGTAAGGAATGGTGTCCCTAGCCTCTGTTTGTCAGAGGGTGGAGATGGATGGCAAGAGAGAGATCACTTGATAATTACCTGTTAGGTTCACTCCTTTTGGGGTACCTGGCATTGGCCACTGTCAGTAGACAGGATACTGGGCTGGATGGACCTTTGGTCTGACCCAGTACGGCCGTTCTTATGTTCATATTAGCCTCTTGCTAGTCTCTCCTCTTCTCTAATGCAAACAGTAAAGTGCAACCTCATGACAGCTAGGCAGGTGGCAAGCTGTGATTTTTGTCTCTCCCTCACCAGTTCTACATCAGTGTAATTCCACTGACTTCAGTAGAGTTGCTCTTGATTTTAAGTGAGAAGACAATGAAGTCTTTAAATTTGACCTATTCACCAAGCTAATTGTGCAGGGCACAGGGTCGGACAAGATATGTCTTTCATGATTCCTTCAGGCTACCATTCTATGTCCTGAAATATGAGATTTCATTATCCACGTCATTACTGTAGCTTCTTTACTGGCAAATGTTGGCAATAGCATACCATCTAGACTTTCATTTAAATTCAGCCTTTATATTTGCCACAATGATCTTTTCTGGTGGCAAATTTGAAAGGTTAAATAATGGTCAGTACACCCTCTGACTCGGGCATTCTGATGCAGAAGGAGACGGAGCCACTAGACCAGGGGTCGGCAACGTTCGGCACGCGGCTTGCCAGGGTAAGCACCCTCGCGGGCCAGGCCAGTTTATTTACCTGCTGAGGCGGCAGGTTCGGCCGATCGCGGCCCCCACTGGCCGCAGTTTGACGTCCCGGGCCAACGGGGGCGGCGAGAAATGGTGCGGGCCAGGGATGTGCTCGCCATGGCTTCCCGCCGCCCCCATTGGCCCAGCATGGCGAACCGCCGCCAGTGGGGGCCGCGATTGGCTGAACCTGCCGCATCAGCAGGTAAATAAACTGGCCAGGGTGCTTACCCTGGCGAGCCACGTGCCAAACGTTGCCGACCCCTGCTCTATTGTTTAAAACCAAATGTCATATTTTCGGCATGATTTCAGAGCTGGGAAATTTTTCTGTCAAACTGTTTTTTTTTTTTTTTTTTTTTTTCCCAGCAGAAAATGGCCCTTTGGACAAAACAGATTTTTTTCTGCCGGGGTGGGGAGGGGACATCTACGGTTTTTGATTTTGGGTCTTTTGATGAACACTTCAAAAATTATAATGAAGAGACCAGCTATTATTGGTTGTCCTGTGTTAATGTTACATTATTAATAAATTAAGTTATTTATTTTGCCATGTTAAGCCAGATATTTACAGTCCTCCAAAACTGTTAACACTGCTGTGGGACTGAGGTTCTTTCTTTCTTTCTTTCTTTCTTTCTTATAAATGATGATGACTTTAATGCCACCACCATCACCACTTCCCTTTTTGATTATAAATAAAAATTATTTGTGTTCATTTCTATCTCAGCAGCTAGGGATCACTTTGATGGTATCTCTCTTACAACATTTTTCCAGTGTGGATTGTAGCTGGACCCCTACTAGAAGAACAATTTGTTACTGCTTGAGAAATGTCTATAAATCCTTAAGGCCTTGTCCTATTAGAGAGAATTTAGCTGTACAATATCAGCACAAAGATGCAGAATCATTGATTAAGACAAAAATAAGAACGAGCGGGTGGTCTAAATTGATATTGACAACCCAACAATGCAAACAATCTCTACCTGATTACATTGGCTGTAACCCTATAGAGACTTTGATGCAAGCTAATGGTTTTTGTAACGTTACAATAATTTTGAAGTGTATCATTTCTGAATATCTCATGTATTAGTTTCTTTAGTGCATGTGGGATGGGACTGCATGTCCCAGAAGCTATAATTCATGTTTTAGCTGCAGGCCTCTTAAAGATGTAGAGATTTCTTTGTCCAAAAAACAGAAACAGAGACCACAGATAACATGGTTTTATCATTGTAATGTATTTAATGTCAACCATTAAAAAAAGAGCTACCTTGGAATTCAAATCATGGTTTTTGGAGGGAAGAGGATAGAAAAAGCAGGACTAGAAGAGGAGAATGGGAAGAGAAATATGTAAGATTATAGATTTACAAAGCAACAGGAATATCTAGATCCACCAAAATCAATTGCAAAGCACCAATATGATTTCATCATAGCCAATTAATATCAGTGTAACTTTGTGATCCTGATTTTGTTATTTCTATGCTGGCATGAACAGGATTAATCCAGTGGGAACTGGGTTTGTTAATAAGCAGGTTCTTATGGCTTTGCATATTTAATTGGGAATTTACCTGCCAAAGGGGGAAAGGGATTTACATTATTCATTGACAGTTTAGGAAGTGTATTCATAGGAGTGCTCTTTGTAGTGTGCTGATACTATTTGATCCTAATTGACAAAATCTCCTTATTTAATTTTTTATAACCAAGACTCACCAGCACTTGTTTAAAGTCTTACATTTTTTGTTATAGGAGTTGGTTTTTGTCATATTTTGATACCACTTGAAAATTTCACTTTGAATTTAAATTAAATGTTCATGCAAAGTTATCAAACTTGTATAAACTAAATTGTCATGCAAAGCGATAAACTCCTATAAACTTTCAATGGGATTTATGAGGTTAGGCATCTGCAGCCTTCTGTATTATTACTTGATGGAAGGCGAATTTCTGATACATTTTACTCTTGCGGCTATTCCTCTCAGAGTGTGTACAGTATCCTATGTCTTGTGGCTTTTAATAAAGATAAGCAGAAAAATAAACCATAGAATTAATCTCTTTAACACCGTTACAATAACCATAATAAATTGGGCAGATAAAAATGTGACAGCAATTCTAGCATTTAAACATAGTGGAACAGACCCTATTTTGCTTTGAATTACAATGCAACATTCAAAACACAACAAAAACTTATGTGAACTGAGATCAATATATCAGACAGTAGTCTGACAATTTAAAAAAGCTTCTTCTGTTGCTGTTCCTGCTATTGAAATGGAGCAAGATGGGTCTTGGAAATGTTATGATTTTCATCGTTTTGCAGTTTCCCAAGGATTACTATGTTGTTAGTTTAACAGGAACACTGGATCAGGTGTTAGAAGAACCATTCAAAGAATCTATACATAAGCATTTAGGGCCAAATCTTAAACTTAGCAACCAGATAACAGGCTGGATGTTGGGCAGGAGGGAAGAGAGGCAGGGAGGAGGAACTTCTCACTGTGCCATGGAGTTGCTTTTGCTGACTCCTTCTGTCTCCCTCCCCTAGTGGAGGACAACATCTTTCCCACACACATGCACAAACATTCTCACTGCCACCAGGGAAGCCCAACAGACTTGCACACCAGCCTCCCCTACCCCAAGAAACCCTATCTCCCCCATGCACAGAAGATCCACAGATCCTTTGCTAAGGGTATCTCTGAATGGGTTAGAGGATTATAGGTGAACTGTAATAGGATTTGACCAAACACTGTGAAGATTTCCTCAAACTTAATAAGCAATTTGCTGTGACTGTGAATTTGTGGCCCTTTTATGTGTCGCTGAATATTTCAATGATTAAGTTAACTGACAGGAAAAATTGTGTAAATACTTAATTTTAATTGAATGCTGCAGAATATTCATGGCAGGTCAGTTTACAATGTATATTTGCACCAGAATCCTGGATGTACGTTATACATATCCAGTCAGGTAACAAATACTTACCATGTGACCGACTCATCCCATTCAACCAGAACAAGTTTTACAATCTCATGTATTCCCAATGCCAAGTTTGCAAATAAGGTACAGACCAAGATATTTTCAGAATTATTGGGATGATATTTACTGAAAATATATAAATAGAAACTTGTGATCTGGATGGCCCATTCATGGACAAAAAGAGGCAAAAAAATTGCATAAATTGGTTATGAATTATTCCCAGATCTATTCATAGTTTAATTACTATTTTTTAATATAGATAAATAGAATTATAAAGAGTTCAAATGATTTTGTTTTAAGGAAGACAAAAAAGTGAGTGTGTCAGACAACAAGGGACACAACAGAGTCCAGTGCCTGGGTGCTGGTTGTCTTCTCTTCCCTTAGTTTTTTTTTGTTTTGTTTTTTAATGGGATCATAATCCTACTCTTTTTTTCCCCCTCTTCACTTATGCTCCCTACCACCATCCCACCCTTATTCATCACCCGCCCTTATACCTCTTCAGACCTCTCACCAACCCACTTTCCTATGTTTTTTCTCAACTAATTAGGAAAACCATTGCCACAAAAAAGACAATTTTCGGTCTCTTATTTTACCAATTAGCTATGGCTTCCCTCCTCGAATTCCTTCTGCTGTAAGTGTGTGTACAGTGCCTGGGTATAAGTGATCACTTTATGAAAAGATATCCCAGTCAGAACTAACCTTTTAACATTAACACCCCTTTCTCCCTTTCATGACACAATGATTTTGTGTTTTGCTCCATGCAGAGTAGTTTAGTTGGTGTGAACTGATTTGTTCTGAGGGTGAGAACAAGTGAAACTGAAATGGTAAAATTAATTTTTCCCCCTCACAAAGAACATGGTGGAGTGTAACAGGACTTGATGGTTTCTCTTATGTTGTGAATCTCTTCTACAGCCCTGGTGAATGCTACCAATCATTTCCCCTTCTTCCTGTCAGCATTTCTTCCTGGTGCAATCATAGTTCTGTCACTCTTGCAGGGCACTATATATAATTTTGCTAAGATTATTTTATCATCCTGGCTGGCTTTATTGAGCCACTATTGCACTAAAGAAAAGAAATTCATGTTGAAATAAGTCAATATTATTTATAAATGTCGTAAAGATATGGACGTTAACTCTTCAACTGGGACAGTAATTATTGTTAGCTAGCAAGGGCTGAATCTTACATGCTTCTGAGGTTCAGTTCATGTGAGAATCCAAGCATGATTACTTATTAAAAGCATATATGGACGATCTAAGCTTTCAAAAGCCACCTCTCTTCTTTCCCCTCCATCTTCCCACCCCCAACCTCTTCATTGTAGTGGCACTCCCTCCCTCAACAGGACCTAAATCTATATATCTCCTGCCCTTGCGCCCCCTGTTCTCATCCTGAGTTTCTTCTCTTCGGTTTCTCTGTCACACCAAGTTAGGGTAAAACTGCTAGGAAAGGGTTAAGTGATCGGACACATGATTCAACGTGATATTTAAGGGGAAAATGTGTCCTCTTTCTGGGGGCTGAGGCCAGGAGAAAGCCTGTGGGGGCTGCAGCCTGTGTTGGTCAGAGGAATTGCTTTGTTTTGATGTCACTTATATGCTTTTTGTGTTTTGAACAATAAACTGTGCCCGAGTCAAAGTCCTAAAACGGACTAGTCTGTGGCACTGGTTCCTTCCTGGGTTGGTGAGAGAGCCCCCCCCATCTTATACTTGGATATCCCCCTTCCTCTCCTCTGGGCAGCTGTATCAATGGCGGGTTAGGTTTCAAGTAATTCTGTCCTGTGACCATTAACATGGTTTCTATTAGCAGGCCCAAAGACCTCACTCCAACATCGTGGTAGCTTTGGAAGTGGATGCAATGCTTCCTTAGCTCAATCCTTGTTCTTCAGGGAGGCCTCAAGCCTTTTTCTCTGTGCTAAGCTGAATTCCATGTGCTGTTGAGATATATACCTAAGAGCATGTGATACTTCAGTTAAATATTAGGCTATCTGGAGAACCACACGTTCAGAAGGGCTAGGTCTCTCAACAAAACCAGGGAAAGGTAAGACGGGCATTTAGAAAGCTCATAGAGAGGCTGGCAGTACCTAGCAGTAAAGGCCGTGCTATAGAGATATTGTCTAGTCATGTCTATAGAGATTGTATTTTTCTTGTGTAGAGAAGGAATGCATCTGTGCATTAGAACTTTGACTTGCTGCAGCTCTTAGTTACACTGTAAAAATGAATCAGGAGCAGAAGAATGAAAGAGGTGGTCAGTTCTGATTCTATGCATATCAATGACGCCTGTCAGCAGAACACAAATTTTATACCACAGAATAAGTTTAGAGTCCAAAGAACAGTAGGATGATGCAGTATGCGCTTCATGCTACTCACTTTCCACAGGCTCTTATCTCTTCCTGTTTGAAAGTGCAAATGCCTAACTTCTGAATGCATCACAGAAATACTGCAGGGTCAGAATACTGAGTACAACTTGAAATGTACTTTCTCATTTTATACCCTGGTACAGGGAAAACCAACTGATCTCTCTTGACAAAATAGGTAGGGTGTGTGTACTCCTGCACATATATGATTTAAAAATAGCGGGGTTCTTTCAAGTTTTTTTTTCACCTCGGAAAATTAAGGTCAATAATGGGGGTGCAGGAGAAACCAAACCAAATTTAAGTAAAATATTTCCAAGTTTGCCTCTCATATTTATTCAGGTCCTTGGTCATTCCCTGATGGAAATCAGATTTGTTTATTCTGTGTACAATCAGGACAATTGCTTTTTCCCTTGCTGTGAGCAGGACACATTCATCAAATCAGGACAGTCTTGATTACCTCCAGACAGATGGCAACCCCAATTTGCAGCTCTGTATGCCACTATGAAACGTGTTTTTTTTTTTCCTAGACCCCAGTAAACTGATTGCATTCAGTAATAATGCTACCATTTCTAATGTTAAATCCCTCACTGATTGAGCTATTAGTAGCAGTAATACTGCCCACAGTATCTGAAATCATTTACGATTTTGAAAAGGTTCATTTCCATCAGGATTAATTTGTGTTCAGCCATTTGTGTCCTTTTTGTTTAATTGCAATTAATATTAAAACTTTTATTATGACTTCCATGGATTATTGCAATAGCATCTACAATATGGTAGGCACCTTCCAAACATATAAGAAATTCCCTGTCTCAAAGAGCTTACAGTCTGAAAGACAAGTTAACAGAGGGTGGGGATGGCTGTGAAAGGATACAGCACGCACAACCAGAATAATCAGGGTGCTGCCTTACACAGCTTGCTAGCTCTGCTCTCTGTATTGTTCTTTATGTGCACAATTTGGGAATTATTAGCTTCTTATAGATGTGGTAGAAAAAGTGGGTCTTGCAGAGGGATTTGAATGATGCCAAGATAGTGGCCAGGTGTATGTGCTCGGGGGAGCATTCCATGCAGAGCATATACCAGGGAACAAAGTATAAAGATGGTTATGGGAGAATAAGATAGAAAGGGCAAAGAAAGCTGTCATCATAGGTAGAATGGAGTGGCTTAAGAGGATGAATTGAAAAAAGACAAGAGGCAATACTCTGGGAGGTATAGAGATGGGAAGTGGATGTCCATTTGTTTAAGAGAGAACAGTAAGCTTAAATTGGATGCAATGGACAAGGGGAACCAGTGAAAGGATTCAGGGAGGGCAGGTGATGTGGACAGATCAACAAGCAAGGAAGACGATATTGGCAGCTGCAATGATATGCATTGGATGGGATATGGGTATCAGGGCACCCACAAAGGAGGAGGTTGTAGCAAGTAAGGTGGGAGACAAGGGGCTGGAAAAGAGCTTTAGTAATCTGTACAGAGAAAAGGTCAGATTTACAGCACTTTTAGCTAGCTGACTGCTGTACATCCTTATCACTAATTAATAGTGGGCCTGATGCTCCCTTCCACTTCTGCAAGTGGAGAAGACTTAAATCTAGTGGATCCCTCTTGAAGAGAGTCAGTGGAAGTGGAACTATGGGGCTGCAGCATCATCCTATGCCCTTTGAGACTCCTTTTCTATATCTCTGTAGATCTTCCCTCCTTATTGTTTTGGGATTGGGCCTGGAAACAGGGCTGGACTACTCTCCACAGCATTATCTCTGGATTCCCCTGTAGATAGCCAAGCGACTACATAATAGAGAGAGAACGCTGCTTTAAATATTGCCAGTGAGTCATTGTGATGGCTTCTGAAGCAACTATAATCCTAAAAGAAACTGAGACAAGTAGAGCAATATGGAGGGATCATCCCTCCAGGCAGACACCTATATAGGTACTGGAACTAGGGGCGCAGGCGGTGCTCCAGCACCCCTGGCTTGAAGTAGTTTCCCTTATAGACAGGGTTTACAGTTTGGTTCAATCAAGCACCCCCACTATACAAATTGTTCCAGCACCCCTGGACACCTATGTGTATAGGGTACTGGGATTTTCCTTTCTGGGGAACTGCAGCATTGGTAGATTATAGCCACTGCCCATTTTGTGGTTCTAAATAGCTCCACCAGAAACTGAGTTTAACCTGGTGGAATTTCATGGTCCATATTCCCGGTCCCTCTATGAGAGGGAACAGTCTAGTGACTATGTTCTAGTCCATTTGTGTGCAAGGAAAAATTTATTTATATATATTTATGTTATGTTATTGTATCAGTCCAATAGTATTGCCACAAGGAAACAGGACTAAAAGTGGGCCCTGTTTCCATCAGTAGGTCCTCTTACTGGGGAAAAATGGCTTCACACAATTTAAAATGTTCTTTTTATATTGTGTGTGTGTAAAATTAGCATGAAATAACATCTAGAGAGCAATAAACTGCCTAGAGCCTGAACAATGAACTCTTACCAAATGCTTACTAAGGCCCGGCCTATACACCTCTACCTCGATATAACACTGTCCTCTGGGGCCAAAAAATATTACCATGTTATAGGTGAAACCGCATTATATCGAACTTGCTTTGATCCGCCAGAGTGCGCAGCCCCGCCCCCCCCCCCGGAGCACTGCTTTACCGCTTTGTATCCAAATTCGTGTTCTATCGGGTCATGTTATATCGGGGTAGAGGTGTACTAGAAAATTAAGTTGTCCTAACACTTGACCAGCATAGGTAAGCCGACCTAACCCACTTAAGCGGATGGGAGAACCCCTCCCCTCAGTTACCAAAAAATTATTTCAGACAGATAATGGAAATAAATGGTCAGGTTTATTACGATTGTTCTAGAAGTGGAAGATTTTAAAAAGTGCCTGAATCTGAAAACTCCAAGGCTTATATGAGTATTATGTAGACTGTCATGAAAAGGTCATGTAATATTGGTTGTTAGATAACTGTAAAGTTGACTGCCAACACTGGGGGAAAAAAATCTATACTAACATATTACACATTTCCTGATTCAATGTCTCTTAAATTCAGTCTTTTTTCACAGTTCTCTAGAAACTGGATAACTGTTAAATTTGGATCAGTGTTTCATTACTAAGTAGGAACAAGAGTAGAAAACAATGCCAAGCAGGGTAGGCCATTTGGCCCACCAGTCTCTCCTCCATCAGGTTTTATCACAACCTCATCTCCCTGCTTTGATATTCATTCCTTCCCTGTCCATAATACTGCCTAGAATCTCTGATTTCATATGTGCTCTTTGCCTCAGATTGCTTCCTCCTCACCTGAAAACTCCAATGTTCTCTGTTCTGTACCAGCCTCTATCTTCTGTCATTAAAAGCTCAGATTGAAAATAGTCACTTAAAAAAAAAATTCAGCTGATGCCTCTGGAAAGTCTCAAAGTAGATTAACATAGCCAGTTCTGAGCATCAGAATCTAGAAACTTGAGACTCCTGGTAGCACAGCACATGGAATCTTAAGTAGAGATGGCCCCAAATCCAAAATTTAGATTGGGGTGTGAAATCAGATAGCATCTGGGATAGTCTGATTCTTGGTTTTGGTTTGTAGTGAGAAACATGCAAAAACCATCTCTGGATTGGGCCAAGCTCTAGTTTGAAATTCTAGACCTGTGTACTTTCCTATTATGGTCTGGAGGAGCTGTATTTCTCACTCTCTCTAATACTTTGACATCATTGTTCTCTTTGGGGAAAGCCCCGTGGCCCTTACGCAGGCAGAACTCCCATTAACAGGGACTGAGTATGAATTGTAGGATTTGGACATTATAGAAAAGGCACTAGTGGTTCATGCCTAGTGTCTCTGAGTGCCAAGGAATTCTGGTCAGAATGCCTCCTGCTAGACCCTTGGAAAAGCCAGTGCCTTTGCTGCCCAGTTCTGGACATAGGCCTGCCAGAGCCCCTTCCTTCCATATCTCCTTTGGAAAGGCTCTTGCTGCTTTTTGTGACTGGCCCATGCACAAAAGCAAAAATGAGATGATGGTTTCTCCTGCTCTGTCAATACCCTTATACAGGGTATGCTGGAGTCTGACCTTTCGTTCCTCTACACAGCACCTCCAGGAATCTCTAACAAGGCTCTCAATGCAGTTTTGGAATCAAAGAGTTGAAATCCTGAAAATGAGACTTTATCCTAAAATTGTAACTCAAGTCTAGGTTAATTGGTGTGAGGAGACAATGAATTTAGGATTTTCCTGTGATTTTCAATGGTGAATAACGTCAGCTAATCAAACAGTCTAAAGAAATTGAGATTACTTAAATGTCTGACACTGCATGCTTCCTGAATTTCCATCTTTTGAGTGTCAGAAAGGAACTGCACAGTCCTGTGTCTTTCTGGCTCACAGAACTCTAGTTGAAGTCTAGGGAATTGCCCATACAGAGGGCACGCAATGTGAAGCTCAAGCTCCATAATGTCCTTCATTCCTGTAATGGCCTGATCCCAAGCCCACTTAAGTCAGTTGAAAGACACTTGTTGATTCAAATGGGCTATGAATGAAGCTCAGAGATCTAATGATTGGCTTTATTCCTATTGCTTATAATAGCACGAAAACTCTGTGTTGATGCAAACTTAGGCAATATAACGCTAGTATTGTTTGGATGAAATAGGTCTCAATTATCTTATGAAAAATGGGCAAGTCTCCTTCCCCCCCCCTCCTCTTGAGATGGGTATTTCAAATTTGAATACTGCAAACCATGTCTAATCACCATTTCTATCACAGATGATATGGCTGTAGTCCATAAAACATGGAAAGAGTGCAGGAGATTAATTAGAACTACAATACTGTGACACAAATGCTATTAACTCTCTTTGAATTCTATTTAATTGAGTGTTGCTTACAGCATTTCCTTTCTCTGTTGAACATCTGATAAATAAACAGTATTTTTATTCCTGTTGTCCTTGTCCTTGACTGCATTAAAGATCACTCTCGGCCCTCTTTTTTGGACTCTTTTTATTTCTTAAAATAAATGTAGGAAAAGCGTAATTAATCACAGCAGAAAGAAAATTGCCATATCTTTCTTTATCAAATTGGAGAGAGTGAGTTTGCCATTCATCCACATGCAAAACTGCACACGGATTCTACTGATATTCTGCATGCAAAACGATGGATGATATGGCCTTTATTTGTAGGTAGGTACAGTAATTGAAAACTAAAGAACAGTGTCCTTCTGATGCAAGGGGAACTGTTTCTCTTCATCTGAGTTCCATGTCTAATGATCTGCTAAGTTCTACTGTATTTTGTTGCCATATTTGCAGAATCCAAATTTAAAATGGAGAATTACTTGAAATAGCAGTTTTTTGTGCTGTGATATTTAATTTTAAAGGGTCAGTTTGTGTCACCCTTACTCAAATTCATTAGAATCTTACTACACAAGTAGCCCTATTGAAATGAGTGGAACTATGCAGACTGAGGAGCATTCAATGTAAGTAAGAATGCAAGGGTCTGGTGGAAAGTCAGTCATAGAACAAATGAGCAAACTTCAAGGTAACATCAAATCATACAAACACAGACTGTAATGACCAGCATCTGTCAAGCATAGCAAATGTTATTAAAAGGTAGTATGTCTTTGAAACTGATTTCAAAATCAGCAGGAAAAATAGATTTATAACAAAGCCCTTAAGACAGCCTTTCCCCCCAGCACAACATACTGTTTAGCTCTATATATTTTCATTATTTCAACACACACGCACTTTCCATGGAGGCTGTAATAGTATTGTTAGCATTTTTCTTATTGCAAAAAAAAGTAGTGACACAACTAAACTCTTACTTTTAGAATAAATACTATTTTCATTTCTTTTTTTGTTTGTCCTGCACTTTTATAATAGCTTGTTTTATTGAAACCACAATAAATGGCTAACTTTGATATTTTGAAATCGGAAAAAAGGGTCAAAGATGCTCATTTATTTATTTATTTGGATTTCACAGCCTGTTTTCATACTCTGGTTTTGAAATCAATAAAAAATGCAGTACTAGCCAAACTCCTGTAGACAGTAATAGTCTTCTGGATATAATGATAAACTGTGGCATTTTGCTTAAAGGTAGACTATAAATCATCAGAATACCATTTAAGCTGTTAGTACGAGGGTGTGAATACTAATATTAGTAGTCAGATGTTCGAGTGTATAAAATTAGACCTATACTGAGTCCATCGCTAGGGATTCAGCAATAGGAAACCTTGGTTCTCTCCGTCTGCCCTACTTAAGGGATGCTTTTTTTGCAAGAACTTTCAAAGCACATAGGAGTCTAGCTTCATAACCTCACCCCTTCCCCTCCATAAATAAAGTGTTGGATGTTGCTTTCAGAAACTAGGTTACAACTAACATGCCTCCTTCTTTGTTTTATTTATTTAGTTCTCCCAAATCTGGGGCCCAATTCTATGGGTGCAAAGAGCCCTAAATTCCCACTGTCTTTGATAGTTGAGGGAGCTCAGCACACTTTACAGAATCAGAGTCCTGGTCTGCTATTCTGGGCAGCTGTCATACTGTATTGAGTTCCCTTCTTTTTTAGGTCTACTAAAATGGATCATTTGCTAAAGGAGTTTGATGTTATATGTCTAATTATCATCCTGACTTTTGCCTACAATAATAAGTCTGGGAGCTGTCAGTTTGGAAAGTGCAGTCTCCAAAAGAGAAAGAGGAGCAAGGATTATGCATCCCTTTCATCCCTGGATCTTGAAGCTGGCTGGGTGAACTGAAGAAGCATGTTGCAGATCCAAAAGCATAGTGCAGTATGCACACTTCCTCTGCACGGCAATGTATTTCCTGAGACTCTACTCTTCCCAGAGGTGCTTCTGAAGTGGGGTAGCTGTGCAGTATCTCACTGCACGCTCGTAATATTTGCATCTCTGTAGTATGCCATTTTCTCTTCAGGCAGGAAATGGCGTTTCTTTTGGACCTGGGACTTTTGCTGAAATGTTGTTGAGAATGACCACTGTGCATAGAAAACAGTTGTGTAATATGAACCAGAATTAGTAGTCATAGTCATTATGGCAGTGCCTGAGGACTAAACAAGAATTGTGGGGCCTCATTTTATAAGTCAGTGTACAAACCTAGAGGACTAGATGATTCCTGCCCCAGAGAGCCTACAATCTACCTAGACAAGACAGATACAGGGTGGGGGAAAGGTTAGAACACACAAAGTGAAATATGCAATGGCAGCAAGGTCACATTAGTTCCATGACCTTTTGTTTATTTATTGTGGTGGGCTTAGTTAGGAGGGGATCAGCTAAATGGGAGGCAAGGGAGACAATGCAGAGGAGAAGACAGTAAGAGATTGTGATGGAGGAGGGAGAGGGCTGGCGCAAACAGCCAATCAGCACAAGACAGAGAATGTCCAATCAAGGCTGTAGAGGAAGTTCTCTGAAGGTCCTTGCTTTGGTTAATTCTGTGGCTACTCCTAATAGCTGGAATGTCTGGCTGGTTGCTCCCTGCAGTTCTCCCCTCCCTGCCAGGCTACATAATTGTGGGGAGAGGTGGCATGACCTGGGTTCCCTTATTTCCCCAGAGTGTATGTGGGGTGTCTCTCCTGTAGAGTTCTGGGTCTAAGTGGTGCTGGGAGGAAGGGTGACCCCAATTTGGCCCAATTTTACTCTCTCCCCCACTCCTCAAAACGGCAGCAATCTATGCTTTTGGCTGCTTCTGCAGCTGCTCCTACTGGCTTGAGCCTGGTTGGTTCCTCCCTGCAGTTTTTCTCCAAGGTTTGCTGACTACCAGCACAACTTTCTGTCAATTGATACATGACAGCATGAAGGTATCTTTTATTTTAGCTTTCCCTAAATATTCATCTTAGTGTCTCCAAGGGGCTACTCATTTTAGTGAATCCCCTGGTTTTATCTCACTTTTAATAGAATGGTAAATAATATCGTTCTTCTGAATGTGTTAACTGTTGTCTCCAAGAATTATACTAGTGGAACTGTTCTCATGGCAATTGTCTGTTTTTGGTAGAACATTTATTGAGCTGTCTAAAGCAGGGTTTGTGCCTGTAACAGGGTGGCTTGTCTTGGAGAGCCTGCAGCTTGACTTACTGATTACAGAATGAGCCCCACCTGAGAGGAATCAAGCAATTGTCCATGACAAGCAGAATGTGCCTGTGGTAAAGAGGGAAACCTAAGGAGATTACAGCTCTGACTGTCAAGACTTAGAAAGCAAGAAGGTTCCTGCAGGGTCCAGAGTCAGCAAGGGAAAAGTTCAGAGCTGGAAAGGAAGCTGCCGGAAAGAGAGTATCAAACAGGAGCAGCAAATGGGAGCTTTGTGAGAGAATTCTCTAGGTGAAGCAGAAATAATGACATGACCCTTGGGTGAGTTTATTGACTGTTTGTTGTGTGCTTGCTAGCTTGCCACGTGCCAGCTTGATTAAAGTTTATGATGTGGAGCAGCAAACGGGAGTTTGTGAGGGAGTTTAGAGAGGGAATAAGAAGAACAGGAGTACTTGGAGAGCCATACACACCTAACAAATGTTCTCTAAACTTAGGCCAGTAACAGCCTCCTTCTCCCCCCGCCCCCCATAGCCACCCCCAAGAAGGAACAAACAACCAAACAACCCTGCGAGAGTAAAAATAATGCAGGCAGAAATCCAGCAGCAGAGTGCGGGTTATCCAGTTGATTGTACTAAATACATCATGGCAGGTGGCATGTGTGTGCAATTCGGTGCAAACAACTCATGGCCCTCAGAGACTGAGTATGGGCTCCTGAGACCAGAGTGACTGAACTGGAGGAGCTAGGGGAGACAAAGGGGTACCTAGTAGAGTGGTTCCATCCCCCGTCTGGCAGCTCTGTGCTGTTGAAGAGGATGAAAGTCTCCAGGGAATGGGAACATCAAGCTGGAGCAGAAGGAAATGATCCCCTACGTGTGACCTTCCTTCTAGATGATGTAATGCTATCCTTTTGCACTGAAGATACCCCTCCAAGGGAGGGGATTCCATGATTAAGAGGAGACAGGTAATAATAATAATGGCGGATTTGATTATTAGAAATTTAGATAATTGGGTGTGATGACTGGGAGAGCTGCATGGTGAATTGTCTGCCAGATGTGAAGTTTGTGGATCTCTCAAGACATCTAGATAGACTTATGTGCCATGCTGAGAAAGAGCTAGTGGTCATGGTATGGCATAGGTACCTATGCCATAGGGAAATGTAGGCAAGATGTCCTGAAGGCCAAATTTAGGCTACTAGGTAAGAGATTAAAGTCCAGTGAATGCTTCCAGTTCCATGTGCAGGGCCAGTTAGGCAGGCAGAACTGCAAGGTCTCAATGCCTGGATAAAACGGTGGTGCTCATGGGAGGGATTTAAGTGTATTAGGAACCGGAGAACCTTTTGGGAAAGGAGACGCTTATACAGAATGTGTGGGCTCCACTTAACGCAAAACGGAACAAGATTGCTGGCATATAAAATTAAAAAGATCATAGAGGAGTTTTAAACTAAGGTATGTAGTAACACATGGTTTGGACAGACACATCCCTTAGGGAAGGATTTAATAAAGGGGATACTCTATACATAGTAAGGAGGATAGAATAGATAAAGTACAGGTAGGAACTGAAGAGAAACAGTCAAATGAATAAGAGTCCCATTCAGATACATCAAGGATGGCAGACAACTAAATACTGACAAATTTTATAAATGCTTGTATACAAATGCTAGAAGCCTAAATACAAAGAAAATGTATGTGAATGTGAGTGCCCGGTATTAAAGGGAAATATTGATATAATAGGAATCACAGAAACTTAATGGAAGATTGATAATCAATGGGACACAGTAGTACCAGTGTACAAAATATATAGGACTGACAGAGTAGATAGTGCCACTCCCTCAGCAGCACGATGTGAAAGAAAGCGTAAAGTTAAATATCGTAAAAAATCTTAAATGAATCAAATTGTACCATAGAATCTCTATGAATTGAAATTCCCCGTCTGAACAATAAGAGCACAGAAGTAGAAATCTACTACTAGTCCCCTGACCAGAATGATGATGGTGATTGTGAAATACTCAGGGAGTTTAGAGAGTCTACAGAGGCAGATAATGCAATAATATTGGATGACTTCCACTATCCTTATATTGACTGGATACATGTCACCTCAGGAAGGGATGCAGAGATAACATTTCTAGACATCATAAATGACTGCTTCTTGGAGCAGCTAGTCCTAGAACTCATAAGGTGAGAGGCAATTCTTGATTTAGTCCTAAGTGGATCACAGGATCTGGTCCAAGAGGTGAATATAGCTAAACCTCTTGGTAGTAGCGACCATAATGTAATTAAATTTAAGATACTTGCGGGGGGGGGGAAATACCAAAGAAACCCACCACAGTAGCATTTAACTTCAAAAAAGGGGGCCAACACAAAAATGAGGAAGCTAGTTCAATGGAAATTAAAAGGAACAGTCAACAAAGTGAAATGCCTGCAAGCTGCATGGGACCATTTTAAAAACACCATTATAGAGACTCAAAATAAATGTATACGCTTAAAAAGCAAGAGGACCAAAAAATGCCACCATGCCTAAACAACTGAGTAAAAGAGGTAATTAGAGACAAAAAGGCATCCTTGAAGACTGCGTGCAGTTCTGGCTGCCTCATCTCAAAGCAGATGTATTAGAAAAAGAGATGGTACAGAGAAGGGTACGAAAATTATTAGGGGTATGGAACAGCTTCCATATGAGCAGAGATTAAAAAGACTGCGACTGTTCATCTTATAAAAGAGATGACTAAGGGGGGACATGATAGAAGTCTATAAAATCATGAAGGAGAAAGTGAATAAGGAAGTGTTATTTACTCCTTCACATAATACAAAAACTAGGGGTCACCCAATGAAATTAATAGGCAGCAGGCTTAAAACAAGTCTAAAGAAGTACTCCTTCGCACCGCACAATGCACTGTCAACCTGTGGAACTTCTTGTCGGAGAAAGTTGTGAAGGCCAAAACTATAACTGGGTTTAAAAAAGATTTAGGTAAGTTCCTGGAGGATAGGATCATTAATAGCTATTAGCCAAGATTGTCATGGACACAACTCCATGCTGTGGGTATCCCTAAACCTCTGACTACCAGAAGCGGGGACTGGATGATGGGGGATGGATCACTTAGTACATTGCCCTGTACTGTTCATTCCCACTGAGTCATCTGGCACTGGTCACTGTTGGAAGACAGGATACTGGACTAGATGAACCATTGATCTGATCTGGTATGGCCATTCTTATGTTCTTAGAGTGAGGAAGAAAAGGTCTCCAGACAGGGAGGCCCTGGAGAGACTCTGACTAAGCAGGGAAGTGAATGGGAGATCCAGAGGGGAACTTGGGAAGAGACATAGGAAAGTGGCCCAGGGAAAACTACAGTATAGATAAAAGAGAAGACCTAGCTGTTTGGTACAGGCCCCAAAACCCAGAGCAGGGTGTGGCACTGGGTTTGCCAACTGTCCCAAAGAAGGTGGCATTCAAGCCCACTTTAAGGGTTGTTGAGTGCAGCAAGGGGACAGCAGGCTGAGCTAGGACTGGCTGAGGAAGAGCCCCTGAGAGGGTGGAAGGAATTTGTTTTTGTTGAAGACATTTTTGGACTTTTAGTCTGGGACAATTTGGATCCTGGAAAGGGTGGATTAAGGATGGTGACCTCACAGGAGGGCTGAATTACCAGACAGAGAAACTGCCACAGTGCCGGAGTGACCATCAGCAGGGGGTGCTAACCCAGTGAGAGAGCTGCTATGCTACACCTGGCCTAGTGCCATGTGAATTTGGGTATAGTACCATTATACAATTTGTGTTCAAATACCTCTGCCTGGCAGAATACCTTTGCTGTACTTGTTTGGCATCTTTTGTTACTGAATCTGTTTCTTAGTGAATTTCAATGCCTAATACAATAAGAAGCCTTGTCTAAACCTCTGAGATTTTAATTACCAGTGACTGGTATGGATTCCAACAACAAAAGACAAATGTCAACTGTGTTAAGAATACATTTCACATTAGGCTACTTAAAATATTACTGTGCTTCTTATTTTTAACATAGTCCATTCATTTATTAGTGTGTTACTATTACAGCAAAGTTGTTTGTCATGTTTCATCAGTGACTCCATTCTAAAGCTATCCCCTATTTTTAGTGAGGGATTATAACTCTGCCACAAAAATTTGTTCCAGAATAAAGACTACTTTAGTCTTGTACAACAAGAATTAGGTTGCTTCTGGTAATGATGAGGTTAAAATATTGATTTCTATAGTAAATTATATTGCTTTAGACATTTTTAAAAAAATCCATGTTTGCAGATACGCTGAATAATTCATCAGACCATTTGATAAATCTGAAATTTTCACTGTGACAGATTTTAATAAGATTTTTATTTCAAGGATAGTCAAATGCATCTGGAGTGACCCTTTGATATTTCAATTTATAAAGCTATTACTCAGCTGCAAAAAGATAGATATGTCTTACTTAGGTGATCATGAAAGATATCCTCTGAATGTGCAACTTCTTCCCAACTGTGACTATAAAACTTTTTTAGGGCCAGATTTTAATAAAAGCTCAACTGCCAGTTAGGCATCTAAATGAAGTGGCCAGATTTTCAGAAGTGCTGAGCATTCAGTGGCTCCTATTGTGAACAACGGGAAAACTGTTCTCTTCTGAAGGGCCAACCAGAAACTGTTGGGTGCTGAGCTGTCTTGAAAATCTGGTCAGTAGATGCCAAGTAATTTTTATGTTTGGAATTAATCATTACCCAAAGATCATGCTACCAGGACACTACCCAAAGGGTAGAAAGGCCTGACTCAGCGAGAGGCAGAGAATCATCTTCTCTATAGCTACATAATAATAATTCTCATTCAATTCTATTCCCCACGTGCAGTTATTTTCGCCCTCGTTTGTTGTTGTATTCTTATCCTGAATTACCACTGGTCAGAAAGACACTTTTTTTTTTAAAGTAATCTTATTATGTTCACAGCATACACATAGAGAAGTTAAATGAAAACATAAATACTTTTGCCAGAAGATTGTAATTCAGAACAATTACACACAAGAACCCAAAAACTGAGACAGAGAGAGAAAGCAGGCTGCTCCCTAAGGTAGAGAGGATCAATTCATTTTCTAGGCTGCTCTTTCCAGAATGACAGCTCCCCGATCCAAGCTTCACTACGGAACCCAGTCACCTGCAAGCAGGACCAGGGAATTTCTTCATTGTAAGTGATAGCTTGCAATTCCAACACAGTCTTCAAGGCATCGCAGCTCACACCCTTGTGTTTGTAAGCACATTGTAAAGTGAAAATAAAGACTAGATCCTGATCTTCAGTGGTGACTGAACCCAGTCTCATTTTGAGGTTTCTCATGCTGCGTATACATTAGTGTCTGTGTGCACAGGTGTAAGAGATCTCAAACTATGCTTACAGAGTTGGTGGTTGGCAGACAGAGTTAATGGCTTGCATATGCAAACTCCATTGGTATGACTGGGTTTTCTGGATTACGATTGTAACGCCAACACACACAGAGCTTGGAATCTATCACCTGCATGTGCATAGGTTAGCAAACAGAAAGGAACACAGTTAAGGGCAGAGCTGGCTGGAGTCTGAAAATCAGGTCTAGATGTTTTATTATTAATATGCAAAGCTATGTATGATGCTATTTTTTATGCTAAAACTGTATTGAATTTATCCTGGCAATGTGAAAACTGCTTTTATAACTTAGTTTTCTTAGTTTTGAGAGGAATTCTGTGATTTCGACCTTAGCTTTCAGTAAATCAATACCAACTATTTTGGTTAAATTTGGAAAGCTGATGATAGGTTTGTTTGTATGCGTTAGTGTATATTCCAGAGGTTATTTTAGCTCAGTAATGTGACAAATATTGTTAATTTGAGTTCTGCAGTGTTTGTCTATTGTACAGTATAATTTGATAGGCTTCTTGATGAAATGTGGGTTTGTAGGGATTTTGTGTGTTCATGCATGTGTGAATTTCCCCCTCTAGCATGTTGCTAGAAAAATGGATGAGAAATTTTAAAGTCTCTAAAAATAATCAAAACCAAGATGTGTATCTGCTGTTGTCTTCTCAGGAAACCTTATGACTTTTGTCTCGAATATATTGTATAGTTTTACTAACCTCATTTTCCCTTAAGCAGAAGGCAGCTAGCTTTGTCTTACAGCTGTAGCCAGAGAAGTGTGAATAAGTTTCTGTACTTCTCAGTGCATTTATAACATCATTTGAAAAAGGGATATAACTCAGTAAAGGCAAGATCTGAACGATGTGTAGCAGGAATGTGTACCAGAATTGCCTGTACAGAGGGGATGAGACCCTCCCAGATGGCTGGCCACACCTGCTTGTTTTGTATACCACGTGCATTTACAAAGAAGCATAGTAACGAGATGGAAAAGTAAGATTTCATTCTTCGTGCTTTTTCTTGTCTAATTTTAAATGTCTAAAGTGATGAGGTTTTCTGATATTTCCCCTGGAAGTTTAGTCCAAAATTGGCTGACTATTGTTAAGGTTTTCCTGATATTTTTCTAGAAGCTTGTCTTCTGGCTAAAACATAGGACTGGGATTTGGGGATCTGGATTCTATTCATGGCTCTGACACAGACTTCCTTTTTAGCCTTGAACAAATCATTAATCTCTCTGTCTCAATTACTCCATCTGTAAAATGGGAATGACTTCACAAGGTTGTTATGTGAATTAGCTCATTTAATATTTGTGAAGCATTGTTAGATTAAAACCTCTATACAAGTACAAAGTATCATATACAAATTTATTCAGCCTAAATTTTCTTAATTTTCATCCCATCGCTGCTTCTTGTACCCTGTTTTAATGGCTAACCAAGCTAACTTCTTTTTATCTTTCCTTGGACATTAATCCCTGTAACCTATTAATTTTTGCAGTTGTTCTCTGTACGCTTTCTCTTTTGGATATTAATGTGTCAGAACTTGTACTATATAACAAGTGCAGTCTCAGCTATATATTTCTTGATCAATGATGTCACACCTTTGTGTCTCCCCCCCCCCTTCTGATGTGCATGCAGGGGTTTCCTTTGACATCACAGGGTGTTGAGCAAGCACATCTGAGTGCAGTATTTAGCCTTAGAGACTTGATTTGGAGAGTTTGGAACCAAAATAGTTTCTAATTCTTTTAATCAATGGTAATTACAGTAAACCATTGGGCCTGATCTGCCATTCTTATTCACCTTTACGGCATGATATTACTCAGAGTAAGGAACTACTTGAATAAGGCCAGGATAGGGTCCTGTGTACCCTGAATTGAAGAGACCTGTTCTGGTGTGTAAATGAGATTGATAGCCTCTACTTCAGTATAAAGAAGAACAGGAGTACTTGTGGCACCTTAGAGACTAACAAATTTATTAGAGCATAAGCTTTCGTGGACTACAGCCCACTTCTTCGGATGCTGTAGTCCACGAAAGCTTATGCTCTAATAAATCTGTTAGTCTCTAAGGAGCCACAAGTACTCCTGTTCTTCTTTATACTGAAGTAGAGGCTATCAATCTCATTTACACACCAGAACAGGTCTCTTCAATTCAGGGTACACAGGACCCTATCCTGGCCTTATTCAAGTAGTTCCTTACTCTGAGTAATATCATGCCGTAAAGGTGAATAAGAATGGCAGATCAGGCCCAATGGTTTACTGTAATTACCATTGATTAAAAGAATTAGAAACTATTTTGGTTCCAAACTCTCCAAATCAAGTCTCTAAGGCTAAATACTGCACTCAGATGTGCTTGCTCAACACCCTGTGATGTCAAAGGAAACCCCTGCANGAACTTCTATCTGTTTTGAAAGGTTTCAGAGTAACAGCCGTGTTAGTCTGAAACTCTACTTCAGTATGTTAACAACTACCAAACTTTGTTTGTTTTCTAATTACTGTATACTTTCTTGGTTGCCCTCCATATTGAAATTTGTTATTTTACCCCATTATTATGCATCATTCTGTAACATCAGATAAAAAATTGCCATGAGGTGCCAGAACTCATTTTTGGAATAGCAAAACATTTTTAATTGCAATGGTATGCTTTTATAATTGAAGCTAAAATAAACTAATGTGATGCAAATGAGAAATTTGGGCTGGGATTTTGGATAAAATGACGTGTGTACAGTGCTACAGTAGGGATTTTAATATCCAACAAATTAACAGATTTTAATGGAGCGATTAAGAATTCCCAACTCACTGATGTGTCTCTGAACAGATAAGTTTCCAGAAGCCTTACATACTTTTATATAAAATTTTCTGTCATATTTAAGAAGGTATTAACAGCATTTCTAAACTAAAAATGATTATTCTTAATGGCAGTTGAAAAGGAAAGAACACTCATTTTTTGATGGTAAAGTCCATGAGTTTGTTCCTGATGGCCCTTATGGGAGAACTACTAAAACTCCAAGGTCTCAATTTGTCCCTTGACTTATGTATCTGCTTTGGGGGAGTGTCTTTGCCCCCCCCCCCCCCCCCCTCTTCCTTCTAACTTTGGGATCACGTTGATGCAAGTCTTTGCTTTGGAGGCTACTTTCTTGAGGTGGTCATGACAGATGAGTGTACATTGAAGAATCACACTGAGATATGTTGTTTTGGGTCATAATGCACCGTTTTGCCACACACGTGACAATTCTGTTGTCAAGTTGGAAAGTAGAGACTAATGATTTGCTCGGATTTGGTCTCAGCTGCCACTTTTGGAAGTACTCCTCCATGAGCTTACAGTCAGGTGTAAGGGTTCCTTCAAGTTCTTTAAAGCTACAGGCCTGAGTTGCAAGTGCCATATCATCAGCATATGCAAACTTCTGCACTATTGTTTCAGGCATATCACTCATGTGTCAGAGCAAGGACAGAGCTATTATTCTAAGTGTGAAGCTTGCTGGTTTGATCTCCAAGCTATACACACATCCTTCAGCTGCTAAGCATGTGGTGTTCAGCAACTGGAGAATCCACATGCAGGGGATCGCTTTGCTACTGAAACTGGCCAATCTAGACTGTGCCATCTGCCACTGACAAATTGATGAAAGCAGCATCAGTCTTGAGTTTTCATTGGAATCTGGCCTTGACATTTGTAATTAGGGTCAGGACCTGGTCTCAGCAACTTCTGTGCAATCGGAAACCAGCTTGCTCCTTGGATAGGCTGGCATCCACAGGCGCCCTGATTCAGTTCAGAAGCATATGCTCCATTCCCTTGTAGATGGTGCTCAAGAGGGAGATTGGCCTATAACTAGAAGGGTGATCTGCAGGTTTTCCGGTCTTCAGGAGTGCAATGACCTTGGCTTCTCTCCACATGCAAGGGATTTCACTGGTCTCCAGGATATTGGTGAAAAAGCTGCATCACCCATTTTCGTGGTTAACCCTGGTTATATAGGAACTCAGGATAGATATAATCTTTTCCTGCTGCTTTTCCCAGTTTCATGGCTGCATCTATCTCCGTACAGGTGAACGGTCTAGTCCACTGGGATGAGGGAATGCAGGTGGACACCACCTGCCAGACTTGATGCTGGACTTGTCTGCTATACTGTTTGTCCACTACCTATTTTGATGTTCACAGAGATGGCCTTGGCTTTCACCTGCAGCCCAGTGGCATGTGTGGGGTTTACAGCCCCCACATGTGAAAGCAGGTTCTACGCGCATCTGCTCCAGTGTGTAAAATTTAGATCTTCTACACATTCAAGCCACCGTTACTACCTTGCTGCATGATGATCCAGTGATGCAGGAGGGCTTTACCAATTTCTGGGTCTCTGCACTCATTATATTTGTGGAGGAGCTCTTGGTTCTCTGCAGTCCAGCAAGGAATGTATGATGACCTGTGGCCATCGGGGATGCTCTTCTTTGTGGTAGAGATTTGGAGTGCAATAAAATGGTCAAAAGTCTATGGCATTGGGGGAATGAAGGAGATTGTATTCTCCATAGTCATGGTGAAAGTGGCAATGTCTGTGTGGTGGTTTTTTTTTTTTTTTTTTTTTTGGTTTGTTTTGTTTTTTTCCCAAGTTCCAGTGAGGTGCCAGTTTTGAGTGGAGAACTGGGATTTGAATGCCAATATGGGTCAGTACTGGTCTGTGCTGGCTGTTCGGAAGTCATAATCCATGATGTGGGGATCGGTGTGCCTGTATAAGATTTGTAAGGTCAGGGCAGCATCCTCTCTGCTCCATCCTGCAGAGTGGAAAGTGGCATGCTGTTTCCTGTAAAAAAGGAAGAGCATATCACTTGCTGACACCCACTGTGTCAGTTCTTTGCCTGCAATGTTGTTTGCTGCATAGCCCCATTGTATGTGGTGACTATTAAAGTCACCCACAAATACGGCAGGGTCCTGTGTGGTCAGCAGAGCTGGCTGAGGCCACTGTGCACTAGTTGGTTTATGTACATTAATGATGGTAAGCTTGTGGATGCACATGGAGATTTTAGTTGTTAGTGCGCTGTAGGAGGTAAAACCACATATTTGTTGATCTCCTGCTTTATGTAGGTTGCCAGCCTGTATTTTGGGTGGTAATTGCTGTCTGTAAGTTTATAGCTGTTGATTTTGTAGCAACAGGCTTCTTCTTCATTTGTGAGATGGTGGAAGATAATGGTCTTCATCCAGTCCGCCTTCTTAAGTGGGAAACCACAACTAGCATTATCAACCCAGTGACCGAATGTTGAGTGTCAACATCCCGGTCAAAAGTGCAACAGAATAAACCTACTTTTTCCAGGCCAATGTACTAGGCAGATCAGACCTGGGGTAGAGATCTGTCAGACGAATGTTGAAGTCCTCTCATGGCCCAAGTGCAACTACCTGAAGAAAATGCTGAAGATGAACAACACTGGTGTCCTCATCTTCCAGGAGGCCCATGTTGCAAACGAAGTAAAAATGGGGGGAATAAGGCAGGCCTTATCCTTGAAAACAGGGATGTTGAAAGTGGGTGGAGTCATGGCATTCCACCATGCCCCTCAGTGCAGCTCAGTCAACATGGGGGTGTCTCTATGCTGCTGGTATTGTCTTCCAAATCAAGGGGAAGCAGGAAGAGGATCATGCTTCTCAGAGTTACAGTTTGTTCCCTGTACTGCTCCCAAGGAGGTGCAGCTATGCACTGTCCACACACAGAGCTTGTGGCAAAGCTACAGTTTAACCCCAAAAAGAGATGCTTTTCAAATTCTGTATTTCATACATGTGGTCTAGTAAGAGTGGAATGAAAGGGTCTGATGATTTCTGGGTGATTGCATAGCCATTAGTGGCGAATGTGTCATTCTAATTATCATTCTCAGTGCAGGTTTACAGATTCTGTTAGTGTTTAATAACATTGTGTATCTTGTCAATGTCAGGTTTTCTAATCCTGTACATTTGGTGTTCTGAAAGTTAAAGATAAAACTAAGCAGCAGCAAGCTAGCAAGCAGGATAGAAACAGCAGCAACTAGGACAGAAGAAATGACAGGATTAGTCAGTGTCTGGCTGGTCCATGCTTGTACTGAGAGAGTAATCATCCTAAATGCCAACATTTATTAATGCTGTTCACGTCAAAGGCTGTCAGAGATGAGCGCTATGCAAGAGCCTGTGGCATCAAAAAAGAAATATTGATTGAAATAAACTGCAGTGTGAGTTTCAGCATCCTCGCTCAATACATATTATATAGCTTCATATTCTGTAACAAAGCCTCTAAGGGCTGGCAAATTCAGTATAGTACTTAGAGAAATGTCAAATCATGATCTTCACTTGATGAACACTTGTCTGTCTGATTCCTTCCATTTACTGTTAGACTTAAGGGAGTAATAGTTGCAAATGGGAAAGATCTTAAAATCTTAACCCCTCTCCCCCTCCTTATATAAAATAAATATATAAAACTCACATTTATATTTGTGTTTTGTGTGTGTTATATATGTACGCATTGCATGTAAATTCTGAGGTAGCTATGTATGGATCTTAAGATAAAGAACCTTTGTTCATTCACTCATAAGAATAGATTTTATGTATGCAACTGAATGTACTCCATTCTCAGGGGAATACTATTAAATGGTATGCACACTCTGAAATTGCTGTTAAACAGTTTTACTCCAAGATGATATAGTAATCACCCTTTAAATGAGAGAGGCTACTTGTGTACTTACTTTATAAAATAAGAATTGGAGTCTAAGATGAATAAATTGTCAAGTTTTTTTCAGCAAGGCTTTAAAGAGCAAAGTTATTTGTGATCTTATGAAACTGCAGGTATTTCATTCACCCAGTGCACAGTCTAACACTGATCAATGCTTTTCAGGATTATAAGTAATGGAGCACAATTATTTCTTTCTAGTTAAAAACACGACAAAACAGTGCCCCACCCCACTTCCTAATGGGATCAGTCAAGCCCTGCAACCATGGTTCAGATCCAGCCTGAAGACCTTAAAGAAACAGCTGTTCTTGCTTCTAACAGGAAACTATTCATATTCCAGTTCTACCGGATATATCCATGTCACTAGTTTAAACTTGAGAAATGCCCAGGACTGAGTTTACTCAGACGTTTTGGTATCCTCATCACCCAGAGATAATGTAGGGTTTGTTTTGTTTTGTTGCAGAGGTATAGGCAACTGACATATACACATTTATTTTGCTGGTACGTCTGTGGAAGGTCAGAGTATCTATTTGCCCCATTATATTTTTTAAAAATAATTTTGTGTATAAAGTCTGTCCCTAAATTAGGCACGAGTTGCTTGTCTGACAGCTACATGGTGTCCAGATAGCACTGTTCCTTACTCTAGATAAACTGGACTAGGTCCGGAGGCCCCCTGCTGGAGGCCTCGCAGCCCTGCATCACCCTATCCCAGAATAGTGCAGCAAGAAGTCCTCCAGGCAGCCTAGAGTGGCTGCAGAAGAGCGGCCAATCAGAGGGGCTGCTGGAGTGACCAATAAGGGGCCAGAAGGGCCAGATAAAAGGCAAGCAGCTGAGCAGAGCCTTCAGTTTCTGTGTGAAGGTTGATGAGGGAAGCCTGGGTGCCTGGCTGGCTAGATAAGCAGCTGGCCACAAGCAGCTCACTGCAGAGAGTTCACCAGGCAGAACTGAGCCCAGGAAAGGCTGTCAAAGACCAGCTACCTGGTTTGCTGGATAGAGTAGCAGTAGGACCATGAAAAGGTCAGTGTGGGCAGAACACTTAAAGAACAAAAAACCAAAAGTAGGCTCACACTTAACTGAGACAAAGGGGACCATTCACGAGAGGTGGGTGGGCCTCCCCCCATGAAAAGAAATGTGTTTGCAGGCACTACTGTCCAGGGAAAAGGGGGCATACATGAGAGATGGGTGCTGACCCTGTTAGAAACTCCCTTTAAATCCATAGTGAGCAATGATTCTGCGAACATTAAGGTAGGCAGAGAAGAAGAAAGTTTGTAAAAGAGATTTAAGGAGGCTGCTGAGAGAGGATCTGGAGGTGACTAATGGAATATCCATATTGCAGGCAGGAGTGTGATTGTAGTATGTGTAGCACACACAAGATTGCTTTAATCTAGGTAGCTGAGATACCAACAGCAGTCAAGTCACAGCAGCATGAGCTAGCTGCCTGAATACAGGCCTTCAAGGGAGCTTGGGTATGTACTCAGGCAGCAAACCTGAATGAATGTTAACTGAATGGACGTTCGAATGTATGTCTACGCATGCTGCAATCTTGCCTTCAATTGTAGTATGGCGGGAGTGTGTGGGGGAGGAGAAAGTGTGTGTACATACACAAATGGCACAAGAGAAGAAGAAAGGGAAAGTGCATAAGCTCTGTTGTTCAATATTATTTCTAAACCACAACTGAACTTCTTTAACACCAGTGTCCTGTGTGTCATTTATAACTAAGCAATTAGATTAAATTATGTTTACACCCTTCCTATTTCTATCCAGTATTCTAGAAATTATCCAGCATCCCTAGGTTTGAGTTCCTCTTTAGAGCATATAAAAACACAGTGAGAATTTAGCCATCTTGGGCTTGCTCCTGTATTTGTTAGGAAGTAGAGCTCACACTGACTTCAGTAGAAACTTTGTCTGAGTAAGGCAGGGAGGATTTCCCACATCAGAGCTTATTGCCATTTATGAAAGTATTGCCGACAGTATTCTGCTGCAAATAACATTTTAGTTCTAGACATGATAGTGACTATGTCGCTGATGCTTCCACCCATACGTTAACCCTAAGTAGGTTACCAAATGACTTTAGTAGTCAAATTTCAAGTCAAGCAAACGGAAGATGGCCAACATTAGTGGACCCTTAAGGCTAGATTTTAACATTAGACACCATCCGAAGTAAGGGATAGAAAATAAGCTACCCCACCTCAGGGGAGTAGCCCTAAGAGAGATTTTGATTCAAACACCCTTTGAGACAGTCCTTTCACTGATTCTTCCTGGCTTGGGGAACAAGGGGAAGTGATTTACCACTGGCCTGTACTAACCTAATATTTAGAAGCCAAAAGAGGTTGGCAGAAATCACTGGAAACATGAAGAAATAGTTGAGGTTTTACTTAAGATCTAGTCCATTAAAGGCCTCAGTTTATGCCCAGCTGCCAAGGTTTGAGCAGTGCCATGTGAGACATTTATAGAAATTATGTGTTCAGCTAATTTATGTATTTACAAATAATTCACATATGGCCCAAAACATCATTTACAAGACACTGCATGGATTAGTCTCACTGGCACTCAGACTTCCTATACAGAGCTCCTGGAGCCAGTGGCAGTAGGTGTGGAGGATGCTGGGCCTTAATACTTGTGCCTCTCTCCAACGAGAGGCACATTCTTGTGGTGAGCCAGAGACAGCTTGGGTGGATATAGAGGTAATCGGGGGGGTGTGTGTCGGGGGGGGGGGGGGCGGGGATTCCCAGTTGCTGGGCACGAGAGAACCTGGAAGACTGGGGGAGAGGCTATTGGTTGGCGCTAGTCCCCCAGCTCATGTCCCCCCCATTAACTCCCTGTTCCCCAAAACTGCTCCTGCTTCCCTAATGCCCTTTCCTCACCTCTTTCCGCCAATAGCTCCTGTCATTCCTTTCTCCCAATAGTTTTTCTTAAAGAAACCTTACTTTAAATTACATTGAAATATGCTTATGTGAATTCTCCTGTTTCAGTGTTACACACTTGAACTCCCGCTAAAAAGTGTTTGTGCCAAAAAAAAAAAAAAACTCCTCCCTTAAATGTCAGTCCCTCAATCACACTTCTGTTGCACCAGTCTCGAAAGAGATTCCTTATTTGTTGACTCAGGAATTTGGAGTTCTTTAGATTCAGGTGCTGTACGTGGAGATAGCTCTACTTGCACTTTCCCTTACTTTGTTATCTACAGCCATGAGGACATTAGGATAGGGTCTGTGGGACTGCATAAAAGGAATGTCATGTGTCTATGAAGATAATACTCTTGACAAGTAACTAAGCATAATAGCAGATTAAAGCATCTCTGAAGATTTGGTTGAAATGTTAGTCTATTGCTTTAGGCTATTTTGATAGCGTATACAGCAGGTGCAATAAACAAGCAGGAATTATGCACACAGAGCTAGTAGTTCCTGCTTTCTGAGAACCAAAAAGAAAGAGAAATACGTAAGACAAACTTTTGAAACTGGTACTCTTACAAGAACGATGAGGCATAGCAGGCAGATTTTAGGGAACCCCATATATAGGGCATCTTTGTATATTAGTGCTATCCCTAAATCATGGCCACTGCATTTCACAGATGATCTGGCTAGAAATGACAGTAGAGAAACGAAAGCCTTAGGAATGAAGAAAACTTGTGAGCATAAACAGAAAGCAAAACGTATGCCAAATACAGGTATGCATATACTCATCTTATAGCTGAGCCATCGTCTGTGACATTTATGGTTGTGTTATATTTGGGATAACCTCTGAGAAGGTTGTACAGCATTTATAAGAATGTGGCAGAAATCAGAACAGAACTATTGTTTTTACTGCCTCCCAAGGAAGCTGAGACTCCTAAATGTCTCTAGGAACATTTGTCAGTGTATCCGTTTCCAAGCTTGGACCTTTAGGGCTTTTTGTTTGACTTATGCCATTTTCACATTAAAGGGGACACAAGGAACTTAATAATGGAAAAGAAGCCTATTAAGCCACCGTATCAGACTGAGGATATCCATGTGATGGAGCCATTCATTCACTGAATTTCTTCCTCTTTTTTTTTTTTTTTTTTTTAAACTCCTAGTGGAGCTGTGGAAACTGGAGTCACCAAAGAACTCAGTAAGCTGAGCTCTGAGCTGTTCACTAAGGCCTGCATGTTTTCATTGGGTGCATGCTACACTGCCTGAAACGAGGTCAGGAGATAGGCCTAACCAGTCTAGCAAACAGCATCAATAGAAATGTGTAGGCTACACGATATGCCACAGTAAAATTACTACTCATGTATTGTGCTATGTAAAATAACTGCGTCTGAAATCTGATCCTAGAGGTAGGATATGATCTTAACAAAAGTTGGAGGCATTGGACATGTAATATGGAACATATGCTACTATGTAAAAGTTAGAGGCCTGATTTCCCATTGCCTTGTACCTGAGTTGCTATTTATGTAACCCTTCTGCCCATCTAAGTTGGCAGCAACAAGGCCCGGGTTCTGTATCTAGGGGTTCCGCTTCAATAACACAGTGCAAAACCGGCTCGAGCCCCCACCCAGTGACAATTACATACCACCCCCTGGGTGCCTCTAAGAGGCAATACTTCCCCTCTCGCAAGCACGGAGTCTGAGTGTAACAGAAAATGTTTAATAACATGAGGTAAACGACATCAGCATTAAATTGGAAAAACACCACAACTAGAGTTCATAGACCAAACCATGAGCGAAGACCCACCCCAGCAAATTGGGCCGTGTCCTCTCCCGTTGGTTCTTGAAACCAGCGACCCAAGAATCACCAAAGTCCCAAAAGTCCGACAACCCCCCAAAGTCTCTGTCCCTGATCAGTGCAGCCCCAAAGTTCAAAAGGGGGGGTGTGTGAGCAGGGTGTTAAGGGGCACCTTACGTGATCCGAGGCCAACCGGCTGCTTCTCCGTGGGGTTCCACCCAGCCTTCACCACGAACTGCTCCACTCCACCCGCAGTCCCACTCCTGCTGTCCCACGAACTGCTCTGGCAGCTGCTCCACTCCGCTCACCGACCTGTGAGCCGTGCCGCTCCGCCCCGCCCCGCTCACCGACCTGTGAGCCGCGCCGCTCTGCCCCGCTCTGCTCCCCGACCTGTGAGCCGTGCCGCTCCGCTCCGCTCACCGACCTGTGAGCCGTGCCGCTCCGCCCCGCTCACCGACCTGTGAGCCGTGCCGCTCCGCCCCGCTCACCGACCTGTGAGCCGCGCCGCTCTGCCCCGCTCCGCTCCCCGACCTGTGAGCCACGCCGCTCCGCTCACCGACCTGTGAGCCGCACCGCTCCGCTCCAGCCGTCCCTTGGGCCGCTCCCACAAGGCTCTGCGCTGCTAGCTGCTCCTCCAGCCGCTCCACTCACCGACCTGTGAGTCGCTCAGCGCCACTCCAACCGTCCCACAAGGCTCCACTCTGCTAGCTGCTCCGCCAGCCGCTTAGCATTATAGCTTCAGGCTCCCCCACTAGTTAACACCGCCTCAGTGATTTCAGCTCTTTTGTGATTTCAGCTCATAGTAGGGGAGCCCCAGTGCTAGTGCACCACTGGCCCAAAGTGAATTCAGTTCAGCAGTCTGTAACTAGACTTCTAATGGAATCAAAAGTTAGCTCTGATATTCAACAGCGGAGAGAGGAGGTAGTGCAATTGGTGTTTCAACCCCTCAGAGAGGGGCCCATCCCATCAGGTACAAATACCTGTCCCCATCCTCTCTCAATTCACTGGGTTTTGTAACCCATGCCCCTTGACAAGCACATGCTACTTAGGTAATGGTGAATGACTCACTCAGTCCTTCTGTCATACACAGTTCCACTGGCCTTGATTCACAGAATCAGGGTAACAAAACTTTATTCTTCCTGCCCCAATAACAGAGAAACTGGGGATCCCACACCAGCCAAAGTAACCACTTTGAGTTGCTGTTGTTTCATGCCAGGCGAGTGGGTGTGCCTATGCAAACAAGATCAGCCCCTGGAGTTCTTTTCCACACTCGCCATAATTCACCACCAGATGTCAGGGTAGAGCTCATCCTGACTCTGCTTACATCTACACCTTTACAAAGTTTCATTTTGTAAAGCAAGTGCGAAGTGGACAGAAAGTGCTGTAGTTCTGCTTAGGAACTGCTAGACAGCTTTCAGGTCCAGCAACTGTTCCTACTTAATATCAGGAAACCATTAGCAGTTGTTACTGTAGTAGCAACTTTCTTTCTTTTTTTTTTTTTTTGTCTGTTTGTGGTATACAAATTATAATGCCACACTGCTGACTGGAATACTATGTTTTCAGGGGATTTACTGGTTTTCCAACTATGCTCATTGACCTTTCCAGTTATATGATGTGTTGTATGTAACTGAGGACATGCTGCCATGAAAATATATGTCTGTAAAGTTAAATGGTCCATCTGGATCCTGTGGTCCAAAACCCACACTTGAGTTTGTGCATAGGGGCAGCAGCAGCTCCTATTCCAGCTCTGTGACTATAGAGGGGTTGTGTGGCAGCTGTCTAGTCCGCCTACAAAGGCTGGGATTATGTCCATGAATTTCACCCTTCCCCTTCCCCCCGCCCCACGGAGTTCCCTTCAGCCTGAGCCTAATCACCTAGACTTTGTGCAGTGAAAGGTGAATTTTACTCTTTTTGGTTTTGCAGCAGTTTGTGTAGAAATGGCAAATTAAAATGCTGATGTGAAAATGGGTCCATGTCCTTTCCCTCATGAATGCTGTATGGGTGTGTAATGAGGCGGTGGGATACCCCGCTGACGGCCGAACCTCCCCTAATACCAATGTGGGTGGAGCCACTGGGTCCGGCGCTTGTCCCTCTGAGGTCACGGCCCCGACCCAGAAGTATAAAAGCCTGCCTGCAGAGCTCAGGGGAGCTCAGGCCGGCGGAGAGAGCAGACGTCTGTAGCCGAGCTTCCGCTTGGGAAACAACCGCAGGCCGCGACCGGCCTGCTGACTCACGGGGCTGGTCGAGCCTCTCTCTCACCCGGTATCCCGAGGAGGACTGGCCAAGCCTGCCCCATGCCAGGTACCCCGAGGAGGACTGGCCAAGCCTGCCCCATGCCAGGTACCCCGAGGAGGAGCCGAGCCTGCCCTTCGCTACCTACCCAGAGGAGCCAATGCTGGTGGAGAGAACCGACGACACTAAGACGGCCCAGGTACCCTACGAGGGGAAGTGTGGAAGTAGCCCGGGGGCAGCCAACCCCAGTCTGGCTGCTGCACTGCCACAGCTGATGTCAGTGTGTTGCGCCAGGATCCCCACTGACAGCAGCGAGTTTCTGTTGCTGCTAGGGCCCCGGGCTGGGACGCAGTGGAGTGGGAGGGCCTGCGTCACCCCTGCCACCCACTCCTTGGGTGGCAGACTCCCCCCTCTTTCCCTGGCCTAAAAAGGCTGGGACCTGCTACAAACTGACCCAGGACCTGCTTAAGGGTCTGGGCCTCTCATTGACTATTTTGCTACCGACCCAGCTCCTGCTCAAGGGCCTGGGCCTCTGATTGACTATTTGATTACTGCTCCGTCCTGACTAAGGGCCTGGGTTGCTATAGACTTTGCCTCAGCCCTTGCTTAAGGGCCTGCGTTCGGACCTCTTGGCTCAGCCCCTGCTCACGGGCCTGAGCCCCTAACTGTGGGTCTGCGGTCCCAGACTGCTGCCGGCCCAGAGCAAGGCGGTGGGATACTCCACAGCCCCACTGACGAACCTTGGCCCAAAACTACTACAGGGTGCTATTGGGATGTAGCTGCTGACTGATTAGGTAGAGATCCTCTGTAAAAATGATCTTAATTTCTTTTATTTCTTGACATTACATACAAACAAAAGATTCTTAGGGGCAAAAATGCAAATTTTTCAAATTAGTTCTAAATTTGTATTTGTTAATATGTATGACATACTGGTTAGGAGATTAATTTCAAGTTGTTTCTCCCATGAAAATGTTTAAATAATTAATATTGCCACTGCTGCACTTTAATACATATTCATAATCATCAAGGCCTGTTGATTTTTTGTGTATTGTTATTGATATCCATACTTTGGCATGTTATCACTGTTTCTCAGTATATTACTGTTGCAGTCTCCAATGAGTGAACTGCTGTTAGGAGACAGATGGGGCACAATCAAGGTCAAATGATAAATGTTTCCAGGCTAAAAATATTTTTAACTGACATCTAAATGTAAATAAGATCTGAAACAAAAATATCATATTCGTTATCTTTAGGCTGGGTTACTCTACATACGGATTACCAGCAGGGAGAGTGGAATAGAAAGGGGACAGTGGGGGAGAGTGGCAGAGTTGGTCTTCAAGTCCCATGTATCCCATAGCTGCAGTGCAGGCCTCAGATTTGGGAAAGTTAAAATGGAAAGGAGCTTTCATGTGAAAAACGAAGTCTCTTCCTAAGCCCTTTCCTTGAAAATATGAAGTGATATAAACCAGATGCTGTGGCTGAAAGAAACAAGCTGAGATCCATTTCTGTAGTGCTTATCATCCGAAGGATCCCAAAATATGTGTAGAATCAGATCACTGAACTTCACAAGCCCCCCCATATATGATAGGTAATCATTATCCCCCTTTTACAGGGGAGTCAGCTGGGGTACAGAGTGGGTAAGCATCTTGACCAAGTCAGCGGCAGAGTTGGAAACAGACGTAACTGAGGAGACCTGAATGGAGCTGGGTGAATAACAGATTTTTTCAGTTTGCTGGCAATTTTGAAATGTGTGGGGTTTTTTTTTTTTTTTTTTTTAAATTGTTGTTTTAGGTTGGATGAAACCCAAACATTTTCAGTGACTAGAAAACTTGGAAAAAAAAATTCACTTTGGGTTGGATAACACTTTGTTGATACAAAATCAAAATATTGTGTTTTGATTTTGACCTTTAGCATTTTTAATTAAAAATTAAATAAAACTAAGGGAAATTTTCAACAAAGTCATTTCAAAATGGAAAAAACTTTTTTCAAATGTTTGAATTTTTTTAAATGATCCATTTGGCAAAACTGATATGAATTTGCAAAATTTCAGCCAGCTCTAGTCTTGGGTTCTTATTGGTTTAGTGCACAGGACTAATAGGGCTAATACTCACAAAAATTGATACCAAATGGAAAAAAGCTAGTCTCTAGTTATTAACTGTTTCTTTCTAGATTTGTGTGTGTGAGTGTGTTCTGGATAGCCTGCACAGTAATAACCTTGTGGCCTGGATAACTGTTAATTTCTGGTTTTGCTCCTGTAGTTGTGAAGTGACTCCGTACAGTTATTCAGGGTTTTTTGGTTTTTGTTTTTAAATTTGCTCTTGAGGTGGAGGCCAATAATAAGTGTTTTGAGTCAAGAGGTTGTGGTCTGAACACTTAATAGATTGCTCTCTGTTGGCCTGCTGCCCATAACAAACTGTCAAAGAAATCCTGTAACTGTGATCCAGAGACACATATATGTGGTAATGATTTCATGTGATTCATTGTATTTATCATACAACTGTGTCTGCTCCACCTATCCAAAAACTACAGTGCAAGATGCTTTGAATAAGTAACTGACATTACCTTATTACTTCCAGTATTGGTTAGTTTTTCCCTAAAGAAAGTATGAAGTTTACCTCGCTATTTCTAGGAGTCCTATCTATTTTGAGGTTTTAGCATCATTTCAAGTCAATCTGCACTTAAGCGAGGAGGGCCAAATCCTAGAGGAGCTTGAATTGGCAGATTTTTTTTTTAAAGGATGCCCACCATACATCTAACCCAAACTTCCCCAGCTTCAGAAAGCTGCCATTATTTGCAGCTGCTGATTGACAAGCATAAGTGACTTGATCATGGTCACAAAGGAAATTTGGAGCAGAGCCAGGAACTGAACATAGATCTCCTGAATTAGAACTCAGTGCCTCAAGCCCATTAGCAAGAATTTTTAATGAATCAGTAAACTCAGGGGTTGTACTGTACGACTGGAGAATTGCTAACATAGTTCCTATTTTTAAGAAAGGGGGAAAAAAGTGATCCAAGTAACTATAGGCCTGTTAGTTTAACATCTGTAGTATGCAAGGTCTTGGAAAAATTTTTGAAGGAGAAAATAGTTAAGGACATTGAGGTCAATGGTAATCAGGACAAAATACAACATGGTTTTACAAAAGGTAGATCGTGCCAAACCAACCTGATCTTCTTTGAGATGGTAACAGATTTTTTTAGACAAAGGAAACGCAGTGGATCTAATTTACCTCGATTTCAGAAAGGCATTTGATACGGTTCCACATGGGGAATTATTAGTTAAATTGGAAAAGATGGGGATCAATATGAAAATTGAAAGGTGGATAAGGAACTGGCTAAAGGGGAGACTACAATGGGTCATACTGAAAGGTGACCTGTCAGGCTAGAAGGAGGTTACTAGTGGCGTTCCTCAGGGATCGGTTTTGGGACCAATCTTATTTAATCTTTTTATTACTGACCTTGGCACAAAAAGTGGGAATGTGCTAATAAAGTTTGCGGATGACACAAAGCTGGGAGGTATTGCTAACACAGAGAAGGACCGGGATATCATACAGGAAGATCTGGATGACTTTGTAAACTGGAGTAATAGTAATAGGATGAAATTTAATAGAGAAAAGTGCAAGGTCATGCATTTAGGGATTAATAACAAGAATTTTGGTTATAAACTGGGAACACATCAGTTGGAAGTAACAGAGGAGGAGAAGGACCTTGGAGTATTGGTTGATCACAGGATGACTATGAGCTGCCAATGTAATATGGCCGTTAAAAAAGCTAATATGGTTTTAGGATGCATTAGGCGAGGTATTTCCAGTAAAGATAAGGAGGTGTTAGTACCGTTATACAAGGCACTGGTGAGACCTCATCTGGAATACTGTGTGCAGTTCTGGTCTCCCATGTTTAAGAAGGATGAATTCAAACTGGAACAGGTACAGAGAAGGGCTACTAGGATGACCCAAGGAATGGAAAACCTGTCTTATGAAAGGAGACTGAAAGAGCTTGGCTTGTTCAGCCTAACCAAAAGAAGGCTGAGGGGAGATATGATTGTTCTCCATAAATATATCAGAGGGATAAATATCAAGGAGGGAGAGGAATTATTTAAGCTTAGTACCAATGTGGACACAAGAACAAATGGATAAAAAACTGAACACTAGAAGTTTAGACTTGAAATTAGACGAAGGTTTCTAACCATTAGAGGAGTGAAGTTCTGGAACAGCCTTCCAAGTGGAGTAGTGCAGGGAAAAGACATATCAAACTTCGTATTGAAGCCAGATAAGTTTATGGAGGGGATGGTATGATGGGTTAGCCTAATTTTGGCAATTAATTGATCTTTGATTATTAGCGGGTAAATAGGCCCAATGGTCTGTGATGGGATGTTAGATGGGGTGGGATCTGAGTTGCTACAGAGAATTCTTTCCTGGGTGCTGGCTGGTGAGTCTTGCCCACATGCTCAGGGTTTAACTGATTGCCATATTTGGGGTTTGGAATTTTCCTCTAGGGAAGATTGGCAGAGGCCCTGGAGGTTTTTCACCTTCCTCTGCAGCATGGGGCACGGGTCACTTGCTGGAGGATTCTCTGCACTTTGAGGTATTTAAACCACGATTTGAGGACTTCAGTAACTCAGACATAGGTTAGGGGTTTGTTACAGGAGTGGGTGGGTGAGATTCTGTGGCCTGCATTGTGCAGGAGGTCAGACTAGATGACCATAATGGTCCCTTCTGACCTTAAGTCTATGAATCTATGAGTCAGGGATCATTCTTCCTCTCATTACCACACAGCCTTATTACTAACTGTATAGCTTTCCTTTCTAAAAAGTCAAGGAAAAAATGATGATGAACCTGACCAAAAGCTTAGGGACAGGAAAAAGACATTCCATTTGCCATAAATCAGGTCAGCTGCTCCTTCAATAAAAGTACAGATTTTCATTAGCTTTTTAGTAACTTTGGGGTAGTTGGGGAAAAAGATGCTTCCAATGAAATCTACCTTCTAGGATAAGGGAACAGTATTATAGGAGCTGTGAAATGGAATAGCACTTATGATTCCATATAGAAAATAGTCATTCTACATTTATAACGGGTATGATGGTTGATTCTTTCCTTTTGCACTGCTGAAAATGAGCATAATAAATAAGATAAAACATTAAGAAAATGAAGTACTACAACATAAGACCTAAATCTGGATGATTTGCTAGGGAAAGTCTTCTGAAGGTGTTTTCTAGAGTGATTAAAATTAGAAAGAAGTTCTCAAGTGTGAACAGTCTGACAAAATAGGTTTTATTTTCTCTTTTAAAACTAAGATTTTCTAAAATCTGTAAAACTTCATTATACTAGCCATTTTTAACCTTCATGCATTTTTATGTGCCTGTTACTGGTTCTGTTTAACATTTCACATACCTTAAGGATGTAAGTAGAAGGAAATCAATGAGAAAAATGCTATTGCTTTACCCGCAGTAACATATCCTTTGCTTGTCATACCAGTAGTTATATTACCTCTCCTTCTTCAGAGACTACAATTTCTGTTGATGCCTGTGTATTCTTGACATTTCATCTTATTAAGTGATCTGTTTCTCTTGTTTATTTCCCCTGTGGCACACAAGATAATAGATACAAAGACTTCATGCGAAATTTATTTCCCCACCCTACGCGGTTGGAACAACATTTTACATATAAGAACTGTATATAAGAACTGCCTGCTTTTGTGTATGTGTGTGAATGAAACATCTAGAGACCTTCTATACTTGGATTCCTAGCCACGGATGGCACCAGTGGAAAAAAATAATTTGCCTCCTATTCATAATTCAAGTTGTACTTTAATACCAATGTTTCTTCACTGATCTGACACATGCATTTGTGCTCAAACTTCTAACCTCTGACTGCAGTGCTTTGGAACAATGAAATGTGCACACTTCACTGCCTTCTCCGAAAAGCATTCTCTTACTTTCCTCTTCAGGTTAAAAGGCCCTGATCCTGCTGCTGTGGGAATTTTTAATAGAAGGAGTCTCAGGCCCTATGATATCAACATTCTTGTTCCTATGATTCCTAGGGTTGTGTTGTGTTTAGTATGTGCTATTTCCTTGTCAGCCAGATGACTGCACTCTTTGCTCAACTGAATACTTAATTGGCTGTATTGCCCATAATAAAATTAATGAACAGAGCATATAAAACCAAAAGGGTGATTTTTACTGGTAGGATTAGTTAGCATATGGTACTTGGAAGTGCCCTGTGGATGCAACATCACCACGATGCAATCACTCAGACTGCACTCCATTAGGAGGCTAGTGTATAATTTTTGGCAGAGTTTCTATAAATTGGAATCTTTGCACGTGGCATAAATCAAGTTAAGAGAATACAAATAGAGTGGCGTATTAAAAAAAAAATCTCAGCTGTATGTCCTCCTGCCAGCCACATTAAGGCTAACAATACTTGAAAAGTAAAAGCACAAAGCAACAACCCAAATTTTCACAGCAGTGCTTGAGGTTGAAGTCATGTAAATCGGAATAATGCAGAAAATTCCCTCATATGGGGCTTTGGGAAAGTTTAGGAGTTACTGTTCCCTGCAAAAAAAGTTGCAGATCAGAACAAAACAAACCAGTTAGGCCCATGTAGTGAAATATAGGCCTAATATCAGTTTGTGCAAGTTTGCTGACTTCAAAAAAATACTTTTGATCATATTAGGTGAAAATTTGCCCCATGGAGGCCATAGTCAATATTGTCTAATGGATTTTCAGGTGTGGCATGCCCCCGTGGACAAGCCAGAGGCTTATTCAAAAGTAATGCAATCCCCTTCACTCATTCATGGTGCGAGGAATATTATTTACTTTGTACTTAACTTTGCACTGTTATATTTGAGTGCAATATTTATAAATGTCCATCAGATGAAAAAAATCTCATACAGTTATGTCCCCAGCTAGAAGATGATATGCAGCAGTAGCCAGAATGGTTTTTTTCATTTGCATCTCATAGACAATTGAGATAATTTGTCTCTTTAGAGGCTGCTCCAATGCAGCATTCATGGGGCCACACTTAATTACCTGGAAAATGAAGTTGGTGAAGAATGTGGTAGCCTATTAGGTAAGTGTGGTATCTTAGCGTCTGTCTACACTTCAATCAGAGGGGGGCATGGATCAGTGTTCATGTCGCACTACCAGTCAGTACCCGGCCCAAGCCAGGGAAGCAGATGATCCAACCAGTGGACCAAAGTCAGTGATGAATTCTGGTCACATACCACCTGAGGCACGTTGCGCATACGCTAAGAAGACTGCTATCAGAGGTGTGCCTGCAGCACATGTAGACATACCTGAGTTAGTGTTTGTCTAGAGCTAGCTTGAATAACAATATGGCTAGCTGCATGGCATAGGCCGTACAGGCCCCACCCCACCCTCTACCCTAGATATAAACTCAAGCGGCTAGCCCGTGCTGCCATGGTATGATAGCTGCTTGGCTTGTACTGAACATGCTCAGTAACACTGCTAAAATCAGCTGCCCTCACTCTGCCCCCCCACCACTATCAGCAGGCACAGGTTGTCTCTGTCTACACCTGCCTACCACAACATGTGGTGTACCTCATGTAGTGTGCTAAATGCCCCTATAACGAGGGTGGGCAAACTCTTTGGCCTGAGGGTCACATCTGGGTGGGGAAATTGCTTGCAGGGCCATGAATATAGGGCTGGGGAAGGGGATTGGGGTGCAGGAGGGAAGGGGTACAGTGTGCAGGAAGGGGCTCAGGGCAGGGGGTTGGGGTGCGTAGAGTGCAGGAGTGGTAATCCCGCAGGCCGGATCCAAAGCCCTGATGGGCTGGAGTTTGCCCACCCCTGCCCTATAACAACTATGTGGGTGAAACCAGCCAATCACTACGCTCTCCAATGAGCTCACACGGAACATGATAAAAGACAAAAAACACCGTATCACCTGGGGGTGAACACTTTTCACAAAGTGATCGCTCTATATCTGACCTACCAGTCTTCATCCTCAAAGGAAACCTGCACAACACTTTCAAAAGACGAGCCTGGGAGCTTAAATTCATAAGTTTGCTAGAATCTGAAAATCATGGATTGAATAGAGACACTGGATTTATGGTTTATTACAACCATCCCAGCTGCTTGCCCCTCCCCCTCCTGACTATAACTGGATGGGTGATAATGGGTCTCTTCGCCTTGAATGGTACCTTGTAATGTGTTAACTACTTATGCTAAAAACAATCTGTTCAAATTTTATATTTAGCAGTGACACTGAGTTAGTTTCCCAGATCTGAAGACGAGCTTTATATAAACTCAAATGCTTGTCTCTCTCACCAACAGAAGTTGGTCCTTTTTAAAAGAAATTACCTCACCCACCTGGTCTAATACCTGGGACCAATATGGGTACAACAACACAGCATACATGATATTGTCTGTCAGTTCCAAATGCACTGGAACCCAGTGGAACTCTTGCAATAAAAATTTGTACTTGTGATATTTTCTGGCCAACTTTGTTAGACCCAAGAGGGTTGCATAAAAGATGGAAGCAATATCCCACCAATTAAAAAAATATAGCTAGTTGACATTTGCATCCATGCTAGTGCATACAATGATTGATAGTGTTATTTCCAGTAATTAGGTTGAATGATAACTGACTCCCACCAGTTCCTGAATGCACCCTGGTTCTTTTTGTGGTTATCTAAAGTCATGATTAGAACATGGGCTATATCTATGTCAGTTCATTAAATTATAATAAGATTTAGTAACATTTAGCTAAGACTTAAACCTTTTACGTGAAATGAGAGATGTCACAGAATCTGTTTTATGTGGAACAAAAAAAGTTTCTCGAAAATAAAATTAGTTACTATAATTCCAGAGTATCTCACAGTTCATTTATCTCCTAGAATCAATCTATACGGTAAAACAAACAAGTAATACTTTGCATTCCTATTTCTTTTGTATGGAATTTCTTTGCACCCTGATTTTTATTTTCTTGGCAGACTGTTTGGTGTATATCCATATTTTCTTTTAGCATAGGAAGACATAATACCTAAAATAGATCGGCACAAAGTTCCAGTATAGATTTGAGTGATTAAAAACAAACAAACAAAAAAAACAAACTATGATCAAGATGCAAGAACCTAACAATTAAACCCTGTTCTTGGTGGCTTTTTTTATATTAAAGTCAAGATCCAGAGGGCTATGGAGTGCTAGAGGGAAGATACAGCTCTAATATGTGTTCCAGCTAAAGTCAGTAAACTGATTCTCTCTGGTATCAGTGAATCCTGGGTAGCTTATAGGCTATAGAATATATAATCTGTATGAATAAACCAAGAAACATTCTAAAGTAATAAAACATGGAAACCTTGTGTGTTTAAAAAGATAAATACTTAACAGCTTCTCCCAAAGGTAAAACTTTTTGTATTTATTTATATAGCTTTAGCTTCTAGACAAGCATTTTCTGTGAGATCCCTTGAAATAGATTTGACCAGTGTACAGTGCTATGAAAAACTATATTATTTTATCATTGTTATTGAATGCTGATGGAGAAAGGGTCACAAGGGAGAGATCTGCATTGCATCCATGGTTTGAGAAAAATCTCAAAACTTGTCAGAGACCGTGTATAGGAATTGAAGTGCCTGAATACTTTCATCAGGTCCATTGTGCCCCTGCTTTCTTTATTATACGTGGGGGTAGGTAGAGGGGGTAAAATGTGACAGACCCTATAGATCTGGAAAGGTGGAATGTTCATAGGGCTCTGTGTTGATTTAATTCTTCTCTCAACAAGTCCATCACAGTTGTACCGTTGTCTTCAATGGGGGCACTTAGACAATGCAGAATGCTTCTGAAAGTCCCATCCCTAGTCAGTAGTTCCATTGGCACTTTCTGTATTGCAGTGTGTAATAGTCTATACTGCCCCTTTAAGGAAAAGAGTAGTTAGGGTAGGCTCCCTCATTCCCAGTAGTCTCAACCAAACAAAGACCCTGAGGGGAGGGGCGGGGGGACATCTGGGGGAGATGTGGAAGGAGACTGTCACATGATCACTCACCACCCTGGCACCTCCTGCTGGCCATTTCAGGATTAGCTCTGGTCAGCGGGTGTGCCTTCCGGTGGCGGTGGCTCTCCCATCCTTGTCTCCGCCTGAAGGCCCACTGCAATTTCAGTCTCACTGCCTCTGCTTCGTGACACAGCCCCCCAGCCCTGTCACAATCCGGGTCCTCCCCTTCCGGGAGACTCCTTCTGCTACAGTCTAGCTGCTCCTCACAGCAGCTTGGCAGGCCATAGCCTGGCCACTTCTTCAGCAGTGAGTGGGGGGTCGGAGGGGACCAGGGCCCACCCACTACTTCCCACTGCCCCTCCTTTCTTTCTCCACCAGTCTCTCTCAATTCCCTGGGCCACTTCCCCACAGCCCCAGCACCTTTAGCTCCTGCTGCTGGTTCCTTCACTCTCTTCCCAGGGCCTCGGGCCTGCAAGTCCTAGCAGCCCTGTTCACAGGGCTAGTTCTACCGCCCTTTGGGAAGCCAGTCACCTCCCTTGGGCTTCCTGCAGTAGACTGACAAGCTCTGGCCTGCAGCTTCCTTTTATATGGATGGTTGGGCCCCGATTGGCTAGTCCAGCTGCTGCCCTAATTGGCTGCAGCCACTGCCCTAATTGGCTGTTTTCCTTCCAGCCCTCCAGGCTGGGTTTTAACCCTATCATGGCCAGTGTGGGCAGATGTCCCGTCACAGAGAGGAAATGGGGAGAATGAGTCTTGGAGAGAAGAGATTACTGTTTCTTTAAGGGCTTGGAGCCAGGAGTTTTGTAGTGTAGGGTGCGGCAAGCTTCCCTTCTCCCCCAGTCAATCAAGACACAAACCATGGGGGGAGGAGAAAGCTCCTTGTTCTCATTGTGAAGGCGGATAAAAGGGAGAGACAATTTTCCAGTGGATCTTCAAGCCCAAGAGGGAAAGGGGTGACCCAGAGTCATCTTTTGAGGCTGTGGAAGAGGGATGGAAAGCAGCCCCCGCTCCTTAGAAAAGCACTGGGAGGAAGGGCTTTTGCTATCAAGCTTTTGTGTTTGAGGTAATTTCATTTTGAATAAATAAAGATTTTGGGATAAATTTTGTGAGCAGCCCAGGTGCAGCTGGACCAGGGAAATTTAGAGGGTCTACCCAAACAGCAATGGGGAGAGCAGCTCAGGGAAGTAAGCAGGAACACAAAATGTGCTAAGCAGTGTGCTCACTTATAGGACAACACAGTCTCCGCCCCAGAGCCACATAGACCTTCTGGCCAGCTAGCCAGAAGGAGCACTAGAGAAACTTTGCAGTCTCTCTTTGAAAATCACCATGATGACTATAGCCAACCATGTTCTTCTGATAAGAAATGGGAAGGACAAAGAGTGTGGGAGTTGAAGTTCCATACAAGACAGTGGTGTTTTAATGAACATTAACTTCAATGCCATTCTTCCTTACCAACTGCCTGGAGACATTCACAGCTTTAAAACATGTGTGAATGCAATTACTGACACTAAGACCCCTCAGAATTTCCTGGTCATTCAAAACAGTTATAACAGGTGATTACATGGTTTTGTTTAAAGTACAGGTCTGCTCTGAAAGTGCCTAAGTGATGCTGTGGTATTCATGTACCTCTCTATTTTTTCTCTTTGCCTTCTGACAATTAGCGTTATAACTTTAAAAAATAAGAACAAATTTTAACAAAATAATTGACTTTAAATTATGTGCATGCAAGAGTTTTGATGTATCACTAAAGCAGTGAGACGTGTTAGCTAAAGCAGTGGCTCTCAGCTTTTCCAAACTACTGTACCCCTTTCAGGAGTCTGATTGGTCTTGTGTACCCCAACCTGACTTAATAAATACTTGCTTACAAAATCAGACATAAAAATACAAAAGTGTCACAGCACATTATTACCGAAACATTGCTTGCTTTTTCATTTTTACCATATAATTATAAAATAAATCAATTGGAATATAAATATTGTACTTACATTTCAGGGTATAATATATAGAGAAGTATAAACAAGTCATTGTCTGTATGACATTTTAGACTTTGCTAGTGCTTTTTATGTTGTAAAACTATGCAAATATCTAGATGAGTTGATGTACCCCCTGGAAGACCTCTGTGTACCCACATGGGTACGTGTACCCGTGGTTGAGAACCATTGAGCTAAAGCAATGGAAGGAGGGTGGGGTACTGATGATATAGGACTAGGTGAGAGACTCAGTTTTAAAAGAGTGTGCAGTAAAGCAGCAAATTTGAAAACCACTGAATTACGATGTATATAATCCTCACTGTGCACTCTTAAATATATCTGTAACACTCACTCCTAGTTGTAGATTTATATTGTGGATTACATCCAACTCATAAATAAGTGAACTTAAAACTCATTCACTTCTGTATAACAAAACCAAACCCAGCAAGACAATTTATTGCTGCACAGTCTCCTTTCTGTGATTGTGTACTTGATCCTAGGATGGCAAATCCAAGAAATGAGTAGTGCATTCTTATGCAGATACACTCTCAATAGCTTATTGTGTGGAATAAACATGATAGTTCAATGACTTCAGGAAAATGGATATTGTATTTTAGAGATGAACTGAACTACCAGAAAGTAATTTGGATGGTAGTGACAAAAGGTAGTCACTTAATGGTGGATAGCAGCAGAGATTCTGCATATACAATTTCAGAGCAATACCTGGGGAGTTAAGTGTAATGCATGGACCTATAGAAGTGAACTGTATATGTGTCTTAATTTCCTATGCACTATGCTGGACATTCTCACTTCCTCTTCCCTATCTCCAATGCCAATGGCACATATAATTCCCTGCTCCACCACAGAACAGATGGGTACAAATACATAGCTTGTAACAGAGGTGGGGTTATGCCTGAGCAAGAACTGCAACAGCATACTCTTTGGGCCAGATCCTTAGCTGGTGTATATTGACACAGCTCTACTGGCTTCAGTGAAGCTATGCCAATTCACTCTAGCTGAGGATCCAATATTCCCTTCGTATTTCATGGTCATCAGGCCACCTTTATGTATCAGTAAGCTAGAATTGATCATAATAGAAGTCGATATAAACTCAGAATCAATCAGGCCACTAATCCTGCAAGTTCAATGTTCAGAGAGAACCCAGGATAGCAATCACTGATCAGGGTTTTGCTGCAAGCTGAATTATTGTAGAGTTTTATAATATTTTGGTTTGTTTAAAAACAAAATGCCTGCTGTACACAGAAGATATTTCTTCACTGATAGTCACACTTACATGGAGCATAGACCTTAAATAAGCGGTGTGACATAGACATAATTCCATCGAGTTCTTTTAGTATTACAAAATGAGAGAAAATCTGAAGTGGTTTGTCATTAGAACTTCCACGTACCAGTACTGCAATGTCACATAGTTGGTGGATTTTTTAACTCTAGTACATATGAAGTATTATGTTAAAGCATGTCATGCTGTTTCAAATATTTTCTGTTTATATTTCCTATTCAGAGCTGTCAATCAAAATGTGTTATTCTTGGATATGACATCACATCTAATAATTAACAAGATTTTTGACTGACAGAACAGGTTTGTTAGTCATGGATTTGACATCACATCTATACATTATAAAGTTTTCTGCTGACTGGTTATAAATGAGAGAATTCTTCTATTGCTACATGAACGAGATTTTAGGGATATAGCTTGAGTAAATGGAAAGGAAGAAGAGACTACATGGTTAATACGAGCTATAGTGCAATGTATGGAGTTTCTGATTTCCCACTGTGCTGGGCTGGATCTCAGCAACAGCTGTGATCAAACAGGTTTTCACCATTACTGTGTCTGTGTGTGAATGTAGTTATTTGAAATAGAAAAGAGTAAGAAAAAGGGGGAAGAACACTTACAGTTAACATTAAAATCAGTTTTCCATATAAAATTGTCGTAAAAACAAATGTACAGCCATTTAGTGTGACTTATTGCCATTTAAACAAACGTGTTTTGCTGGGATATTTTTAAAATGAAATTGCATTGAGCCGGATCCTTAGCTGGTGTAAAAATATATATAGTTCAAGTGAAGTTAATGGAGTTTTGTCAATTGACTTCAGATCCGGAGATGGGCCTGTTATTCCAAGTAGCAAAAGTTCACTCTAGGGTCTATCCTCCCTATGCAAGGCCTAATCTGGTGCATGGGGGAGGGAAGGGGGGTTGTGAAGGTGAGGAAAGGAATCCTCCCTCATCTCAAAGCTGCTGTACAGATGCTGCTACAGTCCTAAGGCAACTCTAATCCATGGGCAATGGCTAGTGAGTCTGTTTAATACGGGAGTCACTGTCCCTGCCTCAGCTTTCACCTTGGCTTGCACTCTACTGACTGCTGTATGCTGGCATCAAGAGAGCCCCCATGGAGCTCCACTCCTGGGTACATGGCGTGGAGCATCCCTGAGTGGGCTTGCCAAATCCTGCCCTTTCTCCCATTTAGCAGATCTGCACTAGTTCTACAGGAGGCAGCATCCTCCACCATCACAGTGGGGTTGGGGAGATGGAAGATGGGTTTGGATAAGTTTGAATTCTGTTTTTAAATATCAGATGACTCAAGTGATTACAAATATCCAAAGTTTAATGGTTCAAAGTGTATGCATGCCTCTCCAAACCACAAAGTTCAGACTTGTATACCCAGGTTCCGGTATATTTGGTTCTGGTTTAAGCCTATTACACAGATTGCACAAGCCACCATGTTCCTGACCCATGATTTCCAGCATTCAGAGAGGTTTCTAGTGTTTCAGGCAAGTTAAAAAAGGCCATAGTATGCAACTGAAGACTGTAGATGAAATTCTGACCCCACTGATGTCAATAGAAATTTTGCCATTGATTTAAATGGGGGCAGAATTTCACTCTGTATGTTTATTGCGCTCCTTGTTGATGACAAGGAATCGAGATAATAAGAGAGACACTCCTTTGTTAGGTTTCTTCTGTTTCTCTATACAGTATGGCAATGGGATGGTACAAAACAAAACCCAATGGAACATGTTTCAGAAATATATCCATCTACATCTCTGTCAGATGTTGCTTCATGACAAGCATGTCATTTTATTGAAACAAGTTAAAAGCCTGAAACATAACAAAAATATACAATACCAGCTAACATATTAGTATTTTTCAGTTCATGGCCCCTGCAATGGGATTCCTGGGGTACTGTGGGACTGCTGTGCTCCCTTAACTCTCCAGCGTGGGCAATCTCTCACGATGCTTTGCTACTGAAAAGCAGCAAATCTCTCCAGGTCCTGTAGTCACTCAGTCAACAGCATACAGGGACACATCCAGCTAAGTTACATGAATGCTCTTTGAACCACTCATGAACCATACCGAGGGAAACAGCAGCAAATCCCCCTAGCCTTACACCCAAGTAATTTACCATCTTACACTCTCAAGACCTTCTCTTGAACAATGCAAGCTCATTAATTCGTTCGCCACTTCATCAAGGGATAATGGACATGGATCAGCCTTTGTAATCGGAGCAGATTCCCCAAGCACTTTAGAAAACTCACTGGAAAGGATAAAAAATTCAAATAAGTTTATTAACTACAGAAAGATAGATTTTACATTATAGTAAGTGGTAGGTATGAAGGTCAGAAATATTTACCTAAGTAAATACACATTTTAAATCCTAAACTTTAAGACTAAGCAAGATTTGAATCAAACAGCTTTTCTGATCCCACTGGACATTGCAGGCAGGTTACAGTTCTTAATACACAGGCTTAATTTCCTTCTCAGCCTGGGACCAATCTCCTCCATTCAAAGTCTGTCTTCCCCGCATTCTTGTTGCCTTCAGAGTAGGTGGGGGAGGAGAGAGGTGGTCTCATGATGCCACTGTCCCTTATTCATGTCCCAGGAAAGATACTGGCCCAGACATGTCCTGGTGGGCCTTGCTGAGTCCTCATTGTGTGGTGCTTGTGCAACTGTCTCTTACAGAATTGTAAATCTCTTGTTTACAATTCCCTTCTGTCAATGGCTTGTGATGGTCGCTTAATGCCTGTTTGGGTATGAGTCACCACCTTTGTTGTCATTGGAGAGCTAGCAGTGGGCGTCTCCCAAACTCACAACAAATTTCAATAACAACCATATAGAAAAATCTCATAATTTGATACACATTAACAATACACATATTTTGAGAGAACAAAGAGTTTCAGCAGGTCATGACCTTTCATATGGTATCTTACATAGCATGCTCTGTATGAAATATCACAGCCACATACAAATGATGAATATGGGGGTTACAGGGTGCTACCTTGAGGTCCAGTGCATCACAGCCACCAATATTTGAATGAAAAAGCCTGAAGGAGCTAGGGGAACACGTTGGTCTTGCTTCCAAAACCACTGAAGTGAGTAATAACATTCCTATTGACTTTGAAGGGTTGAGGATTGAGTCCTTTATGAAGAACTAAGAGACGTTGCATCTGAAGAAGTGAGGTTTTTACCCACGAAAGCTTATGCCCAAATAAATCTGTTAGTCTTTAAGGTGCCACCAGACTCCTTGTTGTTTTTGTAGATACAGACTAACACGGCTACCGCCTGATAAGAGACACCTGCAGCAGCTCTTTGATACATCCATATCCAGCTATGTTATACTTGAACAAAAGGAATGCGTAGGAAGACTGAAAAACATCCTAGAAATATGAATACAGAAGAGAGGTTTTTGAGTGAGTAACCAACAGTGAAAAGAAAATCTGAACCATGTTGTTTGAGCCTGAAATGGGGCTTAATCAAAGGGATTTTGTAGTAGATGATGTTCTTGGCAGTGGCTTTCCTTTCCTAGTTGGTGTAAAATATCTACTTACAGGCAAATTTTCCCACTGAATGCTCAAGACTTCGATCAGCCAGGTAGACAGGTTGAGCTGTGCGTGCTGCTCAGTCACTGAGAGAAGGCTTGGCTTTTTTATTAAAATGGAAATATGCCTGTGACATGTTCTAAGAGCAGAAATAACATTTATTTCCCTTTCACCACTACTTTAATGTCACCACATTTTACAGCGTCAGTCATGTTCCTCACATCCTGCAGTATTTCCTCAAACTTTACTCCAGCAAAACTCCTATTCGCATCACAGGGACTTTTGCCTGCGTAAAGACTGCCGGACTCTGACTCATGCGCCTAGCACAGGATTAGAGCAACTGCTGTCAGCTGATGCCATGTACATCATATCGTGTTATGTTCATCATATCTGGGGTATAATGCGGATGACTACCAAGTATTGATATCTACTAGAGCGTATATGATGAAAAATATGAGTCTAAGGATTAGCTGTGGTACAAACCCTTTGCTGTGCAGTGCTGGCATAATCTAGTAAACCTGGTGGATTGGCCCAGGGAGGATCATTCCAAGGGTGATCTTACAGGGCAATAGAGCTGACGTAGAGGTTCATGTGCCACTTGCCCTTCACAAAAAGGGGTTGTTTCAGTGGCTGTTAAAGCCTAACATAAGCAAAGAGGGAATGGCCATATACAGAGCAGCATCAGGATTAGGGCCATGCACATCTGAGCTTTAAGACACCTTTGCACAGGTCCCCAGGACTAATGCTTTTTGCATTTTGGTCCGATCCAAAAATCTACAAAGATCCTTTGTATTTAAAGTCTGAGTACTTAGAAGAACAAATCAAATATTGTTTTAACAGCAAAAGTAATTAATTTATGCAAGAGGGTGTTTACATTCTCCATCCTCCTGCTAGTACAAGAACATTCCCATATATACAGTATATTTTTCAGTTCCCTGTCCAGTATAGTTTTTAATGTCTCAGGTGATAGGGTTTCCATCACTTGTGTTTGAAAGTATTGATATTACTGCAAACAGGGTTAACGGGAGATATATTTATGGTTCAAGCTCTGATGAACAATGATGGTGGGGGAGTGGAGAAAATAATGACTCTTCCTTGTGATTAGGATTTTCTGGATGAATGGCAAATGAACCAATTTAAATTAAATTAATCACAGGGAAACAATTACTCCCTGATCCATTTGTAATAGTGTTACTGAAGCCCTTCAGTAAATAACATGCAGCTCTATCATTTAGAAGATTGTGAGCCAATCAGTCATCTGTTAACAATGGCAAGACACATTGTGGCACACTGGAATTAGAAAAGTATCAATGTTTCACATAGAACAGTGTACCTGGGGAGAATTGCTGATAAAATAACATGCAATAGGACTGGCATTATTTATCCACTCTCTTGTCCTATACTCATGCTCATTTCTGAACAACATGTAAAAGGTAATCCCCTTGCTAAAAAAGATGTTGCAATGAGCACTGCCCACATGGATTCCTGTGGAGCTCTTTACAGGGTCAGAGACTAAGAATTTGACTTTTTAAATCATATTAATTTAGGACCAACGTTGGCAGTCCTTACTCCAGCAAAACTCATCCTGATAGCAGTAATCATTTTGCCTGAGTAAAGACTTGAGGATGTAGTTTTGCTGATTTCCTATTTTCAAGTGAAGCACTAATCTAAACCACATTCATAGGTCTCATGTCTGCTATGGCTCTTAAAAATACAAATGTGTGGACCAACATTGGGCCTCGCAGGTGTCTGTGTGTAGTGCAAGTAATGACAATATGCATAATTGCAAGGATATTTACATGCCCCATTAGACATACTTGGCCATCTAAGCATCTAATTACACTTCCACTTGATGCCCAAGTAACAAATTCTGGGGAAAACTAAACTATTTGATGCCAAAAGAAGAACTACAGTTTGAAAAAACAAACAGCCTATAATGCTTAAATATATATCTATATAATATTTTTTTTTTATTTTTTTTCCTGAGGGCCAGATCAGTCTGTTCTGTGTGCTGGTGGAGAGGGTACATATTGCCCATTACTCCCTTGTGCCAGCTACACCTACTGTCATTCTGTGTGGGAGGGAAAGCATGTTCCATAGGAGGAGAGGGAAGGGGCAGGGAATGGATGGATCTGCACTCTCCTTCCCACAGTTATATTAATGCATAAGGTGATGTATGTTGGGCTAGATATAGACCCTCTGAGAGTCACAGTAGCCTTCCTGTCCAACAATGCACTTCTCCTTAGGCCTGGTCCACACTAACCCCCCACTTCGAACTAAGATACGCAACTTCAGCTACGTGAATAACGTAGCTGAAGTCGAAGTACTTTAGTTCGAACTTACTGCGGGTCCAGACGCGGCAGGCAGGCTCCCCCGTCGACTCTGCGTACTCCTCTCGCCGAGCAGGAGTACTGGCGTCGACGGCGAGCACTTCTGGGATCGATTTATCGCGTCTAGACACGACGTGATAAATCGATCCCAGAAGATTGATTGCTTATCGCCGGACCCGGAGGTAAGTATAGACGTACCCTTACTCTGGGCTCATGGCAGAATCAGGACTGTGCCCATATTAGGAAATCCAGGATGTGAAGAACAATGTGCTGACAACGAAGATTATAATAAAGCTTTATCCTGAATACGCTCCACTGGTCTTCAGAATTCTCATTCTAGCAGATTATTCTTTCAGTCCCATGAATAAACTATTCTTACCATTGGTACTACTGCAGTTAAAGCTGAGTCAGCCTTTTCATTACACACTCTTCTCTTCAGTGATTTGTAATAAACCATGGCTATTAAAATTTGCTAAGGGCTGAAGCTTCCCAGACAAGTCTGAACCCTGAAGCAAATGATTTCTATCAAACCTAATGAAAGAAATCTGTTTAGCTATTTTTTTCAGCTACAGAGAGATTTTCCAGTTTAGTTAATGGATTGAGATGCTGTTTTGCAGCCTTTAAGCTAGTGGCGTATTTCACTGGACCTTATTTCACCAGACCTGGAAGGGAAGTAAATGCCACACCCATGTCCTTTAAAGGCCCTTGCCTCAGGGCACAGCTTAGCATTTGAAACAGTGTCCCTAGCCCATGTTTGCCAGAAGCTGGGAACAGGCGACAGGGGATGGATCACTTGATAATTACCTGTTCAGGTCATTTCTTCTGGGGCACCTGGCATTGGCCACTGTCAGAAGGCAGGATACTGGGCTAGATAAACCTTTGGTCTGACCCAGTATGGCTGTTCTTAAACAAAAGACATAAATAACACAAAATAAAAGAACTTAACCAATGCAGGCTGGCTACAGTTCTTGGAGGCCTTTCCTTTGCTTCCTGCAGCCAGGGAAAAGAAGACACCTGTCCCTTTCCTTCTCTCCCCTTTTGACCTTATATATCTCACTCAGCCATCTGATAAACAGAGATCCCTTAACCTTTTCCAGGCAACTGATTTCATATCTGAAGTGTAGTAATGGGTCTCTGTGATAAAGGGGGAGCAATCTATTCTGTTTAACAAACTATTGTTGTCATTTTGGGGCAAATGGCCTGCTTCTGATCCCATTAAAATCGATGGCAAAACTGGCATTGGGGAGGGGTTTGGGCCCTAAGGACAGCATGTGCTCAGGCACACAGGTTCAACTCCTAAATGAAGTTGGCCCTAAAAGCCAAAACTTCATTTAAAAAAAAAAAAGGCTACTGCTTGCCTTAAATAATTTTTAATAACTGCAAAGCTTTTGAATCATGAGCTATAACAGCATATGTACTAGAGCTGGTTTAATCCTATGACCTATGTGAAATGAATATACAGTGTTTATCCTATCCTGAGTGGCCAGTTGTCCATGTACAGCAACACCACCACTGTAATTAGCACCTTTGTTGGTAGTCCTAGCAGAGAAGATAATGGTTGAATGGTTTCTTGCTACCTACTGTCACCTGTTATAATCGCCAATGAAATCGAACGCCAATGTGATTTTTCTATCTTCTCTGTATTAACTCATGTGTCTAACTGGCTGTTTGCACATGCAAATACCTAACGTACGTGCGCAAATTACTATGATTGCATGTGCTAATCAGACACTCAAAAAGCAACAGGCAAAAATGAATGCATATTGGATGTCATGTGCTGCTTAGAGGCAAATTATTTCCTAGCAATTCTGTGTGAAATAGGAAAGAGAGAGAAACTAACGAATGAATGAAATAAGCTATCAGCTTTCTGAGCTAGCTCCTTGATCATTTTCAAAGACAACTTTGGAAGAGATACAGGGGAAGTATTGACAATATTAGATGCAGGGCAGATGAAGAGAGCTATAAAGCCATCTTGCCCCCCTGTTTAATGATGAAACATTCTAGACCCATGTGAATTCCATCACATCCCTTAGAATCTATATAGTGCCATAACTGTAAATGGCATTTTACAACACCCTGCATTAGCCACTCCTTCTGCAACTCCCCTCCACTTGGTATTTTACACAGGCGAGATACCATGTGTCAAGCAAAGAAATAAATAGAACAATATCCCTATCCTAAAAAAAAAATCTCACTACCTAAATGCATGAGCAGGCAGAGGTGTGTGATTGCTGATGGGGTTAATTACCCATTTGAAGCCTGAACTTTTGCTCTCCTTATATAGGAAAAACTGAAATAAATGAGAGTTTTATCTACGATAGGACTGCAAAGTTTAGTAACTAGAATCAGGGTCTGGATAATGCCATGACTGGAGCCTAAACAAACACCTCAGATAAATTTAAAAGCGGAAATGGAGAAGCTAGATTCTTCTGACATTTAACATGATCTCATAGGCCATCTTTTTCCTGTGACAATAGACCTTGCCAATGACCTGTTAATAACTTGATTAGAACTGCTCAAAACAAACTTTCTCTTATTTCATTTTTCGTGCTCCCAAAATCTTTTTTGGATACGGAGACATGTGGAGCTGGCATTTCCTAATGCCGGACCTGTCAACCACCAATGTCATTTCTTAATTGCAGAATAATTGCATGTTTAAAGAAAAGGAACCCAAATATCTGTTATATTTATTATTCCTTAAATCTGTAAATCAAAATGATCAGTCATGTTCATTATGTATTGACAAATTTACAGTGTGCCTCCCTGTGGCATCTGGATGAGTTAAAGAATAAAAAACACACAAGCCAATTATTATTTAGAAATCACAAAAGAAAGACAGGAAGGACATTGATTTGCTTTAGATGTATTCAACACAAAGCCTTGGCTGAGAAGATCAGCCTTGTGCTGCGCTTGGAAAGCTAACAAATGTAGGCTCTTAATGACTGCCAGCTGGAGTTAGCTGGGGGTCTTCCACTGAAAATTCCTTGCCCTCCCTACTCCTCAAGATCATGCATTTGAGGAGTGTTGGTTTAAAACAAATATTCAGCTGATCTCGCAGGGTGAGAGCTGGCCTTTAAGGTAACCAGGTCCAAGGACCATAGAGAGCATTTAGAGATTTTAAAAACAGTCACTTGAGCTGACCCCAGGAGCAGGTGGGAAGTTAGTGCAGTGCAGAGAGCACAGGCAGAACGTGTTGATGCTGATCCACTTCACTAAGCAGGGAAGGCCTGTTGTAGAGAAAGGAGATAGGTCAGCCATATTAGATTGGTGTCAAGCAAGAAAAGGATTGTTGAGTGAAGTGAATTCTATTGCCAGACTGGTTTCTCTGATCTTATCTTATCGATTTGATAAGTTGAAATCTAAATGACTGTAAAGCCATTTCCTCCTCAGCCATGCTATGAGAGTATGGGTTTTGTTACAAGGAGATGGGTAAGTAAGTCCCTGATGTACCATAAGCTTTAATAAACAAATGGTTTGAAAGCTTAAAATATAGGGAGGTTGGGGATAAAATCTTGCTGCCAGGTAAATTGTTCAGTTTTTTTTTATTGACTCTTCAATGGACTTTAGGTCCTAAATCACTTAGGTGGTTTTGAAAATGTTACCTTCCAGCTTTTTCTTTTGCTATAAACAGTGATGGCTACTTTCAGAAGTGGGGGAGGTGCCATTAACATGCCAGGGAGTGAAAGTGAAGGACATAGCGGGAACAGCAGCTAATGAGAGTGTGTGTGGTTATCAATTCTTTGCGGAGGGCACTGTCTTTCTGTCCAGCCCTTGGTGTAATTGGGTCCTGGTCCAGGCACTACTGCAATAAACAATAATTAATAAAAGATATAAGGTGAATCAGGAATGAGCAGTAGCACCCTGCTTTAATGTTCACCTCCTCCCATTGTTCTGTTAGTTGCTTCTCCTGCTACGTTCCTCTCTTTTGCCCCCAGTGTGTAAGTTACATCAAGTACAGATGAGTACTTCGTACTACCATTGATAGCACCTTGTGAGTTTGTCTCCAAGTTGTTTTCCCTTTTGTGAAACTGTTTCTGTCCTTCCTTCTTTTTTCTGATATGGAAAAGGGGCATGTTATTTTTATAAATGAAGGAGAAAACAAATACAATCCAAACTGTTATAGTGTAAAAATATCCATAGGGAAGTTCATATGGTATCATGTTTTGAACTATATTAGGCATATAGATTCTATCCTTGTAAGACTCTGATCTAAGTAAAATGAGAGCAGACAAGCAATATTCAGCTTGATTCACTTTGATATAAATGTTTCTAAGCTGTGGCCATTCTTCCAGTATTACTGAATGTTACTCAAAGCATTCTTAAAAGTCAGACCACATTATTCATGATAAAAATTCTCCAAACAATGGGTACGTTTTCAAACGAAGCCTACATAAGATGATGAGGGATTACTTCAGAGTAAAACAGACTGATATTTAGAATATTGTTTTAGTTTATGAGATGATGCAATGTATCTATGTATTGAATGAATGAAAAGGAACATATGTTTGACCCAGAAATTAAAAATCAAGCCAATGGATTCCACAGTGACACATTCTTGATTATGTATCAATCAGGTAATTTTAAAACTAATATAGATCTCCTTTGGGAAAATCAAAGTGGGGCAGAGAAAGCTGTTGTAGCTAGTCTACGTAACTCCCCAAGTGTGTATGGCACTTAAGAAAAGAACATAAAATCCAAGGAAGCTGTAACAGAGACAGGGTGCAAAACCACAGTGCATGTACAGCCACTTTCTTCCAATCTGCTCCTTGTGCATAGAGCACCCCCTCTTGATCTAGTTTGTATTTCCACTATCCTGTCCCCTCTCTCTGATCAAGACCCATTTCTGCCAAGAGGCTGACCATAAATAACTAATTGACTGTAGGTGGGCTGATGCCCTGAAGGAACTTCTGATTCCAGGCTGACTTTAGGTGTCTTCTAGATTTTTCTGTGAATAAATTGTGTGCACATCATATTATTCATTATTTATATTGCAAGAGCATGCAGAGGCCCCAACTGAGATTACGACCCCATTGTGCTAGGCACTGCATACATGAATATAAGAGAGAGGTCCTGCCCCCAAACAGTTCACAGTCTAAATAGACCAGATGAACAACAGGTAGCAGGGGAGACAGCAGCATAGAGGTTAAATGACTTGACCAAGGTCACATAGCAGGACATTGGCTAAGCAGGGAATAGCATCCATGTTGCCTGACCTCCTGCCCTATCCACCAGATCATGCTGCCTTCCTACACGTAATTGTGCATCATACACTCTTATTGCTATTCCTATTATTTCTTCTCTCTACCCCTTCCAACTTCTGTTCTCAATTAGGCTATAAGCTCTTGAAGGTGGGGACTTTGTTTGTACAGCTCCTAACAAAATGAGGCAGTGTTCCTAACTGGAGTCTCTAGATACTACTGGGATACACATAACAGATAATACAGACAGACACACACAAGCAGAGTGATCAGTGTGATGGCTGCAAATGGCATGTTTGAGGGGGGAGTTTAATTAGGATGGATTACAGAATGACAAGGGGAGGAGGGACAGAGCAGGTAAGAATCAGGAAGGAAAGTATAAGGGGCAGGAATGGAGTAAGGCTGAGGTGAAGCTTCTGTGAGACATTAGAAACTGAATTACTGTGAAACAGTAGTCGTGCCATTCATATTATTATATAAAGTATATTCTGGAATGTGTATGCTCCCACAGAAGTTAGTGGCAATGACTCTCTTTATCCTTCATTTATTCTTTGCATTGTAATAGAAATAAACTACGGTGTTACAGCATGTAGTAGTAATTACCAACAAAACAGGGCACCGGTAGTAAACAGCGGGCTATTCTCCATTCAGTCTTCTTGTGTGAAGGTGGTTTAGTTAGGATGTTTTTCTAGTCTGATTTGATAGTACACCAATCACTTTGATAGGGTTGGTGAGGGCTGCTTTAGATGGAAAAGGGCAGATTTTCAGCTGGGGTAATGCAAGATGATGGAGCTGTGCCCGCTGACAGCAGCACAGGATCAGGCATAACATTCTTGATGTGTACTGCGTAAGGTCTGGCAGGAAGTGTATGATACCAGGTTGTTTCCTTATACAAATCTTACACAGTCATCTGAAATTAACTAATTTTTTTTAAAATTTAGTATAAAATATTTGTAGTATTGTTTTTCTTCTCCTCTTTCTATTGGAACTGTACGTGTTGCATACTAATCGAGAATAAGATAAACTTGGGGTTAAAGAAGGTTTATAAAATAAACATCCCCTCCTTTTTCTTCACTACATGAATTTTTCTAAAGATGTCTGTTTTCCATTATGACAGATTTCAGTGGTAGCCGTGTTAGTCTGTGTCAGCATAAAAAAAAAACCAAAAAACGAGGAGTCCTTCTAAGGTGCCACCAGGGCTCCTCATATTTTTTTGTTTTGTTTTTGTTTTTGTTTTTTGTTTTCCATTAGCAAATGTGTGTTTTCGCTGGTACTGAAAATGCATCCTTGGGTGCTGATTCCACTCCTTTATCTGTACCTTCCCTGAGGCTACGGCTGAGGTTAGATAAGTTAACAAATCCACATGGTCCATTTATATTTAACTATCAGGGTGAAAGCTCATGAGTTCCAGAACATTATTTAATTAAAATGTTTTTGTATGAGCAATGATAATGTAAATATTGAGATATTATTGAGCCTATGAGTACATCTGTTTTGGTGCAGAGAAAATGCTCAGTTAGGGCTTTCAGTAAACACTCAATACTGGAAATTATTTAGGGCTCTTTATCCACTACTTAATGTCTGGACCTCAAGGTGGTTCCTACATTTCAGAGGTTGCACAGGATTTCAATATTCATAGTGATTTAGCAGTGCTTGTTTATAAAGTCCTTTTAAATAAAGATAGTACATCAGCTTCTGTGAGAGACAATAGAAAAACCTAGTGGGAGGTGATACACTGACCCCTCCACCTTAAACTGCATCCCCAGGTTCAGGACAAGCCAAGGCTTTTTAAGCAAGAAAATGATCCCTTTGGTGTGATTTACTCTGATCATCAAATGTATTACTGATAGCTGTGATCTGAAGTGATTAGCAAGCGTTTTGCTATCACTTCATCTCTGCTCTCAGCCTTTTGCAAGTGCAAGAAATGCCAAATGTGTGAGGGAGAGAGGCAAAGATAAAAATACAGTATGATGTCCTAAGCCTCCGGAAAAAGAGCTTTCAAAATGTGGATTAAATCTGCTTTGACGTGAGATAGACTTGGAATTTTGTAGCTATACTCAAATCTTCAACGCTATGGCATTCTGTTGCTTTTCATGAAGCTTCCTTTCAAATTTTATGAAGTTCTGGTTTCAACTATTTTTTTGAAAAAACTTTAAAATCTATGGTTCTAGCATTTATCTCTTTTACAAGATGCTTTAATATGAATAACTATGTAGATTATGACTGTAGGGAAGGTCAGGATGGAAACTGAAACAATTGCCCACAATATTCCCTACATCCATTTCTATTAGATGATTGACACTAAATTGTTAGACGGTTACAGATAATATAACTCGTTCTTTGTTTATATTCTGTTTTGCCGTGAGCAAATGATACCACTTCAAAGGCTAAATGCAGAAATGGTGTTCAGCAGGAAGACTAGCATTCACAACAAATTACAAGCATGATTTTAGGAGTGAATCTCTGACATGCTGATTCAGTACAAAGCACTGGGGGGCCCTACTGTCATCAAAAGCTCATAAATAAATATAGCAATACGGACGTAAATAATAACATATTTAATAGTGGTGTCTACTCCAACTTTAATGTGTAGAGCTGGTTGAAAATTGTAATTTCTATCCCATAGGAAATTCTGATATTTTTAAACATTTGTTTTTGCCCCAAATCAGAATGAAAAATTGAAATATCAATTTTTTTCTTAAAACAGAAACTTCTGGAAAAAAATTGATTCAGAAATATCAACGTTTCATTTCAGCTCAGCTCGATTATTACACTGAGTCTATCTGAGCTGCTGCAATGACTCCAGGGAGATATAAAGCAGGTTCCTCATGCCCCCTTGGACTGGGCTCCCCAGCTGGACTACATCTTCCATGATGCACCACAGTAATGGGACTCCCATGATGCATTGTGTTGGTTCAGTCAAAGAAAAAGCTTGTGGTACATCATGGGAGCTATAGTCCAGTGAGGGAGCTGGGTCCATAGAGGAGAATAAGGGCAAACTACAACTCCTGTGAGACAGTGTAGAAATTCAGGTTGAGACAGATTAATGCCAAACTGACTGGAAACTAAATATTTTGATTTGATTTGAAAAAAATGTTTTGATCTGGGTTAACCCAAAATGAAACAAAATATTTAATTTCACTTATGGAAAATTAATACAATTCAGCTATTCAGTACCTGGGAATAAGGCATGAATAACAGTTTGATTAAAAGATAAACCGGAAGATATGGTGTCCATGGTGCTGAAGCTGACATGAGTTTTCCTGTGGAAAATTTTGATTTATGGAAACTGCATTTTCCATCAAAGAAACATTTTGATGGAAAATTCCTGACTACTTCTAATTATTTGTATTACAGCAGCACCTAAAGATCCCTGTCCTGAAGAGTTTATAATTTAAGTACACCAAACAGACAATAGAATAGGAAAAAGGAAGTATTCCCTATTTGACAAATAAGAAATTCTCGTACTGAGAGATGAAGTGATTTGTCCAAGCTCACAAGGTCTCTGACAGAGCTAGGAGTTAAACCCAAATTTCCTGAGTCTCAATCCATTGCTGTAACAATACTGTTCTTCCTCTTTATATTTGTACTCCCTTTAACGGCATATAAAAGACTGTGAAATAGGCCTAGAGCCAAATTCTCCCTGTACCGAAGGCCATCACAAGGCCTCTGCACCATTTAAATGGAGCTTAAGCCTCAAAATAGGGCACAGAGGTGCATTTCACACACAGTGAGAGAATGACAGGTTTCAAAGTAGCAGCCGTGTTAGTCTGTATCCACAAAAAGAACAGGAGTATTTGTGGCACCTCAGAGACTAACAAATTTATTTCAGCATAAGCTTTCATGGGCTACAGCTCACTTCTTCAGATGCATCTGCTGTAGCCCACGAAAGCTTATGCTGAAATAAATTTGTTAGTCTCTAAGGTGCCACAAGTACCCCTGTTCTTTTAGTGAGAGAATGCTATGCCTCCTTTAAGGATAGAGGTGGTTAAAGGGCTGTACTCTATATATTGTCAGGAAGACCTATCTTTCTCTAAGGAGAGTCAACTTACACAGTCATTTTAGTTAAATAAAGAGGGGGCATAAGCACTTTCAGAATGGAATGTTTTGATTTTTTCATTTCTAAACAAATTTTTGTTTTGAATTTTTTTTTACTTTATTTTATCAATGAATTTAAAACAAAAATAGAAACCAAATGTTTTGATTTTGAAATTCTATGTTTTTGTTTCTATTTGGAATGGAAACGTATTTTAAAATGGCAGGATTTCCTGCAAAATGGAAATTTCTGCACAGCTCTAGCCCCTATGCAGGCTGATTCTCATGGATGGGTTTTAACACATGTGCAGAACCCAGTGAAATCAATGGGGCTCTGCATGAGTGCAAGGATCCACCCAGTTAGATCAGCTTGCAGGACCTGGGCCTTAATTATGAAAATAGTAGTAGTTATAAACATAATGGAGATAAACAATGAGAGGAGCATGAGAAAGGCAAAAGACACATAATTTCCAAAATGTATTTTCTTATATTTTAAATTATAAGAATTCTGGATTGAATCCTTGGTCACAATTCAACAGCAAAAGATGGAAATAAGGGAGTGGGATGGCATGGAAGCCCCAGCATATGAAGTGCTTTTGTGTTACTTTGCTTAATTAGGCTCTAGGGATTCAGCTGGAAATATTTATATGCCAAAAATAATAATAGAATTTCTTTTTCTGGAAAGAAGTAGAAGATGCATCAACCTCAAAAACTTTTTAAAAATAAAGAAAAGAAAAACAGCACCCAAAAGTTCTAACACAATTATAGAAGAGTGACATGAAATAACTATAAGCTCTCTTGTGGGAGAGAGATAAAATAGAGCTAAGTTGGCTCGAGAGAATCAAAAAGAGGCCCAAACAGTGGAGAGATGAAAGGGGAAGAATGGAGGGAAGGAAGAGCATCGGGAATAATTGATAAAAAGATCAAGTTTCATTTGGCAGACGCAGAAAGGGATCAAAGCTCAAAAATCCAGTTAGTTAATCTTAACAAGTCGAAGTGCAAGTCCGGATGCACAGTCCCTCATATTCCCCTTTTCCTTGTTCTTTCTTACATTCCAATGAACAAATTTTGACAAGGCACTGATTGCCGTGCTCTGACTGGGGTTCTACATGTAACTGTTTGAATGCTAAAGTATAGCACCCAGTCTGCTCTGCTTCATTTTATTCAGCTCAGTGCTGTGAATTTGTATCACTACAAACTTGTGGATTGTGGACTGGCATAGGGATTCACAATAGGTTTCAGACCCATCTACTTCGATGTAACCTCACAACTGAGCTGGGTAGACCTTTCAACTCTTGAGGCCCACTCACATAGGCACCTGGATAACTTTGTTCATCTGACTAATGACACTATCTTGTAACGTGTTTGCAACATTGTGACCCAAAGCACACCTGTAGTCACACCCTACCCTATTGTAACAATCTGTGTACAAAATATGCCTTGTGAGGTATCATTTGGAAACTAGTAACTCACTGGTCAATAATATCATGGTGAAATGTATGTAGCAACATTATAAGCAAACTTTTAATTCCAGCTATATAATATTTGCACATGTTCAAAACCAATACAGCCCTGCCTAGGCAAAAGTTGTTAAACAGGTGTATCCTAAACAAAGGAATGTGTTTACCCCAATTTACATATAAGTAGTAAACAGGATTGTCAAGATAGCCTGGAGAGGAGATGGCAGGAAGCAGAACAATTTGCATTTCAGCAAACACAAGGGGACAGGGGGAGAAAGAGCATGGTACTTCCTTCACCACCACTGTCCTGTCACCTTCCTCACAGCTTGAGTAAACTTTACTTTGAATAGTATCCTTCAGAAGAATCCACTTCAAGGATTCAGTGGACTATGACAGAAAGGGACAGAGAACCCCAGGTTATCTCTTTCAACTAAGAAGACAAAGGCATCAGCACTTTTGGACCAAGGAAAAGGTCAGTCACTATCTTGCTGGAAGACAGTGAGTGAGAAAGGCCATCTTGAACAAAGCCTTAAACCAAAACTTGCTACATTACATTTTAAACTTTTAGATGCATGTTTGCACTTTTATTTGCTTGTGACTATTTCTAACTTTATCTCTTATACTTGAACTCATTTAAAAACCTATCTTCTTTTGTTAATAAACCTGTTTTTACTTTTAATCTAAACCAACAGTGCTGGTGTTTGTACTAAAGTGAATGTCAACTCTAGTTAATGTGGCAAACTGGTGTGTTTTGTCTCCTTAAAGGAACAAACAAATCTTCTTATTCCTCTGAATGTTGCAGGAGGGGGCTCAACATAACAGAGCACATGGGTCTGGAGAAGTTCAGGACTGGGGGTCAGTTGGGGGTCACCTGCTAATACTAACCAATTCTGGTAAAGACAAGTATGTCTGGCAGGCTATTGGATTCAAAGTGGCTGAACCAGAACTGTAGAGCATACAGAACATGAAGTGAATATTGGCTGCTGGCTCTGAGGCAGGGAGCCATAAGTAGCAGAAGCATTCTGGGGCACTCAGGATTAAAATATAAGTGGTAACATAACCTCTCTCTGGTCTGAATTGCACCTCTGACCAGGACAAACATTTCTTATTGAAGCTGGCTTCTGCGATGATGTGTGAGATGAAAAAATCACACTCAAGCTAATTAAGCCATTTGCAAATCTCAGAAAATTAATTCTATTCTCAAAGGGTAAGTGCTTTAAGTTAAAGGAAGATACAATATATTATATAATTATAAGAAAAATCTTTCACTCCTGCTTCAAACGTAAATCTCAATGAAACCATAACTAGGGCTTCTTCATAGAGCATTGCTTTGAGAGATGCTGAGCACCTGTATTTCCTGTTGATTTTAATGGAGCAGCAGGTGCTAAACATCTTTGAAAACCAGGTGAGAGATGATTTAACAGACTGAGATTTTATTTTTGTTAGTCTTCACATTGCATACTCTTAAATATCTTTTTAATGTCTGAGGATCCACAGTATAAGACATGAGAATGCTGTTTCTCTGTTGTCCTGCTCCTTATGTAGTCACCTACACCACTACAAAGGGGATGTTAATCATTGCCATCCTGCTCTGATGGAGTTCTGTGTTTAATAATGCAAGGGACTACTCAGAGTGCCAGGCAACAAAGATTCTGGTCCAAGAAATTTTATTGGTCACATTGTGTTCACTTTCTAGTTCTGAAGTGCACATTTAAAATGGTTTCAGTTCAATGAAAAAGTGTCTTTTGTTGTTTCATAGTTCAACTTCATGACCTGTATTTGAGAGTAAATATTGAGAGTAAATATTGTGTGTTGTAACTTGTAATCCATTAAGTAGTGAATGTTTCCCCTCTATTACCTTTGTATTAATTTACATTTAATTATTGTTGTGTCTGTTCTTTTCAATATTTATTCCGAAGCTTTGGTTTACATTTTTACATTTTAATTCTAATGTAATAGTGCTTTACACATTACTAAGGTCCCTTCTTCTAGACACTTTGTTTTGTATGGGCACCTGGGACTGATTCCATGAATTTGTGTGTGTGGTCAGTTGTGTTAAAAATGCAAAACATTGTGCATCTGCAGTCAGCCCCAGCTGGCTCTAGGCACCACTTGTTAATGCGCGCGCGCTTTCTCTCTCTCTCTCTCTCTCTCTGATTTATTGTTTCAAGTGCAGTGGCCATGGTTACATGCACAGTGGCAGTTCCTTCCTAAAAATGCCTATAGTCTCCATTGCTCTACTCAGCTACACTGGTGACTTTGGACTTTAACTCTCCAGTTTAGTTCCACAGTCTCTCAGCATAAATCTCTCACAAACTTGTTATCACCTTCCTTCTTCTTTGATTCTTTGGCACAGCAGTTGTCAAGATCAGGCACGGGCCATGTCTTTGTAACACTCTTTAATTCAGCACATATAATAACTGGTAAAACCAAGTGAAGAGCTCCAACTCCTGTTGAGAGTCATCATTGTAACTCCCTTTTGCTGGGCTGCACTGATACTTTTGTCAAAGGACCCAATATTTTCAGATCTTGCTGAATGAAATGTCACTTCTAAACTTTGAGCTTTAATCCTGTCTCCCTCAGATGGTTCAGTGCCATATCTGTGTACCACAGATGTTTCAGGAAGCCACTTGAGTAAATCAATAGGCCATCAAAGCAAACCAGCAAAGTAGAAAAAACAAATTACTCTCACTGCATTGTAAAAATCACTAGGACCTGTTGGAACATTTTTCAGATGAAAAGATGTGTTCAAATAATAAATCCACAGGTATCACAAATGTAGTTTTTTGTTGGGGTTCGTCTGTAGTAGCCTTTTGATGGTTGCCCTAATAGTCACATTACTCATGGCTGAAAACTAACTTTTTCCATGAAGAAGATCAAGGGATCTTTTATCTTCTTCCTTTCTGATGGGGGCATCAAAGTTATGCTAGTCAGTGTTCACTCTTACCTCCTCCATCGTCAGGGCCAGGACATTTGGGGACTAAGGTATCTGAACCAGTGTTTTCTGTGTGCCCTTCTGTCACTTGATGTTGGGATGGAAAAATCCCCAGAGTCTTTTGAGTTACTGTATACAACCAATTAAAAAGGAGCCTGTGAGGTTATACCATATATATAGCAAACATTCCACAAACGTTCTTTTCCCTCACTCCATACTCATATTTTGCTGGAAGGTACTAATGGCTGCCATCAATCAGAGATCTGGTTAAAATCAATGGGTATTATAAGTAACTTTCATTCAGATTAAATGAAGCTGCAATTAAATTCCCCATTGTGTGGTGATAGCTGAAATAATAGAAGCCACTGGCCAATGCAGCAAGGCATGAACCGAAGCTAAGCCACAAGAGCTGAGGGGTTTCCCTGGGAACTGACTGCAAATTTAGGGCCTGGGAATTGCTTATTTGCAGTTGGGGTGGAAAGAGACCAGAAAGCCAAGAGAGCAATGCAAAGTCAGAGAAACAGTGGTGAGTGTGGCTTCAAGAAAGGAGTACAGAGTTCCCTGGGTCACAAGACTTGCTAGAAAGGCAGGCTTGGAAATGGTAAGCAAGGAAACTGTCTCATGTTGCTTGTTTCTGTTGTGTTCAGGGAAACATGAACATTCTTTGACAATAAACAGGAAATAAAAGAAATACCTGTCTCATGTCAAATTTTTGCTCCTAATGCAAAAAGCCTGGTTAGGCCCTGAATATTAGCCAACTGCTTGGGCCGAGGAGCAACAGTGGGTTTAGAAGTGGGACCCAGCTACAAAGCACTGAAATTGTGGTCTAGCTTTCCTTTTGAACCAAGATGGAATAGTAGAGGTGCTTGCAGAACTCCAAGATGGCCAAAAGAATTTTAAAAACAAGAGCCAGAGACTTTGCAAAAGGAGTTAAAGCATCATCTGCAGGTTTCTCAGCAAGGGCTCAGAGAGGACTTGTGGATGGAGATAAATTCTGCATTGGGGCAGCTTTTGAAACCCAGCTGCAAACTGACTGGCTGAGGTGATCAGCAACCTGACTATCATGGACAGGAAAGCTTTGGTTAAACTGGAATTGGATAACAGAGGTGAGTTGCAGCAATGACTTCAGGGTCTAAAAAAGCTTGAGAAGGAATTAAAAGGGTCAGAGATCATAGTGGAAGCCAGCAGCCTGGGTGGTTTATTTGATTCAGTTCAACATTATAGCCCAAATGAATGGCTGGGGAGATGAAAAATGAGGGGCTTGGGTTGAAGCAGCCAACTTAAGTAGTCCATATCTTATCATGCTGCAGAATTCACTCTCAGAAAGGAGATTGAGGGTATGTTTACACAGCAATTCAAAGCCCATTGCTGGCCCATGCCAGCTGCTTTAGGCTCGTGGGGCTCAGGCTAAGGGGCTGTTTAACTGCGGTGCAGACGGTTGGGCTCTAGGACCCTGTGAGGTGGGAGGGTCCCAGAGCTTTGGCTGCAGCCTGAGCCTGAATGTCTATACTGCAATTAAACAGCCCCTTAGATTTAATTATGGCTCATAACTTTAATATATGCTAGGGAAGGAATTTTACAAATTCCATCTGTGGAAATTCCCTCTAAAAATGCGGCTACATGAAACAATAGTTTGTAGACAAATGGTTTGCAGTGAGCAAGTTTTTCTGCCTCCTGGGCACAGAAACCATCATAACAGCTACATGCTGCAGAAGGTTTCCAGGAAAGGAAAGAAGGGGAATGGCTTAAACCTACTTTGAGACCCTGGGTCTCGGGGGAATTTTAGCTGCTAAATTTCTTGTGGATCAGAAACAGGAGCCGATTGCTGTTCATTTGTTGACTATACGTGATAAACAACAAATAGTAAAAAAATGGAACCATGATTGCAAAATGTGAAACAACCAGTGGATCTAGTAAATGTAAATAGAGAAGAAAACCAGAAGAGAGAAAGGGATTGAGGTGATCTCCCAGAGTTTCTGTTGGACTTGCTCTGATACAATAAATATACATTGAAATGAATAGCAGAAGAACGGTCTAAGAGACTTTCTGGTTAGGAATTAGGAGTTGTTCTCCCAATCCAACAAAGATATGGGTTGTACTGCACTGGTCCAGCACAGGGCTGATATTGCGGGAAACAACTCCTTTACACAGCCATATCACCATTTACCAGGAGCAAAGAGGGAACAGATGTTACAGGCCATTGAGGAAATGTTAGGAAGACATAATTGAGCCTTCAGTAAGTCCTTGGGCATCAGCCATAGTTCTGATTTAAAAAAAAAAAAAAAGATTGGCAACAGCAGATTCTGTGTGGATTATAGAAAACTCAAAGTCACTCTAAAGGATTCTTATCCATTACCACAGGGTCCGACAGCCTGGACTCCAGCCTGAGTCTGGAAGTCTACACAGCAATGAAACAGCTCCGCAGACCAAGTCCCACGAGCCTGAGTCAGCTGGCACGGGCCAACCCGTGGGTTTTGCTATGCTGTGTGGACATACCCTAAGTGTATACCATATATTTAATATGTGGTAGCTGATCTTTGATATGTCATTTAACTGAACTGGCCAGGCCAGTCAACTCTACCCCTTTCAGGAGTCTGATTTGTCTTGCGTACCCCCAAGGTTCACCTCACTTAAAAACTACTTGCTTACAAAATCAGACATAAAAATACAAAAGTGTCACAGCACACTATTAGTGAAACATTGCTTCCTTTCTCATTTTTACCATATAATTATAATATAAATCAATTGGAATATAAATATTGTACTTACATTTCAGTGTATAGTGTATAGCATAGTAAAAAAAGTCACTGTATGAAATTTTAGTTAGAGACCACTAGCAAAGTCAGTACAATATAGCCTGTTGTAAAACTAGGAAATATCTAGATGAGTTGATTTACCCCTTGGAAGACTTCTGCATACCCCCCACCCATGGTACATGTACCCCTGGTTGAGGACCACTGGCCCAAACAACTGAGAGAGCTCATCCATGAACAGCTATCATGTATCCGCACTTCTACACCAGGTCACAGCCTCTCCATGCTTCAATATGGCCATTGCTTTCATTTTAAACTAACCATCATAATGTCTGATTCTCATTTCCACTATTATTTCCAACAAATTGAAGGGCCATGTGTATGAGGCAGACACTATTTTATACCATTGCATGAAGCTGTAACTTGCTGTCTTCAGAGGGTAAAACATCCAGATCACTGACAACAAAGCTTCCACTGAGGCTGGGAGAGCAGTAGCTGTTCTGTACCATGAATAAGAGACTTCTGCTTCAGATGCTGAATATAGAAATGTTCTCGCAACACTATCGAACTCCACATATTGTCACTTAATAAAGTATCCCCTCAAGCAAGTCTTTTACCCATAAAGAAAATAAGAGATCACTAAAAATTTGAACTGAGATAAATTTTGTCAGTAGAAGTCAAGTGGTAAAGGAATTTTTAACCTTTTTCTTTTGAATGAAGATAATTGCTTTTCACCTGTGATTAGGAACCACAAGGTTATACTGTAGGTGTTTCAGTGGAATCAGACACAACTGGAAAGATGTATTTTACATTTTTGCAGCCCCATGGATGTACAGTACTAGTGCCTTAAAGTTTATTTATACTAACTGAAATTTCTTTGATTTACAGTAGATCTCTTAATGTTCATTTACCTTTTCACTCTAATTCTTTAATTACATACCATAATAAATGGAAGTTATGATCAATATCAGTTCTTTTCTTGATGCAGAAAAGTCATTCCAACAAATTAAATGGAGCTGTTTTTATTACAGGTTGAAAAGATTTATCTGGCTATGGTTTCATTAACTGGATTGGAATCCATTTTATACTTCTCCCCTAAATCTATGTTGTTTCTGAACTTTTCTGGATTTTTAAAAAAGAGATATCCGAAAGGACTGCCTTTAATCTCCTCTTGTAATTCTGGTGTTAACACTAATCAGTCAAATTAAAGATATAAAAAGATCTCTTGTGTAATAAGCATAAAATCTGTAGATACATAATCTTGTTAAGAATATCTCACTCCTTGCCTTGAAATCTTTTCTTTGTTTTAGTGTGTAGTGTTGACATATAAATAAATCAGGATAGACCTCACAGCATTTATTCTGTAATAAAAAATGTTTTTAAATGTTTTTAAACTTGTGAAATATGGAGGATTCAAAGGGGCATGGATAATATGCCTGAAACTGTTGTCTGACCCTGATACTTCCCTTGAAACAAAGGAATGATGAAAATACACTCATCTTACTGTACAATTAAGAGGAAACATGGATGGAAGAAAACTGAGGGCATTAAAATGTCCTGTCTTTTTGACAAAGGCATGCATCTTTTATTTTCAAGGGTATGGTCTTATTTTTAAAATCTTACTTTCAATGTTATTCATAATTATTCTATTCAAAGCAGGATTGTATCTGTTTATAAATAAATGATGATATGCTATATATGGCAAGTGCAATAGTAAAAAGGTGAAGATTTATTGTAGACTCCAGCATAATGCAAAAAGGATTTGAACATAAAAAGTAATTGCCTTTCTGTAAGGGGTATTATACATTACCAAGGTTTCCTCACCTTCTTCAAATGTGGGAATTGTAAATTGATCAACTCAAAAGTATTACATGAAATTTACAATCTTCAGGACAGTGAACATAATGTGGTTTTGAGAGAACTGCTTTGTAATGCGTCACACAGGAGAAATGCGCCAAATAAAAGACCTAGGTATATTAGGATGCATTGTTGCATTGGGAAGACAATATACCTAATCTGTTAGGGTGCAAATACATGATAGCTCATCCATGAACGCTATCTCAGTTGTCTGGGCAGTTCAGATAAATGACATATCAAAGATCAGCTACCACATATTAAATATGAAATACACTTAGGGCATGTCTACATAGGGGTGCTGGAACAATTTTTATAGTGGGGGTGCTGACAGCCATTGAACCAAACTGTAAACCCTGGATGAAATGGAAACCATTTCAAGCCAGGGGTGCAGCAGCACCCCCAGCACTCTTGGTTCCAGCACCTGTGTCTACACAGCAAAGAAAAACCAGCGGCTGGCTGGTGCCAGCCATCTCAGACTCGCGGGGCTCAGGCTGCGGGGCTGTTTCATTGCAGTGTAGACTTCTGGCTTGGGCTGGAGCCTGGGCTGTAGGACCCTGGTGGATGGGAGGTTCCCAGAGCTTGGGCTCCAGCCCAAGCCTGGAATTCTACACAGCAATGAAACAGCCCCATAGCCTGAGCCCCGCAAGCCTGAGATAGCTGGCACCAGCCAGCCGCTGGTTTTTCTTTGCTGGGTAGATATACCTGTAGTGTTCCATGGGGGGGGGGGGGGGGGGGAGAGAAACCTTTTAAAAAACTACTATGAAAAATTAGCAATCAGAAAGCATACAGCCTATGTGATTGTGTTAAATTCATGGGTTTTCTGAATGTTCACTTGAGATGCATTTCCTATAGAGCGTAATTTCAAAGAATGAAAAAGATATAATTTTCCAAAGCACCTATGTGATTTAAGAGCCTATGTCTCACTGTCAAAGTGGCTCAATCTCTTACATACCATTGAGAAAAATCAATGAGATTTAGGCTTCTAAGTGCCTAAATCACTTTTTGAAATGGGATGTAGGTCATTTAGGTACTTTTGAAATTTTTACAATAAAACTAGAAAACATGGATAACTGACCCTAGATACAAATGTGAAGATTAAGATATATAATGCACATAATGGATGATACATCCTCATAAACTTTACTTCAAGAAGTCATTAAGACAACTCCATATATTAGTGAGTGTGTCTAATCTATTATTTTCAAAGTATATATCCTCTCAAATCCAATGTCACAATTATGGTATGCATCTAATGGCCAATATTTAGTATATAGGAAGCCTTTCAAAGCTTCAGATTGATTTGACAGCAAACATGGTAAAGATGTCACAGTAGTGGGGTTTAGTGTGCTATTTACCTATTCTGCAGCACAACTTTATTTTAAAGTTAATAAAGTAAACTCAGTGTTAATCTCCTCTTTGTGTATAAAGTTTGGTATTTCTTTCCCCAAATCGATGTGTAAATATGTATTGAAGAAGATTAGGAGCAGGACTATACTGATCTGCTGTACAGCACAAGTCAGAGTCTGCTAATACAACCCTGTGCATTTTGACAGGTGTCCATGTTGCTTTGTATAGCGAGAAGTATGAGGACTGGTTGATGTATGCTGACCTGTGTGTATCATGTAGACTTCTCCCGCTTACTTTCCATTTTGAGAGAGCTGATTCTGTTGTTGTTTTTGTAAATCTTCTGTAAACCCATTAAAGGCAGACTCAAAGTAAAAATTGGAAACTGTAAACTGGCAGGATGGCACAGCAGAAAAACGGGTTGAAGAAAAACTTGTAGAATCAGCAAGAGCTCACATTACATAAAAGGGCAGTGCACTTCAGTTTAGCTCCATTTAAATTAATGGAACTGTATTGACTTAAACTAGCTGAGGATCAGGCCCATCCAGTGTAGCTTTTGCACAAAGTTCAGTTCTGATCTGCTATATCTTGGCAATTCCAAGAATACACTAACTGTTATCTGGGTAGTGATTTTAAAACTGTGGCTTAACATCACTGTGTAGGGATAAATGTGAGGCCAGCTAGATCATCAACATTAATGATCCAATCCAGGTTTAAACCCAAGTCTCTTAAAGTGAAAGGATAATGCTTACACTACATACAGCCTGGATTCTCCCACAGCTTTGAATATACTTACAGCAAAAGACTTTTGCTACAGACCCTTGAATATTCACTTACTGTCCTAAGTGGGGCTTATTGATATTTGCATGAGAAACTTCATGGTGACCAAACTTCTTGTTATGAAAATGAAATTTAACATTTTTTTCTTTAACTGTTTTGTTCCAAAAATAATGGGGAATTCCCACTTTTAAAATCGTTTTTATTCCTTTTCCTCTTTTTTTCCATTGGAAAAATGGGGGGGGGGGGGGGGTGAGCTAAAATAAAAGAGAGAAAGAAAGCTGAGAAATAACTACAAAACTAAAGGTTTTTAAAAAATTCCTATTAATAAAGTGTGAAATTTTTTTATCAAAAGTGAAAGTAAAACTCTCGTTTACTTTTATTTGCGTGTGCTTTCCTCCCATTTTTTCATCTTTTGCTACTGTAGTAGACCAAAGAAAGGAAGACCGTTCCTACTCCAAAGGACTTTCATTTATTTTTAAAGGAATTTATTTTCCTCCACCCCCAAATGTTTATACATGTTTATACATGCAAAATGTCTTGAGTCAGACATTTGAATTTGTTGAAATTAGGGAGGGTGAGGTTTGTGTATATTCTGCTTTAAAGTTTAAAAGCTGAAATGTAATTCTGAAGAAAATGAGAAATTGATAGGCTATTTGAATGGACTAAACAAAACAGATTTGTTTTCTTTATGTTTGACAAGTTATATTACACTGCACATTTTGAAAACTTTTACATCAGGATAAAATACTGGAAATGCAAAGATCCTGAGACAATAAAATATTCTTTCTTCAGAAGAATGGGTAAAATTCTTCCCTGGTATAACTCCCCTCAAGTGAACAGTTACCCGAGGAAAAATGTTGGCCCAATTGTGCCATTATTGGTGCATTAGTGACTGCCCTAATAGTGAGCCTACAAAGTATTACTATTCACATAAAATGAATTGCAGAAATGCTGTAATTCATGTTTTCTACCCACTTTGATCTACAAAAAAAATTAAAATTTATTCTTGGCATAAAAAGTAGCCACATCTCTTTTCCACTGTAAGGAAAACATTTGCTTGCTTTTAAAGTTTGAAGCTTAGTACCCTAAAGATAAGTTGGTATCTGTAGTAAAAAAACAAAATTTAAAGTAATGAAGCATAAACATCAACACACACAAAAGGGAATACAAAGAAAGCTATAACAAGCCTTTTAAGTTTTTATTACCAAAATATGTTCCACTTTCCTTTGTAAATGCAGTGAAAATATTTTATTTTATTTACTAAAGTTGTGTAAGAATACATAAAAACGGACTGAAATATTCTACAAGCGATTAGCAGAATAGGTTAGTGTGACATGGTTAGCTGCAGAAGACACGATCCTGCAAACACTTGCTACTGGGTTTAATGCCTACTACCTTGTGTAGTCCCATTGATGTTAGCTAGAGCTGCCGTCCACACAGGACTCCTCATTTGGAAAAGGGGTGTTGAGAGTAGCACTGTAACTGTTGTCTCTTCCCCCCCCCCCCCGATACAGTCCCACCCGCCTTTTCCTTCTCTCCTGATCTCTCTCTCTCTCTCTTGATGTTTTACCTTTTTGCTTTGGAAATAGCAAAGTAAGCAGACTGGGGCGTATAAAGGAAGTTCCTATCCACAATAATTTGCCTCATTCCTTCCTGATTGATGGGGCTATAATGCCACACTTTCTTTATTGTCACTTTGTAGACTTGAAGAAGGCAGGCTGGTGACAAACAGAAGTAGTAAGTAATTTCCCCTTAAAACATAAACCTCAGCCTTGTCAGTCATGTATGACAGACAGGAGGCCTTTAAAAGGAAGGAAACTGTAGTCAGCTGTGGGGGAGAGGAGCAGGATTGCTTAACAGGAGACTGCTGTTGTGACTCCTGGAGCCACAGAAAGAACTCCCATCCAGGAAATTGTCACCCTGTCCCTATGGAGACTGCAGCAAACTCCCAGGGAGAGATTGCCAAGGGTAGGGCCCATGTAAGAAGTAAGGAACTAATGCCTATGTAGGAGCTTTCCAGTGCAAGTAACTCTGTTAACAAAGTAACTCTGTGGCAGGTAAATTACCTCTGTTATCACATACATGAGAATTAAAGGTTTCAGAGTAGCAGCCGTGTTAGTCTGTATCCGCAAAAAGAACAGGAGTATTTGTGGCACCTTAGAGACTATCAAATTTATTTGAGCACAAGCTTTTGTGGGCTACAGCCCACTTCTTCGGATGCATAGAATGGAACATACATACACATACATACAGAGAGCATGAACAGGTGGGAGTTGTCTTACCAACTCTGAGAGGCCAATTAAGTAAGAGAAAAAAAACTTTTGAAGTGATAATCAAGATAGCCCAGTACAGACAGGTTGATAAGAAGTGTGAGAGTACTTACATGGGAAGATACATTCAATGTTTATAATGGCTCAGCCATTCCCAGTCTTTATTCAAACCTAAATTGATTGTGTCCAATTTGCATATCAATTTGAGTTCATCAGTTTCTCATTGGAGTCTGTTTTTGAAGCTTTTCTGTTGTAAAATAGCCACCCGCAGGTCTGTCACTGAATGACCAGACAGGTTAAAGTGTTCTCCCACTGGTTTTTGAGTATTATGATTCCTGATGTCAGATTTGTGTCCATTAATTCTTTTGCATAGAGACTGTCTGGTTTGGCCCATGTACATGGCAGAGGGGCATTGCTGGCACATAATGGCATATATCACATTGGTAGATGTGAGGTGAATGAGCCCCTGATGGTAGTGCTGATGTGATTAGGTCCTATGATGATGTCACTTAAATAGTGTGTATATATATATCTCCTCAATATATGTTCCATTCTATGCATCCGAAGAAGTTGGATGTAGCCCACCAAAGCTTATGCTCAAATAAATTTGTTAGTCTCTAAGGTGCCACAAGTACTCCTGTTCTTTATGAGAATTAAAATGTTTCTGAAGAGATCCCAGAAGATCATTGAGTTCTTTTAGTTATAAAACCTTTGGAGAAAAAATTTGTTATTGTAGTCTCCTGTGGATGGTGCTTCAGGGGGTGCTGGATGTGGCCATCATTGTGCATGAAATTAATTATCAAAATTGACACCATTAACAACAGAGTTGGTTTGAACCAAATCACCAGACATGGACATCCCAAGGTTAGGGTGGGATTTAAAAATCCATAATCAAATGTCCAGATTGGGCCCTCTTTCTGTAATGAACTGAACCAAAGCCAGGGGTCCAATCACTCCCTGAATGCTGCGTCTTAGAAATCCAGATCTGTGTCCACGCTTTGAAGCTCATGCCCCTCTCCAGGTAAAGTTAAACCTTGCATTGTTACCACTGTTAGTAGTTTGCTCTCATTGAGCCCCAACTCCCCTTCCATGGAGCCCTACTGACTTCAGGCCCCTATTCTGTCAGCATTTAAGTTTCTTTCCTTATTTTAAATGGAGCTGACATTCTCTCTTTTTGTTTTGTTTTCAAAACAACATAACTTCTACCCTTACATCACTCCTGCATGTTACAAGAGGTCTGATGGTAATAGGTACAGAAATGCTGGAGTGCAGGTCTTCCTTCTGGGAAGCTAGTTGTACCCATAGCCACCTGCAGGGAGGAGGTGAGGAGCGGACAAGATGAAAGTGTAGTAAGGAGCTGGCCTGTTGCTAGCGCTGATGTCAGCAGACATAGCAAAGGTCCTGACCTGAACCTTTCTTTAGCAGAGGGTCAGGTTTCTCAGTCCTCATTTGGACTGACTTGTTTGTTTGGAGTCACTCTCTGTTTGAAAACTGTTCCTCTCCCACCAGCTTCGCCCTCCCCAATGTGCTGTATGGATCTCATAGTTTGCTTCACCTACCACAATTCACACACATTCAAGCTACTGGGCCTCAAGTCTCCAAGCTTGTGGGCCTTGCAGGAGTCAGCTGGTGGAAAGGAGAAAGGAAATAATCTTTCTGTCCTAGCACAGTAGTTAGGTCCTTGCCTCCCAGCACCTCAGTTCATCATGCTTTGAAAAAATCCAGCCTCTTTTATTCATATATCTAAATATGAGTTTATCATAGCCAGTCTGTCAGAGTGGTTGACTTTTGAAGAGCTAAGGATGACAGCACAGATTCCAAAGCACAGCCTCGGCTCTAACTGCCTAAGGAAAAACAAATCTGCTGTGCCGCGGCTATTTCCATAGGTGCTGCTGCTTCTATTGCTGACATTTCCATACTTGCTTCTGTTACTTCCAGGTCTCTTTCTCTTCCTGAGTTGCCAATTCCATATCTTTCCCGGTCTTTTGCTCACCTGGAGGAAGAGTTAATTATTTAAAAAGGATTTTTTTTTTTTACATAAAGTTCTGGTCCAATAAATGTTTTTATACATAAACACACATCAAGTGGCATACTGTGTTCCTGCCTGTGGTTTGTCATCTTTTCATCTCAGAGCATTTTTGCAGACATGGGGAGCAGTACAGCATCACTCGTCATTTCTGTCCATGGCTTGTTTTTCCATTAAGCTTAGCCTGGTCATGTCCCTGCGTACGACGTCCCAACATGTAGTGAGAGGTGGACCACTACATAGGACTGACCTTTGTTCTGTTTGCATTAGTTTTGTTGGCATCCTATCATCTGTTTGTCTTCTGAAATGTTTCCACTATCATAATCTTTTTGACTGTAACCAGTCTATACCCTGATTTCACATCCTACTCTCCTAACTTTTTCAATTGTCTTAAAATTGTTCCAGTTTACTTTACATATTTTGAAAAACTCTTATCTTTACTGCCCCAGCCTTCTGATGTCTGTTTAATTTAATGCAGCTGCTTCCAGACTATAGAGTAATACTGTTAGTACACTGGTTTGATAAATTTTCAGTTTGGTATCAAGTGTAGTAATTATAGAGGTATAAACATATTTTCAGCACTGAGGAAAAAAATCACGATGAAAGTAATTGTCAACAGGTTAAAGCCAGTTTTAGGGGAAGTAGTATAGGTGAAGAACTGTGCAGCTTCAGACCAGGATGAAGTTGCATTGATCAGATATTCATCAACTGTTGGAGCATGGGGTGACAGGCGGAGGGGAAATGAGAATAGTAATTAAAGATATTTGCTGATTTCATTGACTTCACAAAAGCTTTTGATTTTGATTAGAGGGAAGCCCGGTGGAAAATAGAGAAATCATATGGAGTTCCAGATAAGATAATTGCAATTATAAAAGCAGTGATGTAAGAATTGGTGGAAAATTAAGCAACTAGTTGAAGTCAAAGTTGGTGTAAGACACGGGCATTGAATCACTGTCACTTTTCATCATGTAGCTTGATATCAAACTAAAATTATGCTTTTTGACACTAGCCCATCGCTCTTACTGAAATCAAGTAAAACTTGAGTGTGATTATCTGAGAGCAGAATTTTCCCTTGAGTCTGAGTTCTACAAGATTTGCAGCTGGAGCCTTGATGCGGCATGCCTTGAAATGAGTATTTCACACAGAGATGTCTGAGATGAAATGACAAAGCAAGGAGGCAACACAAAGATCACGTAAGCACTCTTGCCCTCAGTCCTCACAACAAAGTACATCTTGAAATGACAATGTGACACAGAACAGCACTCCATTCTTCCTACCTTAGCCTCTCCATGACTCCCCTATTTCAGCTAGCTAGCAGTCAAAGATTCAACTACTTTTGCTATTCTGTCATTAATAGTGTATAGGTTTGTATTGTATATCTGTCTGTTAATGGCTGCCTTTGTCTTGTTAACAACATTCATCTTATATACTCTCATGGGTTTTATGCTTTCAGATTTTATGTAAAAAGCACTTTAAAGATGCCCCTGAGATGGATAACTTTGATTCTGGCCCACCTGTCAAGATATTTAGGAAATATGACTTCAGAAAGATGTTTGTTCATTTAAAAGATGTTCTTCAAAGGTTTTACTGAAATCATCACTAGAGATCATTTGACAGTAAATGTGTTCTATATTGTTAATCAGTAAGTCATTAACCTTAAGAAAATTAGAATATAAGACTTTTTAAGAGGAAATTAAAGCCCTTTCAAACCATAAATGCTCACTCCCTTTTCAGTACTTGAATATCCGGCTCTTTTCTCTCTTCCCACCCCCTCAAGATTTCTAAGGTGATTTCTGTGTAATAACACATGGACTAAGTCATGCTTCATTATATCATGGATTATAATGTGATGAGAAAAATATGATCTGATGAAAATGTCACAATGCAAAAGTTACCTGATCCATTAGTTCCTACCCCAGCCCCATCAAAAACTAAAATCAAGCAATTAGCTACAAATGCATGTTTTTAGAACTACAGTGAAACCTGTACATGATGATATCTCCAATTAGGCAGTCTCCTAACTATGCGACTACTCTGACATATCTCCAAACATTCAGGACATTGCATCTCCATCTGTATTAAATTACCTTTGTTAAGCAACCAATTTTTGATTCTCTCTTGAATAGTCACTTCAGACAAATTTCACAGTTTACAGAAGCTACATGTGTGTTCTAAAAACAGAGGGTGAATTTTCAATGGAGGCTATAGCTGTTAGATGGCCAATCCTGATTCTCTTTGGCTTCTTGGAAAAATCCCAGCCAGATTGTATAACCAGAACAATACTAAATGCTCATATTGGGCTGCTCAAAGTCATTTCCAAATGCAGCGAAGTCATTTAAAGACACAGAGATTTAGTGACTGCTGAAGGTCACAAAAGTCTCCTAAATCCAATGTAAGACTTTATTTATCAGACTATGCTGTTTGCATTCATATTTAGGGTAACTAGCAGATAGTTAACTGCAAAAACAAGTATATATTTATTAAACAAGGATAATAGATATTTAACAGATATTTCCAATCCAGTTTAGTTTCATTATAGTGTCTTTAAGACATACAATATTGCAAATTGCTTATGTCTTATCTTATCCTAACTAATTTTTCCTATTTTAAATATTTATTCTCAAGCAAAAGAATGTTTGGTCTTTTATATGGCTTTTAAAAAATGTAATACCGTTCTCTGCATGAGCCAGGACATTCTTTTAGGGAGAAAATTTTCAAAAGCTCCCAGAATCACATACTCTTCTTATTCTGAAGTCAATGGGAGTTCTGCCATTGATTTCAAAATGAGCAGAATAAGGCCAACACTGAGAGCTTTGGAAAATCCATCCTGAACTTTTTAGTTCAGATAATTGTCATCTGAATCTAAAATACTTTTTGTATAAGACCTTCAACCAAATATTTGAGTGCCTTGATTATTTTCTCTTCTTCAGTTTCATAATTACTCAAATGCCAATCAATCATTTAGTACAGTGTTCAGCCTAATTGCTAATTGTCTGAGCTTGATTTTTCAATTGCTGATCCTCTGTTTCTTACATAAATTGTTCCAAAATGAAGGCCACAAAATAGACTCCTTACAAGCAATTCAGTTATTGCCATATACTCTATTCAGCATGTGTGTGTGTGTGTGTTTGGAGGGTTTAGTAGGGGGAGTAAGGTACAAAGAACTCTTCTGAGGATACATTTTCCACACTCTGTATGTCACATCAGAGGTCACTTTAATCTCTAATTACTTTTTGCAAGAGTTTAGCCTTTTATACATGATGATGAAAGATGAAGGGATTTAGTTCTCACTGGTCAATTCTGTGTTGGAAAATGGCAATAGGAAGAAATTGGCCACTAGAATTACTAGCACAGTGCAAACAAACAGCCGTGCCAGCTCAGTTGAACAACAGGAACTACATATTTTGCCATTCCTTATACTGTTGGGGTTGGAGGTGGTGCAAGTGGCCCTCTGAAAAGGCCTGCCCTGATTCTATGTACTCTTAAATCAATGGGAAATTTTCTACTGATTTGAATGGTGCAGGATCAGAACGTAAAAGTGCAACAGCATGTGTTAAGCAAATGCAGCATAAACCACAGCAATACTCATCAACAGGCTGTGTAGTAATAGCTTGTGCCTCTCGTGTGTTCAGTCTCATGGCTTAAATTGCCCAAGAAGTGCACCAGTGAATTTATGCACACCCTCGCATTGCTTACTGATAAAAGTATCAGAGGGGTAGTCGTGTTAGTCTGAATCTGTAAAAAGCAACAGAGGGTCCTGTGGCACCTTTAAGACTAACAGAAGTATTGGGAGCATAAGCTTTCGTGGGTAAGAACCTCACTTCTTTAGTCTTCTCAGTCTTGCATCTGAAGAAGTGAGGTTCTTACCCACGAAAGCTTATGCTCCCAGTACTTCTGTTAGTCTTAAAGGTGCCACAGGACCCTCTGTTGATAAAAGTATGATTCATTAATTCTACATTTCATTTAAAAAATTAAATGTCAGTGGATTTCAACCACATACCATTCCACTATGAAAAATACTTTATAGTAAAAGGATATGGTAAATTAGTCCCTACCTTTTTGACTATAATTGCTCTATCTAACTGTAACAGTATTAGAAGTCACTGGATGGCACTATGGTAGTGTTACAAATTTTGTTTTAATGTATGGATAGGTAGCTCATGAAGAAACGGTATGTTGTGGTGCAATTTTAGAAGTTGTACTTATCACTAAACAGTCAGTTTATGGTTTAAATCTGTTTTAGGACTAAATTGTGTATCTTTAGTCACAGTGAGTAGTACCCTACTCCTTGAGTAGTCCCAGTCAGTTTAAGGGAACAACTCACAGAGTGAGATACTACTTAGCATGAGTAAAGAGTCTTCCAACCTTGCACTGAATGAATAATGTCCTGGCATCTTTAAACAACTTCTCCCTGCATCCCTTACACCAATGATCTGGGTTGCTTTTTTAGTTGCAATTTGTCAGCTAATAGCCACATTAGACTATCACTTTCTACTGTAAAAACTAAATTGGAAGCTTGATGATCCTGTTTGTATCCTTGAATAAGAATTGTTTGTATGAGTCTTTTATATTGCTTTTAAAAAATGGTATACCTTTCTCTGCATCACACAAATATCCGTGATCTGAGCTCACTGCTTTTGTCATGAAAATATCTGTGAATCAGTTTTTGGTGTTGTGTGAAGAGCTCCAGTGATAACCATCTTAGTCTGTAAACATATCTGAGAAACATATTATGAATAAGTATGAACTTGTATGTAATTTATAAACATATATCGTTGAAGTACTTCAGGCACAGTCATGAGCCATAGTGTTTACAGGACTTATGACTTAATTGGTCATATTTTCAAAGAGCCTCTTTAATTAATATCAGTGAGAAGTTGCATTGGCAAGTCTGAGAACCCAAATTGGGTAAATGACCTTTCTAACTGCCTGATTGTGCATGCAATGGTTCAATTTGTATATGCAAATTATAGGGATTTGTGCATTTCTAAATATTGCAGATGCAATTAAGGTCTTGATCCCAAGGGTAAATGAGCACCAACTCCTCCCACTGAAGTCAATGGAAATTGCAGACGCTCAGTATGTCTAAGGACAAGGAGCTTAAGAAGGTCATTTGAAAATTTAGTCCCAGTGCTAACCTTAGGATCTTCACTACCTTCTGAAAAAGACTCAAGGCTGTAGGTTTTTTTTAAATTTTATATTCACTTGCCATTTAATGGACAGTGATATGTAAAAACAAACAGCCCCCTCATGTTATTGCTTCTTGCCATTCTGAACTTATCCAGAAAAAATAGCAGAGACCTCAGACCACCTCTGTTATTGCCATTTTGTTGCTTGATTGCCGAAAGAGATTTACAAGAGAGAAAGAGATTATTTGTTTTTCCTCTCATATTTCTCAATGCATCTTACGTGCCCCTTTCTTTTGGCCACATCTGATAGCTCCTTGCTTTTTTCCACTAATTCTCTTTTTTAAAATTCTCTTGCATTCTCCCTCCCTCCATTTCATTTCTTAGGACAGACTCTTGAAGAAACCTTGTAATTTATAATAATATATTTCTATTTCCCCATAGTTTAAATGTTTTTTGGATGTACAGAGATCCATAATTTGCACTTAGACATGTATTGGAGATACTTTACTTGCTCATAGACTCTAAGGTCAGAAGGGACCATTATGATCATCTAGTCTGACCTCCCGCATGATGCGGGCCACAAAACCTGACCCACCCACTCCTGGAAGAATTCTCTCCCTTGAATTAGCTGTTGAACTCCCCAAATCATTATTTAAAGACTTCTAGTCGCTCAGAATCCTTCAGCAAGCGACCCCTGCCCCATGCTGCGGAGGAAGGCGAAAAATAGCTACCATTATATTACTCATGTACCTGGGATGAGTTGGGCAGCAAATAGCATCTTTAACCTATTAGTGGATAGGCATTTGGGACATTCCCACTTTCCCCCATTGAAGGTAGCAGTTACTTGAGAAACACAGAGACTTAAAACAACTATAATAAATGTAAATCTAATCCTAATCATAGAGATGTTAATCCAGTTCACTGATCCCACCTGTGCCTGCAGGTTACATTCCTATATCTATATCGATATCCATATATCCTTTGTATGCCTACCCTTAATTAGCATGTCCAGTATCTCTCAGTATCAATACATTTCAAATCCCTTTCCTATGCTTTATTGGTTTGTCCCATTTCCAGTCCCTGACAGGTCTTTTTCAGCAGTTTCCAAAATTAGTGGCCAGAAACACTGTAATCCTACCACTTTGTATTCATGTTACTGCTTTAATGAACATTTTTGGTAATGCTGCAAAATAGCTGAATGACCATGCTACTTCAAAGGATTATTTGTTGGAAATAATTGTGCAATGATTTAGGCCATTGGTATGTAGCTACTGTAAAGCAAGTTACATAAACTGCTATGATAGCAAAGCCTGTGAAATTAATGTTAATGTACTATAATTTGATAGATTTAATATTTTTTCTTCCCTTTACCAGTTTTGAAGGAATGTTAGGTACAGCAAAACAGATAATCATAATACAAAATCTTATACAATGTTGATGACTTCTGATGGGACGTCAGTGGGAGTTCTACTGCAGATTAAGGGCTGTATAAAGTATGGCCCTCAGTGACAGACTAGGCAGACAATTACAGCTGCTGTTGTGTTGGTGTCAATTGTTATGATACCAGATAATAGCATAATAACATAAATACCTGTAAATTCTTGTTTTAAGTTGGCTTTTTTAAAGGGGTAATTTTGAAACAAGCTGTCCAATTTGGTCTCATTGAGTGGGGTCATATGACATTATAACATTTAATATTTTTAATTGTGGTTTCTCATCCAGAGAGATAATTCTAGCATTATAGTGATAGTATATATCACTTCATCTGTTGAAAGAGTAAACTAATAATCTAGAAAGCAGGGCCCTAAGACAGCCAGCTGAGGAATGATAGGCAGACTAGCCAAGAATATTACAGAAGAATTTCTCTCAAAGTATTGAATACACAGTACAACGTAATAGATGCTAGATACTTAATGCATGAAGTTACCCTCTTTCATAACACACACACAGAATGGCACATCAGGTTCTCAGACCATATGAGGAGCATGTGTGTCTGTGTATGCCTAGATGAACTTAATAATATAGTGGTGAGATATGAAAAATGTTGTTTCCTTGTGAATTTTGGAATTCCCATCTCTTCCCCCCCCCCCAGACACTGAAGGTCCTAAGTAAAAGAAATGTACCATGTTTTCTTCTACTCAAGATGCACAGGCTGTGTAAGTGGGGAATCATGTCCTCCCCTTGTTCTGTGAAGCACTGGGATGTCTCTTCTGCAGCAGAATGGGTGAGTTTGTGGGGTTGACAGTGTGGGCAAGGGGTGGTAAGTAGCCACTGGATCCCCCACTATGCATATCCAGAGGCTTTAACTGCCTTCATAAAGCTGCATAGGGAAGAATCTACTACTATGGTCCATGACTACAACCCTCCTACACATCACACGACCCAGTGGATTGCAATAGGGAGAATTCCTTCCCCCTCAACCTAACTAACTTACATGCAAAAAAGTCTTGTGGTATTATTAGTGCAAATTTCCTAGGTTTTCTGCAAACATGAGTATTTCACTGCAGATCAGTATTTCTCAGCTGAATATTTTTATATGCCTACTATATCTTTTTCTATACTGAATTCCTATTAATGAATAAGGGCATAGCAAAATGATCAGTGAGGGTCTCTGATTTGCTAAAAAAAAGTAACTTGCCATTTTAATTAGACTAGTTCTTCCCCACAGGTACCTTGGTATGCATGAAGTTTATACTTTGCAAAAGTAATTTCAAGAATCTCTTTAAACAAAATATGTTGCCATGAATTATTTTAAATTTCTTATACACCTCTACCTCGATATAACGCTGTCCTCGGGAGCCAAAAAGTCATAGAATCATAGAATATCAGGGTTGGAAGGGACCTCCGGAGGTCATGTAGTCCAACCCCCTGCTCAAAGCAGGACCAATTCCCAACTAAATCATCCCAGCCAGGGCTTTGTCAAGCCTGACCTTAAAACCCTCTAAGGAAGGAGATTCCACCACCTCCCTAGGTAACCCATTCCAGTGCTTCACCCCCTCCTGGTGAAAAAGTTTTTCCTAATATCCAACCTAAACCTCCCCAACTGCAACTTGAGACCATTACTCCTTGTTCTGTCATCAGGTACCACTGAGAACAGTCTAGATCCATCCTCTTTGGAACTCCCTTTCAGGTAGTTGACAGCAGCTATCAAATACCCCCTCATTCTTCTCTTCTGCAGACTAAATAATCCCAGTTCCCTCAGCCTCTCCTCATAAGTCATGTGCTCCAGCCTCCTAATCATTTTTGTTGCCCTCCGCTGGACTCTTTCCAATTTTTCCACATCCTTCTTGTAGTGTGGGGCCCAAAACTGGACACAGTACTCCAGATGAGGCCTCACCAATGTCGAATAGAGGGGAATGATCACGTCCCTCGATCTGCTGGCAATGCCCCTACTTATACAGCCCAAAATGCCGTTAGCCTTCTTGGCAACAAGGGCACACTGTTGATTCATATCCAGCTTCTTGTCCACTGTAACCCCTAAGTCCTTTTCTGCAGAACTGCTTCCTAGCCATTCGGTCCCTAGTCTGTAGCAGTGCATGGGATTCTTCCGTCCTAAGTGCAGGACTCTGCACTTGTCCTTGTCTTACCGCGTTATAGGTGAAACCGCGTTATATCGAACTTGCTTTGATCCACCAGAGTGCGCCGCTCCACACCCCTGGAGCACTGCTTTACCGCATTATATTCGAATTCGTATTATATCGGGTCGCGTTATATCGGGGTAGAGGTGTACTACTTTGAAAACAATCTTGCTGCACAGAGGTTTAACAATACTATTCCTATTGAAATAAATTGCTGACATTTCATAATAATGAAACATGTGTTAGCACATGTTAGTCCCTTTCATGTAGTTTAAATATCAACCAGTCTTTAAATAAAAATAAAAGGCTATATATCAAATATTATTAAACTGAAGGAGAAGACTGGAAAAATTGGTACTCTCCTTATCAACATGAATAGGCACACTATTTTTATCCACCTAATTAACTACAAAAATTCAGATTGTAAACTACTTAGATCATTTTAAATTTCACCAGGCTAATGTAATGAGATGCCCTGAGTTGGTCTTCAGTAGTGACGATTAAACATGGCACTTCTAGATCTAAAAGCATGAGCTTTTCTGCTTGAGCTAAAAGACCCCCGTGTTAGCTCAAAGATTGCAGCAGCCTCAAGAAGTGCTATTTAAATAACCCTCTATATGGCCTAGTCACTTGAGGACAACAACCAGAGGTACAGTCTTTCTGAATTACCAGGGGCAGGGGGGAAGGGAAGCTCAACTCCTGCTCTGCCCCAGACTCCATCCCCACTCCACTCGATCCCCCAAATCCCTACCCCGTCTCTTCCCACCCCTACTTTGCCCCGTCCCACCCTCGTGCCTCAAAAGATATAACATTATTTCCCTTAGAATATCAATTTAAAGCTTCCCTCACAAACAAAGATTTAAAATATGGGTGTTTGCAATCTAATAAATATCCACTCCAATTAAATTCTCCTCTTTCAGAACATTCCCATGTGATCTAGGAGTATCATTTTTGATTATTTTCACAAGTATGAGTTCTCTGACCTTGGTAGGCAGATAAATAAAGTTTAAAATCATTGTGTTCTTTTCCTGACAGTTACTGGCTGCTATGTATCTGTGACTCCCTCATGCAAGTTTGAGCTTTGCTATGCGTCTCATTGGTAAAACCGTCTCCTTCCTACAATGAGGTGCTCCTGGAATCCTGTTCCATTACAAATGCTTTTACAGTAACTCCTTGCTTAACCGTGTAATTATGTTCCTGAAAAATGCTACTTTAAGCAAAACGATGTTAAGCGAATCCAATTTTCCCATAGGAATTAATGTAAATGGGGGTGGGGTGGGGGGTTAGGTTACAGGGAAATGTTTTTCGCCAGACAAAGGCATTATATAAATATACAGTGTAAGTTTTAAATAATTTTAAACAAACAGTTTAATACTGTACTAACCAATGATGATTGTGAAGCTTGGTTGAGGCAGGGGCATAGCGGAGTTGGGGCGCGGGAGGCTTGTCCCACTCCACCCGGTGCTCCTGCTGGGGAATGGGGTCGGGGGCTTGCCCACTCCCCAGCTGGCATGCCGGGCGGGCAGGGTGGGGTAAGCCCTGTATCTTGACCCCGTTCCCTGGCTGGAACACCAGGCAGGCAGAGTGGGGCAAGTCCCCACGCCCCAGTCCTGCTCCCTGGCAGGAGCACCAGGCAGGCAGAGCAGGGCGGGGCGAGCCAAACAATCTTATAATGGAACATTGCTCAACTTTAAACAAGTATGTTCTCTAATAGATCAGCAACCTAGTAAGGAAACAATGTTAACCAGGATGATTTTAAGTGAGGAGTTATTGTACATGCTTCCCACAGTGCTTTTCCATTCTTTCTTCCTGTTGGTCATTGACTTTTCTACTTCCTGGCATTGACTGGTCAATTTCCCCGTAACCCCAGTATTTTCTCAGGTATGGAGGTAGGTGTCTCACTGTTTCATCTACCTGGAGTCAAGTTGGATAGTTCCTTTCAATACTAGTGGGACCACTTAGGAGGTTTGATGGCACCCATTTTTCACTGCCTACTGTTTTTTGTATATAGTTGTACCTTTAATTTCCTAAACAGAAGAAATGTAAAGCAACGTGCATTTCAAATGACTGGTTTTTAATGGCTTTCTTTAGGAAAGATTTCTTGCTTTGGCTTTAATTTTTTTCCTGAGGCTCTTATATGGTACTTTTGTAATGTGAGGTTAAAAAAGTTAATTTGTCCTCATTTTATCCCTAGTTTCTTTAATAATAACACCATTAAAATCAAGAATATTACAACTCCAAGACAGCTTTCTTTCTTGTCGACAGTCTTGACTAAAGCAGATCAAATGTTGTTCATGCTCAGGGCTGCTTTATAGCAGCACGCATTTGCTTTGACTCATGTGCTTAGTGGAATATGAATATTTAAGAAAATTAGCACTTCTTGAATCAAACATCTTTGGAAGCTAAAGTTCATTTTATCTCCCCTTGTTAAGTTTTAATTGCTGATATTTTTATTTTATTTAGTGGGGAAAAACTCTGTTCTTATACTTACAGAGGAAATTTGATTTGGTATGAATGGCAGCAATCAAAATTTTAAATTTATTAAAATACTTCATTTATTGGTTGAAATGGGCAAATAACAAAAGAAGTAGCCTGGGGATGAAAGTGGTGAAACCACTGCAAGGTTCCCTTGAAGTTATTCCTTATAAACTACTATATCCATCCATATAGATATTTCTGTTAAATGGGCAATGAGTTGCTATATGCAACGTGAATGAATCTCTCCATTACAGAAGATGACTCAGCTGATTCCATGGCAGAGCTTACCGTCCCAACCTGGGTCCAAGGCAGCATCTCTGCAGTCCCAAAATCATGCAGGAGGAGGGGATGGAAATAGGGCAAGCTAGGGTAAGAGTGGGCAGGCTGGAGACGGGTGTGGGATTCACTGCATTTGCTCTCCAGCCTCAAAGAGGTTCCTTGGAAAAGTCATACATCTGAGAGTTCCCTGTGGGCAGCTGCAGCCAGCAGGTCCCAGGGTTGTAGCCACGGGGGGAGGTGCCAGGCACTAGAATTAGTGCAGAGAGACAGAGCTTCCTTGCAGATGGCCCAGCCTCCTCACAGAGCTCTGGGACCCACCAAGTCTATGGTAGGCCTCAGATCTTATATTATCAGGAAGGTGGGCAAACTTCATCCCCCTGAAGGAATAATAGGGAAGGAACTCTTGCAAGACAATCTTCATGAAGTTTCCCTCCCAGAGGGCTTCCCATCTATTGGTCTTTCCAGAATCCATTTAGGGACTTAGCTTTCTACTTATGTAAATTTCTCTACAGTTTCACTTAGATCTTTCATTTTCCCTCCCTGTCATACATTTTGGAATTTCACCCATTTGCCATTATATAATATTGTCATGACAATCAACACTACAAAAGACAACAATTTGTTTTCACTCTTGGTAGTGGAGCAGATGGTTTAGACTAACAATCTTACTCTTGGGGCTTCAATACAATAGAAGGGGAAAGTAAATTGAATGTCAGTGTCTCTCACAGCTAAGATAAGTTTTCAGATGATTAGTCTTCACAATTAGGAAGACAAAAAAAGTGTTCTCCATCTTCATCTTTTAGATAGAGAGAGATACTGACTAATGAGAGAAAGAGAAAAGACATGAGGTTTGATCTGCCACTACATTGAAGATATGCTCAGACCTACTGGACAGTGTCATCTGCAGGAAGACGGTTGATGCTTCCCCCGCCCTCAGGTTAGACCCGGTGGAAGTCAGAGCAGTAGAATAGGCAGTAACTTTTGCCTCTGTCATCAAGTCCTCCAGTGGAGGATCAAATGTAGTGAAGCTCTGACATTCTTTCTCCCCAGCCCCCACTCCTTTATGCCCCGAATAGGGAAGTTTCTTGGCATAGGAGATGGCAGAGCCACTTCCACCAGCGGCTAGTTCTCCTGTACAGAAGGAATTCTTCACAGGCCATTTTAAGGCTGCTTCGTGGCACTTACATATATGAAATACAAAGTAGCCTTAGCAGTCCAGAGACTCAGTACCACATCTTCACCCTGCTCTCGACCCCTGCTACTCCTACTGTCATGAATACATATTTTGAAACTGTGTAAAATCCTAAACTTAAAGTGAGACTTTTAATCACCTCATATGTAACGATTACAACACTAATCCAAACAGCTGCAAATACTGGTAACTGTTACCTAGTTCTAGATAGAGGCTCGTACCTCAGTTCTAGATAGATGCTATAGGTTTTCTACAAATATACAACAAATGCCCAAAGAAAACAAAAATCCTTATAAACTAAAATCAAGCTATTTGTCTTACAGGCTGGGGAAGAAGAAAGAGAAGATTATGATTTGTAAATATTTGGAAAGCTCTGACACTACTCTGATAAGGGTCATATAGATAGGATTCGCATTGAATTATACAAACATATATTATATACAGATGTTTCTCAAAGTGCAAAGCAATTTTACTGCTTAACATTATCTTTGTGCTTGTCTTGTTGCATGAAAGACTTTTGTCGCTGCTAAACTATGCAGTGTAGTGTGTACAATTTAGTGCAATTGCTTTTTTTTATTGGTAGCAATTGCAGTTGATTGATTTGTAGCATAAGCTGCTTAAAGGGGACTTAGAAGGATTTAAATGAAGAGAGGGTGGTCAATTGGCACTCAAGAAGTGGAAGACTGCTTAGTTTTTCTTAAGCTCTAAGCTTTCCAATAGGAGGGAGGCTATAGATGGGGAGAGGGGGAGAAAGGTAGCAGGAGAATACTGGGGATTAGTATTAATCAAGGAGAAAGGGAGCTTGAGGAACTGCAGGGGGAAAAAAAGAAACCAGGGAGCTGAATGGCAGCCAGAAATGTCTGGATAAATCTTATTTCCTGTGGTTCTGCTGCTGCTGTCACTGAAATCAATGACAACATTTCCATTGATTTTTAGCTAAGCAGGATATGGTTCTTTATGATTTTATACACTGACATTTTCCAGGACAATCCACACCTGATTTAAATGGAGCCCACTGTGCATTGGATACTTTCAGTAGCACGTAATGAAGCTTCACCTGTCTGCTTTAGTGTGTGGTAGTGACTCAGCTACTTTGATCAGTAATGTAGCAAGCAACGGTGATGCTGCAGGATCATAAAGTGTTTTTTTCTTAATTTTGTAAAGTTTCTTGGTTTTATTTCTTAAACTCTTGTTTAAGAAACAACATGTAGTACCTATAGCATGATGCATTCAAATAAATTTTCATCCACTCAATTGGTCTCTCTATTGATATTAATTGCCTTTCTAGCCACTAAGTGGCACTAAACATTAATTATACTTTATAAGTTTTATTGTATCTCTTTTGTGTTTATGGCTTAACTGTTTAATAGTTCTAAATATTATACTTCATGAAAACAGTTGATTTTTTTTTTTTACCTTCTAATTCTGAATATTTAATCATTAAAGGTCAGTTTTCTAGTAATGGAGAAACCCTAAACATTAAGGAACTAAGGACCAACTAGATCTGAGCAGAGACAGAGGTTCCATTTTGCAAAGGATTTTGAGCTTTTGAAATTTGATTTCATTCTAAACTGGTAAATATAAATGGTATATTGATAAACTACAAATGCACTATGTTTCCGCAGTACAATCTTGATCTCATTTACAACTAACTTTACATTAACAACATTTATTAAAAACATTTTCAATTTAGAGGATTTGTAGTACACTTAAAAAAAATTGCTGAGGAGTATTGTAATGATCCTCCATCAGATGGTGCTATTATGATTTAAGATGAGTACTTAAAATCTGGTTTGCATTTATGAAAACTATCAGCTCTTCAGCCCATTTTTCATTTTCTGTTCTAATTTAATTAGTGGAGCTTTATTGAAAGTGTTTGTTCATAGTGTACGTACAGTGTATGAACATATGGTAAATGTCAAATTTACCACTGATTGAACTTCTTTCAAAACTTGTCTGCCAACAGCTTTTACTTAGTGCTGGGGAAGAGCGTGAGTTTGGTCTTTTGCCTGATGGAAAATGTTGGTGTTGTCAGCTGCAGAAATAGCCAGAGAACATACCACACACATTCTTCTTCTCTGTTAATGGCAAGAGATATTGGACAGATACTTGTAGGAACTTCTTCCATTATTCATGTATTTGTGATCCCCAGATTTAATTACAGTAGCGGAGTGCATACCACAAACGACCAATTGGAGCTTCAGCTTTTACAGAATGAGACAGCCTGTGTACTTAACACTGGAGCGACTTCCAAATCACCACCATGTGTAATGCAAATATGTAAATGCTTTGATTCCAGGTGACAGGCTGCTTCTGTTCCTACACACCATTATGACAATTGAGATCATAAGATCAGCTGGTGCACTTTTGCTAGCAGCCCCTTGATTTGAATTCTGGATGGTTAGAGGCAGGGTTCTGCCAGTGGGGGATGGAGGGCATTCACTTCTGGAGTTTGCTTTCCTATTCATCGTACAAAGCCTGAGTTTGTTGGTATGGTGTAAAGCCTACCTGCTTAACTAAGCTTTTGCCAGAGATGGTCAGATGTGTTCAGATGGCATCGAAGGAACTCAGTTAAGTTCATATTGATCAGTAATGCTGTTTTCTTTGTTATATTTTACATGTGCCCAGAAACTTTGTGATGTAGACACTTTATAAATTATAAAATAAATAAATATGTAGAAATGTTTGGGTTGCACATAGATATAATCATAGAAATGTAGGTCTGGAAGGGACCTCAAGAAATCATCAAGTCTCGCCCCCCTGCCTTGATGCAGGAGCAGTAAACCTCGACTATTTGTCATAGATCCACTCACCATATATGTGCCTCCTTGCAGCTGGATCTAGGAATTAGCTCTTGCCCTGTATGGTGCCCCCTTCCCTACATTGCTTGTGCTGTGCCTCCTCCAGCCAGATCACTATATAGTCCCCCACTTCCAGGGTAACACAGTCCCACTGGACAAGTTGTCTGGATGCTGTCTCAGACAGTTTTCCATTCCAAGTCTAGGTCCAGTGCCATAGACCTAGTGGCTGTAGGGGAAGCCAGGCCTGCCTACCACTCAGGGTTCTAGTCCAACGAAGTCTGCTAAGCCTCAGCAACCCAGTTGCTGTTTCCCTGGGCCCCTTCCTACCCCACCCCTCTATCTTCTTGTCTATCTCTGGGTTTACCACTGGAGATTACTCTGCTCCCTTCCTCTTCACCCTTCTCGGCCTCTTGCCAGATTCTTTAGCCCAGGGCAGGACTCCAGGGTTTACTCCCCCCATGGATTGCTACTTGTCCCTGGCCAACACCCTTCCTCTGCAGGAAGTGACTGCAGACCTCATCCCTGTAGCCCCTTCTTTGTCTTTTTCTTGGTGCAGCAGCCTTATTCCAGGTGGCTATGACTGCCACTTTCTTCATTCATTTTAGCCAAGGTTATTTTTTTATTTTCTATTTTTATATCCTTTCATTCAGTCTAGTATCCTTCAGGAAGCGCAACAAGGCTTTTTTGCACTATTCCATTTCCCTGACATTCTCACTAGTCTCTTTATGGAAAAATCTTTGATTCTCAGATGAATCAATTTTTCATGAAGAAACTTTCTTTCCATAGAATATTGCGCACAATGCCAATAGAACATTATCAACAGTTTCTTTGGTTTTGCAGACATTGCACAGACCATCTTTGTCTTTTAAAAAAAGTTTAGCTTATCATTTGTCACAATGACTGTTAATACTCTAAATATGACTACCTGACTTTTTCTATCATGATTGTGGACTACAGTATTATCTTCAGTTTTTGAGCATACATCATAAAACCTTTTCCCTTTTGTTTCCTTATTCCATTCTTCTGCAAGCTCCTTCATGACCACACTTTTAAATTCTTATCTACTTAAGGGTATCTTGATATCCACCTCCTCATTTTTTAGACCTTGTTTTGCTGTTTTGTCAGCCATCTCATTTTTAGGTATTCCAATATGTGCCAGAATCCACACTGTTGTTGCCTACTTGCATTATTTCTGTAGTGAGGAGCATCATTTCACTCATGTCATTTCTGCTTTCTGAAGTCCCTGTTCTGATGGTCAGAATGCCTGACAAGGAATCAGGTAAAAATTACAGCTGCAGCTGGTCGCGCATCTCTTACCCAATTTAGTGCCAACATTGTGCCCTTTTTGTTCAGCCGTCAGGACAGTTAGGGGTGGCTCCAGGCACCAGTGCACCAAGCGCGTGCCTGGGGCGGCAAGCTGCGGGGGGCAGCCTGCAGTCGCCGTGAGGGCGGCAGTCAGGCTGCCTTCGGTGGCATGCCTGCGGGAGGTCCGCCGGTCTCGCGGTTTTGGTGGCAATTCGGTGGCGGGTATACCGAAGGCGTGGGACCGGTGGACCTCCTGCAGGCATGCCGCCGAATCCGTGTTACCAGCAGACCTTGCCGCCGAAAGCCACCTGACTGCCGTGCTTGGGGCGGCAAAATACATAGAGCCGCCCCTGAGGACAGTCATGGAATTCAAAACCCTTTTAAATTTCTGGGTTCCAAGACTAGGAACACTCTGCCAATGCTGTCATCTTTTGACCTATCTGTATAGACTTAGCAAAGCTGGCTCCATTTTTCATTAGTAAATTCAGAAATTTTATTAATTATACTGTGTGATCTTTTTCCTTCCCTTTCACACAATTCCAAATCCACAAATGGGGGAATAACTGTCCATTTGTAATTTGATTTCCCATAACTAAAAATATTTAGTGTTCTCAATTTTTCTTTTTTACCTATCTCCTGTACCCATTTTTGACCCTGACAATAGGAGGAAGTCTCTGACAAGCCATAAAATTGTGTCTCCCAAGCTCCCAGCAATTCTCATAAATCTGTTGTGTACTTCCTGGTTTTATACTAACCATCCTGCTCCTCCCTGGCTGGGCTTCATGATCAGGTAAACCCGGCTCTCCCTCCAGGTGCAGCCAGGTAACAGGATTGGCTTCTCAGGCCCAGTGAGGAATACACACCCCATCACAGCATCCCTGACAGGTGTTTGTCCAACTTGTTCTTAAAAACCTCCAATGAGGAGGATTCTACAACCTCCCTTTGAAGCCTATTCCGGAATTTAAAGTTTTTCCTCGTGCCTAACCTAAATCTCCCTTGCTCCAGATTATGTCAATTACTTCTTGCCTACCTTCACTGGAAATGGAGAACAATTGATCAACATCCTCTTTATGACAGCCCTTAACACAATTGAAGATTATCAGGTCCCATTTCTCCCTTCCCCCCACCCCCAATTTTTTTAGTCTTGTGAAAAGAAAAGAAATTTCAATAAATTGAGATTACCAGGATGCAAAACTAGAGAATGAGAAGGGAGACCTCCTTTATGTCAGGGATTAATTCCTTCAGGTATGTTAGATCAGAATGATGCCAACTAATATGACTAGGGCTGAAACTCATGTTTCTGCATGAAAGGAAGATGAGATAACTTACTGGATAGCAACATATAAACTCTGTTTCTGCTAAATCCTATGTGCTTCTGTCACTGTCCCCTTTCTATTTCTACTGAGGGAATAAGTATCTATTGTATTTCTCATTCAAACAAAATAAAAAGAAATGCAGATGAGTGGCAGATGAGAAAACACAGAGAATTAAGGAAAAGTTATTTCAGTTTACCAGCTCTTGAGAAATAAAATAATCTTGCAGTAAGTGATTTTTAAGAAAAATGAATTTCAGTTCATAATAGCAATATTGCCCTTGGGCAGCTCACAACAGCAATAATGACCTTAGAGCAAGCATTCATCACACATCGTTGACCTTGCCTTCTATTTGGTGCAATTAGCATTGCCTCAACATGCTTAAGTCAATTTTCTCATAATAAATATTCCCTCTGTAGACATTCCTAATTGATATTCTTTGTGGGGGGGTATGTAAGTTTCAGTTCTGTATTAAGGGTGATGTTTCAAGCAGTTGTTGGGAAATATATAGCGTAATGATATATGGTTGTATTAGTTGGGTTAAGAAGAACGGGTAACTTAAGAGTTATAAATGGTAGTGTGTGCAAATCTTAGATGGAACTATTTCACCTTGCTTCCTATGTGGGAATTTAGATATCAGTTTGCATGCCCCCAAACAGAATATAATCTATGCACAGAAGTCTGCTCCTGTAACATATGTAACATAACATAACACTGTTAAGTGACCAGTACTGCTCCTGCCAGGGTCAGCCCTAGACCAAATGGCACCCCAAGTGAGGAGCGTCTTTGGTGCCCCACTGTGGCAGGGTGCTGCTGGAGAAGCCCTTAATCAGCTCCTGCCACTCCAGCCCCAATCTTGGATAATGGATTGGGGCTGGGTGAACCACCCTATGTTTGCCTATGACCACACCTGCCAGCCTCATTAGCGGGAGCAATAAGGCTGGAAGGAAAGGGGAAGGGGGACAGAGACTAAGAGCGGTAGGTCAGGCTTAGAGGGACGAGGAGCCTTCTAGAATGTCGCTGGCCAGGCCTGTGGTAGGCTAAGCAGGTGTAAAGCCTGTGTATAGCTGGAAACTGGTGGTGGGAAACTGATTATGAATAAAGAACATGGGTGTGGCACCAGACTGAAGTGTCCCTGGTTCATGGAGGAGAGGGGCCAAAGGGCCGAATCCAGAGGGACGCAGTGTGTATCCTGTTACATGTGGGGACTTGTCTGGGCTCTCCACCCATGACCAGGGTGTGGTAACCCGAAGATGGAGGGAAACATGCAGTGGCTAGCCAAGCAACAAGAGGAGATGCAGAAAGCACTGCAGGCCTTCCAGCAATCCCACCAGGTGGAGAGGCAGGCCTTACTTGCCTGGCAGGCCGAGCAACAGAAGACCCTCCAGGACTTCATCAGGGAGCAGGCTAAGGTACAGCAGCAGCTCCTGCACAGGCTGGTGAGTCCCCAGGAAGGTGATGGCAGCCGCGGGCCAGGCTTGGGTTTATGTACTTTTAAGTGGGTGGCCATGGGAGCCGGGTGGGACAAGGCAACCTGGGCCCTGCAACTGGCCCTTTATCTGGCCGGTGAGATGTAGGCTGCCTATATGGCGTTAAGTGATGAACAGGCCAAGGATTATGATGTGGGGAAGGTGTCCGTACTAGATTGGATGGGGCTGTCAGTGGAAAAGTACTGACAGAAGTTTCAGGCGGCCCGGTGGACAGGGGGTTTGCGGCCCCGAGCTTTTGCCCAGAAGCTCATGGACTGGGCTACTCGGTGGTTGAGACCAGACACCCAAATGGTGGGAGAGATTATGGACAAAGTGATCCTTGAACAATTTGTGCAGGGCCTCCTGGAAAACCTGCAAGTCTGGGTCCGGCAGCACCAGCCAAATACAGTGGAGGCCGCTGTTAAACTGACAGAGGAATATGCGGAGGCGGATTTTCCTCGAAAAGAGGGTCGGATAGGCCAGGGCCTCCAGGAGAAGCCCATAGAAAGGAAAGAGACCAAGGGAGCCCCTAGTTATCCGGGACAGCTGGTATGCTGGTGATGTGGGCAGCCAGGACACACATGCCGGGACTGCCTGGAAATGGAGTGTGGACTAGCTGAGTTTTGTGACTGGATGAATGGTGGAGGGCGGAAGAAGGGGCGAGGACTGGCCACCATCTCTGTGCAGGTGGGGAGGAAGCCCCAGAGGGGCTTGGTGGACACGGCCTCAGCCCGGGGATCACCTAGTGGGAAATAGTGGGCTCCCCTGGAGCAACTTTCCAGGCAGAGGGAGAAATGGCCAGACCAGCCCCTCCTGGCTGTTGCTTAAGGGGGGAGGTGTGTGGCAGGGTGCTGCTGGAGAAGCCTTTAATCAGCTCCTGCCACTCCAGCCCCAATCAGGGAGAATGGATTGGGGTTGGGCGAACTGCCCTGTGTTTGCCTTGTAACTGACCACACCTTCCAGCCTAATTAGCAGGAGCTACAAGGCTGGAAGGAAGTGAGAGAAGGGGGGGGGTGAGACTAAGAGTGGGAGTCAGGCTCAGAGGGAGTAGGAGCCTCCTAGTCTGTTGCTGGCCAGGCCTGTGGTAGGCGAAGTAGTTGTAAAGCCTGTATATAGCTGGAAACTAGTGGTGGGGAAACCGATCACAAATAAAGAACATGGGTATTGCACCAGACTGAAGTGTCCCTGATTCACGGAGGAGAAAGGCCAAGGGGCTGAATCCGGAGAGGTGCAGTGTGTACCGTTACATCCCCCTCCATTTGTTAAACTTTTGAATACCTTATTTTAATTTTAAGACTAACTGAAATATACTAACATCAAGAAATTGAACTGTGCACCAACATTGGGAAGACCAGTATTAAATAGTGTTACAGTAGATGACAGCCTTAGAATGTTAACCCTAGTCATTTAGTTCAAAAGCTTGCTTTTCTCGCCTTGCGAACTGAAGCACATTATCAGAGAGATCCAAAGACTGGCCAATGGCATTTTCATGTGATAAAATAGCAAGGCATGTCAGTCTCTCATCGGCAATCAAGTCTTAAAACACAAGTGCAATTCCACAACGTTCTAGGAGGTTGAAGGAAAATGTCATTCTCAGGAGGTCTGGAAAGTTCCACAAAATTCTACAAAGGTCCAGAACATTCTAGAAGGTTAGTGAAAAATGAATCCTCATACAGAATACCTGAGACATTTTACTTCATCCGTACAGCCTTTCACTTCTAGGTTGTTGATTCAAATCTATACCATATGGGCAGTGACTGAAATAAATATGGAGGCCACACAATCTAGTTTCTACCTAGCACAGTGGAACCATCACAATTGGCATCCCTGTTGACACCCCCACCAAAAGGAGCAGGGCAAATTATTGAATGCACCTGATTCATGGAGGAGATAATTGAACCTCACAAAAATCTTTTTCTCATTCAGAGTTGAGGAAAATGGGTGGGATTTTTCTGGGGAAGCAGGCATACTATTGCTAGTGCTGCTTCGCGTGCATGAATAAACAAGACTGCATTCCCACTCAGCTCCTCTGGCTAATGTCTCCAGTGACTGGCAATGCAATGATGAGCCCTGCGAGCCCAAGTCAGCTGGTACAGGCCAACCATGGGTATCTATGAGTAGACATACCCTGTTCTCCTTGTCCAGTGGGCAGGAAACCTAAGACTTACACTTGTTCAGATAGTTCTTTGTACTAGTCCTGGGTTTATGGGTAATATTTTTTTTGCCCTTGCCTATATGTCTGGATGCTGTTCTGTGGCATCCCTCTAATTTAAACAGGATTAAACAGGCATCTGATGCATGGAATACCATTGCTTTAGGGAAAAAAGTGTGAGTGTGGGCTTAGCAGACACCATTTGTGGTCATCCCACTCTTGTGGTGAAGCTCTATGCATGTTTTTCCGGTTTTGTCCTGTGGGATAGAGATGATACCCGGCATGCAACTCCACTCACAGACATAAGTTTACAAATGAAGCTATGTAGCCAAAATTGTAGCAAAAGCTGTTACTAAGGGACCATTCAAGGTGACCATTCAGGTCACCTGCACAACACTTCCAGAAGATGAGACTGGGAGCTTAACATAATAACTTTGCTAGACACTAAAAATCGTGGTCTTAATAAAGACACTGAATTTATGGCTTATTACAACAATCTGTAACCCACTAATCCCCATTTTTGGCCTAATGACTATAGGGGCGTTAATGGGCCACTTCACCTTGAATCGGCCCTTAGTTTAGCATAAGTAGTTAGAATATGTGCTATCTGTCTGATCTTGTATGTATCTGTGACACTGAGACCTTTCCCATACCTGAGGAAGAGCTCTGTGTACAGTAGACCCTCGCTATAAAGCTCTTCGCAATAGGGAACCTTGGGCTATAATGAGCGTGGTCCCTGGATCCCACCTCAAGACCTGCCGCCCCGTGCTGGGGGTCTGAGAGCTTCTCCAGCCCTTGGGCTGTGGCAGGGGGCTAACAGATTCTCTGGCCCTGGGGCCGTGGCCAGGACAAAGTGCTCCTTCAGCCCCAGGGTGGTCAGAGAGCTCCTCCGGTCCTGGAGCAGAGTGCTTGTGGGGCCTTGGCTGGAGGCCAAGGCCCAGGGCTGTCTCTCACTATAAGGGACCCCTGGCTATACCAAACAAATGGCTTTGATCTCCAGGAGTTCACTATGGCAAGGATCAGGGGGTAGCCGTGTTAGTCTGTATCCACAAAAGCAACAAGGAGTCTGGTGGCACCTTAAAGACTAACAGATTTATTTAGGCATAAGCTTTTTGGGCACGAAAGCTTATGCCCAAATAAATCTTAGTCTTTAAGGTGCCACCAGACTCCTTGTTGTTGTTATGGCAAGGGTGTACTGTAGTTCAAAAGCTTATCTCTCTCACCAACAGAAGTTGGTCCAATAAAATATATTACCTCACCCACCTTGTCTCAAGCATAAATAGGGCATTCAACATAGTGCTACTTTAATGTTGATTTTTTTTCCCTCCAAAAGCAATATCTGCTTCTCCCACATCTTCCCAGAGACTCCACTCCACTCAGAGCCATTAGTATTAACTTAGGTGCTCAGTAATATAACACATATGCTGTAAGCAGTCTCTATTTTCTTTCAATTCAGCCATTTGTTAAAGTTTTCAATATTTTTATTTGATCATGTGCAGGAATTTTTTTTTCTTATTTACACACACAGTTTGAAAATGATTTTGAGTTGTCCTGCTACTAGACTCACAATTAGGGTGGGTGGTTTTGGTATTCCCTGTGAGAAGCAACTGTGTTAAAATGGAGGCACTGTCATTTGAAAGAAAATGAGCCACACAATGTTAGTCTGGGACTCGCTGATCAAGGACTTTTTTCTCAGACACCATGCTAACTGCAGCAGGAGCCATGCATTCAGTAAATTTGTTGGCAGACAAGTCAGTCATGGAAAAGGAAATTCTGAAGCATGCTTTATGAGAAAGCAAATGAGATATTGAAAGCAATAGGTTCTCTTTATAAGTTACCTCTGAGGCCCGTGTTGATTTCATGTGCACTATCATTTGGACTATCCATTAGTTTCAGAGTTGTAAAATTATTTCCATCTACAGTACTTTAAATTCCAATAGTATTTTTGGGCCACATGACAGGGCTTGGGAACAAACAGAAACCTTATTAAAAAGCTGTGTGTGTTCTGTAGAACTAAGTCCGTGCACTACTATATGGAGTCAAAAACTCACCTCCTTCCTGTAGTTTTCTTTTTTTAAATAGAACTGGTTGAAAAATTTAAATTATTTTTCTGAAATTATTTCACAATTTTTTAAGCTAACCTGCAGGTTTCAAAAACAAAATAGTATTTATTTATTCAGCATTTTTCATGGACTTTCTGTTTTTGGAAATTTTTGTTTTAAAATGATTCCTCTACCCATCCTTCTCTCCTAGCAGAGGACCATTACAAATTCATGCCTACTGAATTCATTCAATGTCACATTAAGACTGTTGAAAAGAAACCAAAAAAACCCCACATATTACACATCCCATTATACAGGGTTGCTGTGATAGAAATTTATCAAACATAACTGAACTGCTATTTAGTGTGCTTTATATGCACGTACATTTTAACTATGGCAATGAAAATGTGTTTCACAGGGAAATCCAATGCACATAATCAAAAAACTATTTAATATGTTTAAACTAGAAATTATGTAAGTTTTGAAACTGGGTGAATTTACTTGTGGAAGTTGCTCTGCAGACTTGGAAAGCATGCAAACCAAAAACAAAACAAATGTATCTCTTGAATAAAGAAGAGATTAATACAGTTTCCAGAAAGGTTATGGACTTTCATAAAGGACTCTACATAATATTAATGTTTATTAAAGTTTATGAAGGTTTTATGAGGTAAATTACTACATCTATTTGATCAATGCAGTTATATGCCACCTTTTTTATTGCACATTTTTATTGCTTTTGATATAAACAAAGGTTCTAATTACTATCATAGCTTTTGTTGGCATTTTTCAGTGTTCAGTAAAAATTTTCAAAAAAAATTCATATATTTTTGATTTTGTTGGAGAAAAAACACCACTTTCACTCCCACTTTTATTCCATCCTCCCCCTATTTTTTTCTATTGAAAAGATGTTTTTCTCCATAAAAAGAAAACATTTTTTTAAATTAAAAAAGGTTCACTTAAAAAAAACCCTAAAACACAGAACCATATAAACAAAAAGAAATATATGTATATATCTGATCAGCTCTTATTAATCACATTCAGAAATCTTTGAACTTTTCAGGAGGGTGGAGCTACTGCCTTCTTGGAAAGCAGTAAAAGCTAGGTGCTAAACCCCAAAGGGACACTTAATTTTGGGAGCAGCAGAGAAAATCACCACAGCAGAACATAAACATACTGTATTTTCCTTGTCCGTAGGAGCCTGCAATACTGCCCTTCTGCCACTATGCGTGCTGTGTGACATTATAAAATGACAAGTATTCTCAGGCATACTCGCATTCCAAAATGGCCTTTCCTAGTACAAAGGAGGCACTTCTGGCTTCAAATTCCAGACAAATAAATCATCCCCATTTCTAATGGAATTAAGTAAAAGTGATAGCGTGGCAAGCAGGAGACTAAACTTGCAGTAGACACCCTGATATTGTGGATGGATCTACTACTTAGATTTTTGGGAAGGTCAGATTTCTGGGTTAATATCCTCAGAATGCAATAGGAATAGGATACCTCCCCTTTCACAGCCTTTCTTCTTAAATTGCTGCAGCATAGCTCCCCCCCCCCAATGTTTCCGGAAAATGCCCCTTGCACAGGGATAACTGCATATTTCATTGAACGATAGAATGTGGCTGCAGCCCAGCTAAAAGGTTCGTGTCACTTATTGAAAAATAAGCCTTTGAACATTTGTTTCCTTTTGTTCCCTCTACTCTTATCCAAAGTGGTGATTGTATAAATTGCCCACTTATTTTCTGGCTACTAGTAGCCATTAAAACCTGGCTTGCCTAACTGAAACTCACAGGTGCAGCATTTACCAATTAGTGGAAATCTGAAGCAGCAGGTGCCTTCTGAGATATTAAAAACATTGCAGTAGCAATCTACTAGGAGAAAGTCAATGTAGGTAACTGCTTCACAGAGGGAGGATGCAGAACTTCAGAAAGGAACTCTCAACTGGTAACTTGCAATAAGACTTTTACTACTCTTAGGTAACGGAAAGAAACTATCCCAGGTTTCTCTGGTTTGGATTATGTCTGTGTTGCTGTTGTTAAACCCAATATTAGTTAAATAATTGATTTCAGCTATCTCTAAAGTACCTTTTCTTCTGGTTTTAACAAGCCAACTCACCTGCTTGGAGACTCGGTGTCTGCCCATGTTATCTGTGGAGCAAACACTACCCCATCTCATCCTTTCCTGCTTTGTAGCTTTCCACTGTTGATCACCTCAGCTTGTTCCTTTGTTACTATGTGTTTGAATTATTGTTGCATATCATGTACTAGGTTATCTGTATTAAGCTCTGATTCTGCAAACTGCTCCGCATGGTGTGACCCCCTGCACAGCTTCATTAGCTTGAGTGTGATTCTGTACACTCTCCGTGGTGTGACCACATATAGTTCTGTAGCCTTATTTTGTAAGTGCCTCCAGACAGTGGCTATGTTATGTTTGTAAAGCTCTATGTATGCGATCAATGTACCATAGGTAAATGTTGTTCCTTTGCTGTGTGGTGGTAGATTTTCAGGACCTTGCAGATCAGTTTCTGGTTTGGAGCAGAAATCAGTGATGCAGAGTCAGGTATTTCTTTAGTGTAACTTGTTTATTTACCAAATGTACATGCATGCTGTTTCCTTGAACAGAGATAGTAACAGACTGTACTCGGTCTACTCCCTACTTCAGAGATTTTGGTCCAGACATTTCTGCCCCACAGCTTTATTGTTTCTCTTTCTCTCTCTACAGGTTATCTCACTGCATTGCTGATTTACACACAGCAGCAGTTGTTCAACACCAGAATTGTTTACATAGGAACCCCCTTGTCCAGAACTCCTCAGCTGAGACCAAATGTAGCCTCTTTAACTGAAAAAAGTTTTAGTGTTAGTGCATGAGAGAGCTGTGAAACCACTGAATCTACTTATCAAGATTCTAGATGCGGTTACTGAATAGCATCTTAACTCTTTTTAAGGGGATTTTCAGCTTTGGTGATTACATCAGTGACCCCTAATTGCAACCCATTGTAATATTAACACATATTGATGACTTTATCCACTTAGCAGTGATCATAGGGCAAAGATCTGTGTGGCCAATGTAATTTTTAGAAGATAACAACTCCACCGAAAAAATAATAAAATGAAACTAGATAGAAATCAGTCCATATACATTTTAAAAAAAGCATTGAAAGGGCTAGTATATCTGGAAATCCCAGAGATTGGCAGAATTATTGTATTATGTGATATCTGAAGGTGGAATGGTAAAACAGGAACACAGTATGGTTTTTCTGAGAAATACAACTATTTTAGTAGCGACAAGTACTGTGGAGGTCTTGGACTAGTCAATTGGCTGTAGGGTTTTCAAAGTGCTTCTGCAGGAGTGACAGTAACTATATACTCTGTATGTTGGAGGCAACTGTGAAAATGCATTTATGACTTAAGCAGGCTCTCTCTCATTTCCCCCTCCCCCCACCATGGATGTTAGGCTGGCTGGTTTTGATTTACAGGTCAAGCATTTACAGTACACACAAGGCTTAGGCTCTGGAAGTAACTCGTAAACCAACAAAAATCTGAGTATTTGGAATACCCTTCTTTTAATCATGTCTGCTTTAGGGCAGAATCTGTGTGTAGTACATTGACGTTTGTAGAGAGGGCTTTTTAAAATAAGATACCAGTTGTCTTTTAGTGGCCACCTCCGCAATTATATTCTATCCATTGTGTCCACAATTGTCTGAGCACAATAATATGGAAGCATAATTAGATGCTTTGTTTGAAAATACAGTCCAACTCTCAGTGCAGTGCCGTGTTGCTTGTGAGTGTGAGAAATCTTATTTCTAATTAGAAGAAATAAAGAAATGCTAGAGAACCAATTCAAGTTGTGTATGCCTCTGGGTCAGTACTGGCTCCACTGGCATTACTTTTTAGAAACACCTGTGGGATATTCTTCTTCACTTTGAGATCAAGTTTGCTGCTTTCTTGTGGCCTGAGGAGTGGGAAGACCTGCATAGAACTACCCTGTGTGGCAGTATTGGGCAGCGATGATGCTACCAGCTTTCTCTTAACCCCCTGCAGTATTGCTTACAGTGTCTCTACCAGGGATGCTGGAACAATTTTTATAGTGGAGGTGCTGAGAGCCATTGAACCAAACTGTAAACCCTGTATATAGTGGAAATCACTTCAAACCAGGGGGTGCTGCAGCACCCCTAGTCAGAGCTGACCCTTGGATAGGGTGAATTGGGGTGATCGCCCCGGGCTTCATGTTTTGGGGGGGCCCCGCGCTTCAATAAAATCAGGACTGTCCGATATCTAGACCTTTGTCCAGCATCCCGACCAACGTACAATTGGGATGCCATTTGTCCCGATATTCAGGTGAGGAGGCTTGTGGCAGGTGGGAGGGGGGTGAGGAGGCGGGCGAACAGCAAGGAGGAGAGCAGCAGACCGGGGGGAGGGAGGGAGAGGGGGCATGTCAGACGGATGGCAAGGAGACTAGCAGGGAGGTGAGCAGTGGGCGGGCGGGAGCGGGGTGAGGAGGTGAGGGGCAGGAGGATGGCAAGGAGGAGGGCGGTGGGGGATGAGGAAGTGAGGAGCGGGTGGGCCAGGCAGACGGCAAGGAGATTAGCGGGGAGGCTGATTTGTCCCACCCTCACCTCCCAGTGATGGCCCTGCCCCTACTTCCAGCACCTATGATATCTATTTCTTTGATCTCTTCAACCTGCTACCTCTCCTCTGTCTGGAATCAGATGTGCTGGGTGGCAGAACTGCTCAGGAGTCAGTGAAGTGGCTGAGAGGAACAGCTCTTAAGACTGAAGCATAAAAATCATATTTCCCACAGTGAATCTGCTATACTGGTAAAGTTGTGTGTACAGAAAAGGGCCCTACAATAGAATATTACATAGTGGGAATAGCAATTTTTTTTCTTTAACTGTCTACTAGGGTCTTATTTCTAGGGCCTTGTCTTCTCTGCTTAAAATGGTGTGATTTTTACCTCTGGGTAACTAATGTGCATAAATGTGCGTGAGTTATCCGGGGGTAAAAACACAGGGCACTTTAGATTTACCATGAGGTAAACAGCCCTATATCCCCTCCAGGGATTGACCTCGGTTAACTTACCTTTTCATAAAACTGAAGTGCCTTGTCTTTCCTCTGACAAAGAGGGTGAGGTAATAGCTTTTATTGGACCAACTTCTGTTGGTGTGAAAGACAAGCGTGGGAGATGACACTAAGCTCTGCGTAAATGTTAAACCTCATCTCTCTCACCAAATTGGTTGGTCCAATCCACAGAAGTTGGTCCAATAAGAGCTATTAGTTCACCAACCTCTGTCTAATATCCTGGGACCAACATAGCTACAACACCACTTGTCTTTACTGTGTTTTTTTACCTCAGGATAGCTCATGAACATTTATGTGCATTAGTTACCTAAGGAAAAAGATACCTTTTTAGCAGTGGAGACAAAGCCTGAGTGAAACTCTGAGGAGTTGGACACTATTGCTGCTTTCTGCCTCTGAGGTGGCTGCATTTCAGTAGTACGGCGTTTCTAAAAAGTACCTGAAGGATTTCTTTCTGTACAAACATATGCTCTGATATGGCAGCAGTCTTTGTACAGGTTTGACGATACAGCCTCTGGTGAAGAGGGTGGTACCCAAGTGGTGAATTGTAAAGCAAAACAGTGAGGTGCAGGAATATTTTGGTCCAGGACAACAGTAACAACCCTTCCCCCCCTGTAAAGTAGTATGGGATCTTGAACAGACAAGACCTAGCTTTCGAAGACCTCACTTGAAAATTGCACACATACAAAATGGGAAATTGCTGCCTAGGAAGGAGTACTGCGGAAAGGCAGCAGGAGGTTATAGTGGATCACAAGCTAAATATTAGTCAACAGTGTAACACTGTTGCAAAAAAGCAAACATTATGCTGGGATGTATTAGCAGGAGTATTGTAAGCAAGACACAAGAAGTAATTCTTCAGCTCTACTCCATGCTGATTAGGCCTCAACTGCAGTATTGTGTCCAGTTCTGGGTGCCACGTTTCAGGAAAGATGTGGACAAATTGGAGAAAGTCCAGAGAAGAGCAACAAAAATGATTAAAGGTCTAGAAAACATGACCAATCAAAGAAGATTGGAAAAAATTGGGTTTGTTTAGTCTGGAGAAGAGAAGACTCAGAGGGGACATAACAGTTTTCAAGTACATAAAAGTTTGTTACAAGGAGGAGAGAGAAAAATTGTTGTTCTTAACCCCTGAGGATAGGACAAGAAGCAATGGGCTTAAATTGTAGCAAGGGCAGTTTAGGTTGGACATTAGGAAAAACTTCCCAACTGTCAGAGTGGTTAAGCACCAGAATAAATTGCCTAGGGAGGTTGTGGAATCTCCATCATTGGGGATTTTTAAGAGCAGGTTGGACAAACACCTGTCAGGGATGATGGTCTAGATAATACTTAGTCCTGCCTTGAGTGCAGGGGGCTAGACTAGATGATCCCTCGAGGTCCTTTCCAGTTCTATGATTCTATGCACATATAATAAACTGTATGGTACTCATTTTAATTTCTCCTCTGAGGAATGCAGGGCTGGGCTGAGCCTGCTGGGATTTGACTCTGCAATTCCAGGAAGTTGGTGTATTCGCTAGGAGCATGTCTACACTAGCACTTACTGTGCAGTGAGCTGGCGTGTCACTCTCTAGTGCTGCAGCAACCATGCACCAGCTATCTGTGTGCACCCTGCTGATGCACACTGAAAGTTCTCTACTGTGCATTTGCTACTGTTGTTTCAAACCACAGCATGTCAGAGTCCACAAGGGAAATTTTAATAAGCATCAGTAGGGTACACATGGACAGTTAGTGCACCGTGCGGTGAACACTGTAGATTGACACCCCAGCTTGCTGCACAGTAAGCGCTTGTGCAGAAATGCCCTTAGATCACTGGAACTACTGCCTCTGGGGGGAAAAAATCACACTCTATTTTATTTTAATCTATGGGAAAGGTGAATGTGAATGCTCTGACCCAGCCCCTTAACCTAGAACCTGACCAGCTGCAGACAAGCTAATCCTGGGAGGCTTTCCCACTGTATCAATCAGAAGGCAGCCAGGGTGTGCTCCGGGTGTACTTGCTCGCATGGTATTTTAAACTGAGTTATTTTTAGAGCTTGATAATAAATGCACTTAAGAAAAAAAGAGACAAGAAAACAAATGAAGCTGAAAAGTAGCAATTTATTCCCCATGCCAATGGGGGCAAGTGATGTGCTCTTTGAAACTATAAGGAGATATTAATAAGCAGCTGAGAATTTCAGAATGTGAATGTTGCATGACTGTAGCAGGGATGAGTTTCAGCAGCTTCAGGTTTTTATGGCATACTGTGGTTTACTGGCTTTCTCTATAAAGATACAGTGTGGCTACGCTGCGCATCCCCTCTTAGACACACTAGCATTGCGTATACAGTTGTATAATGAATGTATTCTGTAACTTGGGGTTACATTCACAGGGAAATATTGATGACTTTTGCTGCAATCCTTGCTGGGCAAATTATGATTCTCATGTAGGGATCAAGGGGTGTAGCTTAGGAGGACCGTATTATCTTCCACAGTCTGATGCCTTTATCTGAGCCAGCAGTTTGTGATGCTGTGAACTGCAGGATTCAAGTGACCTTTCACAGTGATATTCACAGCAAGCAGTACTAATAACAAGTGTGCCCAAAACAACCAAACCCCAAAACAAAAACCCACAACAAAACACTTCCCTAAAATGTTACTTCATTATATTTAAAGACTTCTTGCAACAATGGGTGCCGCCAATATTCATGCAGCAACCATCTGATGTCTGGTGCCTGACCACTGGCTGTGATTTCATTATGCTTAGAAACACAGAAAAATGGCTGTCTCCGTCCTATTATAGGGAGATGCTGTTTTTTATATTCCCTCGGGTTAAATTCTTTTCTGTACTGCCACAGTGGACACACTTCATTAATACTTTATAAAGTCATTCTCTGGGATGCTGCTGTGTCAAAGTCACATTCTGTAACTGCTGCGTCTGCTTCACACTCAGCTTAATTCATTTCACTGAACTCTGGTCCACATGGTTCTTGCTGGAACTATAATAGCCAGAGATAATTCTGGAGACAATTGTCATTGAATCAGGTGGCTTAGCATTGCCCTGAATTAGCTAAAAGCGGTTCTCAAACACCGATTTGGCCGAAATTGATATAAATTTACAGTATCTTTTGTGTATTACTACATTTTGTTTATATAATACTTCTGCTTATTTGGATAAAGGGGCGTATTTATCAGTGTGCTTTGTTTGTTTTTCAGGGGTTAGTAATGCCACTCCACTGAATGCTGATGTGTACACTTTGCACCTATGCTCTGTGAAGGAAGAGGCAACTTAGAAATGTTCTCAGTGTATGAAGCTGCCTCTTTTTACCATTCCTGTATTTCTTCTGCATCATTAATGGTTGCGAAGGCTGTGTGCTGTGTGTTTGAATTTTGTGGGAACTCAAGTAAAGCCTGAGTTAAGACAAATATCTTGGTATTTGTAATCTTGCTTTTTTCATAGGCTTTTTGAGGCCAAAATTCTGAGACCTGGTGGACTTCAGACTGGAGATCTCTGGTGGAAATTTTTTTTTTTAACTCTAACACAATTTCTGGCAGCTTTAAAACATTATTACTGAAAACTTGCCAATTCTTAAAATCTAAGCTTATGAACAATGTATTTGCAGTAGAGGTTTATGAAGGAAGAACATCTACCATGATGATGTGCAGCAACTTCTTAGCCAGTACAATTTAGCCCACTCTGCTGCTCATGCTCTTGATAACTGTATGTCCCTGTTTCCATAAGAAATAATAACTGGAAATGGCCACGCAGTTTATCTGTGGGGTCATGGTGTGTTATCTTCTGGTAACACAGCAAATAATGGTTAGGATTTAATTTTGCACATTAAGTTTTCCTCCCTGCCGCCGCCTGCCCCTCCCCCCTTAAAAAAAAAATCTGGTATGGCTCATTAAAGTAAATGCAGGGTTTTGTATAAAAAGGCCACGTCTGTCCTTGGTAAAAGGTGTATTTTTAGCACACAATCTGAAATTATAGGGCTAAATCCTTCCCACTGGCATACAGACTGAGTAAAGGCGCTCAGACAGTAGATTAATTCAATAGCCACTTTGCATGAAGGAACTACTGTAACACTTTCCCTTAACATGGTAGTAAACCTGAGTTGTCCTGTTCACATTCATTATAATTGAAAGGGGGGCGGGGAGGTACACAACCATGTTAACAAGTGGTGGGGATGGGCTCTCAACAGCCATAGTGTGTTAACACAGTGATCAGCACAACCAATAAACTACAATGCAGAAATCATCTCTATCCCTATGAGCTGTCTTTCAATAATTTCTTCAGGCAGCAGCCTTCCACAGCAAATCCTAGGTAATACCCAAGTTGTTGCAGGATCTGGTCAACTGCTTGACAGACTGATACGCTTATCTATTTAATATTCTTTTTAAAGAAGCATGACTAAAAGGTGGAATTTTCTTCACATCCGCAACAATGAACACAATGTTTGTATGAGAACTAAAAGAGGGAAAGAAATCCTGGATCTATGTGTATGGTTATCAACAGGGCCGGCTCTGGCTTTTTGGCCGCCCCAAGCAAAAAAACAAAAAAAAAAAACCCAAAAACCTGCGGCGTGGGTGCAGGGGGACTGGCTGGGAGGGAAGGAGCGGGCGGGAGAGAGAGAGAAGGGGGGAGGCCAGGGCTACAGCAGGGGCGCTGCCACGCGGCCCCTCCTGCTGCATCGTCTCCTGCCACGAGGGCTCTGCTCTGGTTGGCGGGGAAGGAAGGAAGAGGACTGCTCTGCAGGGTGCTCTGGTTCTTCGCGCTGCCGCCCGCTACAGGGCTGCTGGAGGGAACAAGAACAAAACAAACAAATAAAAAAAGCGGCCGTGCCGCCCTAGGATTGGGCAGAATGCCGCCTCCAACATCTGCCGCCCCAAGCACCTGCTTGTTAAGCTGGTGCCTGGAGCCGGCCCTGAGTTAGAGGATGAGATAATTTTCAACAGTTCTTGATAACCAGGGCTGGCTCCAGGCACCAGCTGAGCAAGCTGGTGCTTGGGGCGGCCAAGGGAGAGGGGCGGCACCTGTGGCAATTCGGGGGCGGCAGGTCCCTCACTCCCCCTAGGATCGCGGCTTTTTTTTTTTTTTTTTTTTTTTGCTTGGAGCAGCAGAAATGCTGGAGCCGGCCTTGCTTTAAGTGAATATTTCTCTTCATGTAACAAACACTAGTGACCTTGCTGAAGATTAGGGTTGGGTGACATGTTTCTGATTCTGAATTATCTTTCATTATGTAAAGACAGGTCCCCTTTGTTCTAATTGCATGTGCCTGAAAAGACTTGACCAGGCATCCAGCATGAAATAAAATCCTGTATGCTGATTTTGTGTAATTTAATATGCAAGATGTGGATAGTGTTTCATGGCATTGGAGGAAATTATATCCTAAATTTCATCCAGCACCAACTGGAAAAAAGTAAAATAAAATCTGGATTCTCTGTAATATAACTGGCCTGTTCACAATGAATGGAACAGGACATCTCCAGACACAATTTGACACACAGCTGAATTTGAGTCATTGCTCATCTTGCAGATTTTTAACAACAGTAAAATACCCAGGCAATGTAAATATACTGTAGTTTTGAAGACTCATAAAACTATTTTTATTCTCTCCTCATATTAAAAATTTTGAAGATTTATACGCAACATAAGTCGTCTAGATTCATTAAATGGGTAATGCGATACATCAAAATATGTGCAGTAATACTCCATATTATGTAATAGTCCATATTAATAAAAAGTGCTGACAATAGATTACATGTCAAGAAAGAGCAGTTTTAAAAGATGGAGTTGAGTTTTATTGTCCAGAGATAATCAGGGCTTTGATAAATACTCATTTATCAGTAGAAGGCTAGTCCAAAGCCCACTGAAGTCAATGTAAAGACACCTGCTAGCTTCACTGGACTTTCATTCATGTCCTAGAATGATAGATAAGCACAGATATGTTGGAGTGGGCTTTCTGTTAAAGTGCTAGAAAAAAACGTGCAGTTAAATGACAGGAAAAAGTTTGAACTCAGATGGTTTTAAAAACTCTTTGAAACCCAGAAAGAGTTACAAGATTTACAAAGTTTGATTCCCAGCAGTTTGTCCATACCAAGTAGCAATGTCTGCTTATCATTTTGAATCTGGTTATAAAGTTTCACATGTTCTTTGTAAAAAATTTGACCTTTTGATTTAAGAACGACTTCTGCCTTTTCTTGACTATATACTTCACAGGACAGTCATTCAAGCATTGTCAATTAAAACCAAAAACATTCTAGAAAATTGCCTGCCATCGATAGTATTGATGTGTCCAAATGTTAAAGAGCACTATGAAATTAACACACAGTAATATAAATGATTTTCCATTCTTCGCTGTTCAGATTAAACATGATAGAATGGGTAATTAACATGCATGAAGAAGAGCTCTGTGAAGCTCGAAAGTGTCTCTTCCACCAACAGCAGGTGGTCCAATAAAAGATATTACCTATCCCACCTTGTTTCTTTCATATTCTGGGACCAACACAGCTACAACAACACTGCAAACTTTTATTTATTTAAATTTGTTCTGCAAGATTGTTCTGGGAATACTGTAGTCCATTTCTTTCATGGGGAAGAAGAAGAAAATGATTAAAAAAACCCTTACTAATGATGTTCTAATATGTTCCAAAATTTAAATGTAGCCAAGCAGATCCCAAGACTAGACTATCCCAAGCAGATAATGTTGTGTATCTCTTAAGACGGAACTTTTCTGTGTGGCTTAAATAGTATTTTGCCCCTTGAAAAGATCCCTGATCATATTGAATTTTGACCCTCCTTTGTTTCACACTTTTTCTGTGGGCTATTAAATGGAAGAGCAAACCAATGGTGGTTTAGATTCAAAGTTAACTGAATTTAAATCCTATAAAAGTTAGTCTGAAATGCCTTAATGTAAAGTGTAGTGCACTCCATAGGAATTTGTATGAACTATTGAGATTCTTTCTGAATCTTGAAATCTAATTTTAGCCAAAAGGTTCAAAATACCGTATTTCAAATGAGAGGGTTTTCATGCTTGAAACAAACAGGTGATCTCTAATTATTAAGAGAAATTGGTTGCTGAAGATTGCAATTTGATGGCTGACAAAGGTGCTCATGTGAAAATCCACAATGAATCATTGGTGCCTCTAATTGTCTTAACTGAGACCAAAATGACTTGGGCCCCAATTCAGGAAAGTATGTGATTAACTTTTAAGTAATGGGGTTTAAGAATGTAATGGGGTTTAAGAATGTGTTTCAAGTTGAAGCACGTGTGTCGCTGTCTTTCTGAATTGGGGCTTTAGTTTTTTGGGGTGTGACTGTATTTGCTGGGGGGGTTTTATTAGGCTTCTGATCTAGTTTGGATTACAGACCTATATTTCTTTCTTACTATGTGATACTCATTATTTGTACCACATAACTGCTGGAGGGGTTGATAGGTTTTCATTTAAGCAGCTTTGGTGTTTAAGACTTCTATGCTTTATCAGTGTTTTCTTCTGTGCATCAGTAGCCATAAATATTATCTTTTTATTGTAAGTTATTCTAATTTCCTGTAAATTGCAGTACATAACTCTGATGGAGACTCACCTTGCCTGCCTGAGGTTAGGGTTTATTAACTGTGATCTGGCTAATGGGTACATAAATATGTCTTGAACTTTATGCAGGCGATTGCTGCCTGTTGTGCTTAAATTCAGAGTTTGCTAATATTAAAACCAAAACAAGCCCAGCATGTTTGCTTTTTCTCCAATGCACTACACTGCACTGATTCTCGTGTAGAATCTCAGATGCTTTAGTGGCATCATACTCACAATCTATAAAGGTATTTTGCTGCAAATTGCTGTTGCACCAGCTGTTTTTAGTCTTTAATATGCTGTGATTGCAGTAGAGACCTTGGTGTAGTCTCATACAATATGCCTGCCTGGATAAGAGAGTTTGCTCTATTATATATTCCATATAGAGGAGAATCTTTAATCCAGACAGATATATTTCTAATATTCTTCACTGTTCATTTGAATTTGTTCAGGGATATATAGTAATGTACTCCTGAGTGTGTGTACACACACACACACACACACACACACACACACACACACTCTCTCTCTCTCTCTCTCTCTTATATATATATAATATATAATATATATAGAGAGAGAGTTTCTTTTCCTCCCCCTGCCCTGGTGGAATGTCACATCAGCATGTTGACCATGTGACCTTATTTCTTTGTGGGCTTTCCAAAAGAAGATCTAATATTACTACAGAAAACATGATGATGATGATGATGATGATGATTTAGCTCTAAGGGCCTGTGTTTTGGGACTTTGAGCTTCACGATTGGCCAAATTCATATAACATTACAATTCATGATGATGGGTAAATGCTGCTAATGAGGTGGTTACTATACTTCAGCATATTCAGATGGTAATTTCATTGTGATCTCTAGACTTACGCATTCAATTCACACACTGCAGCTTTAAATATGAGAAAACGTTGAAATTTTCTGGAACAGGAAATTAGACAATTTACAGTATTGCCCATCACAAGCTACAAAATATTGCTGAAAGTCTATAACTGACCTTTATAAAATCTTTACTTGTGATCAGACAATTAGCTAAATGGTGGCTGGAACTGAAAGAACAATTGACATATAGTATTAGGATATGTAATTTATAATTCTGAGGCACATGCCATTTTAGAAACTGTATTAAATTTTAATGGTCTCAATTTTCTCTCCGACAACCTACAGTAAGTTCTTCAGTGATGGTAAAGATATGTTCTGCTGCAGTATCTCGAGGGCAGAAAGTATTCTCTAGGGTGTGGTTAATTTAGAAGAACTTTTTTCCCTGCTCTATGTTGACAAGCATTTCAGTTACCAACACTATCTGTCAGGGTTGACCTGTAAATACAAAAGCTTGGTGTTTCCCTACAGATGACATTTCAGTCAGGCTGGGTCAAATCCCTTAAGAAATCAAAGATGTCTATCTCGAATGTCAATGGAAATGTATTTTTCTATTGATAGATTCTAAGTTTCTTTTAGAATTAGGGTCACTCCTAAAGGAAGTGCAGTGTTTACCACCACATTGGAGCATGCAGTATTATCTTGGAAGTCCAAGATCCCCAATAGACCCGCCTACTGAAGGCAATGGTGGTGATTGGAGGCTGCTTTGAGGTCAATAAAGCCAATGTCACTGCTCATTAAAAAAGCTGTAAACATGCTAATCCAGAATTGAATGTGGTGATGGGAGGAGAGAGTAGAGGAAACAGATGTCATCTAAAGGAATAAATTTTTCTACATGTTTTCAATCCAAAATATTGGAAGTCCTGTGATCACCATTTTCAGTTTCCTTCCTACATGACGGTATTAGGTCTTTCTATCCTCCCCCACCGCACAATACATTGTTACATTGATTTGGTTTTAAAAATGAAGCTTATCCAACTTACTAAGGGTTACTGAAAGACAAAGAGCCTGAAAACAGTTTTTTCTAAAAACAATGCTTCTGCTTTATTACTTGCTACCATTAATCTAGTAGGATGCCTATGAGGTTTCAAATATTCCTAATTTATGTCTCATATATTAGAAATAAAAGCATTGTTGGCAAAGCCCTGTGAGTCTCTATGTTGCTACTTATAAATTGGCTGACCTAAATTTGCACCACATTTAAGGTAAAAGAAATGAACCAGAGTGGGCCATATGGATTCATGGAAGTGCAATGTGTCTGAGTGACTTTCCTCTGGAAGCATCCTAAGGACTCTGGGTGATATTTTCAGCTGATGTAAATCGGCAGAGCTCTATTCACTTTGGTGGAGTTCTGTCAAGTTATTCCAGCTAAGGGTCTGGCTAAGTTATTCCAGTCTGTTCTCTGTCCAGGTTCTTTGGTTCTAGGGTTGAGGGTGCATGCCTTAATCCAGGATTTCCATTGTCTGTCTCATTTTAGCTTTGACCTCAGATGAGAATGTAGGTAGAGAATTGGATGATCACTTGACAAATGAGCTAAGGTGTCTAAAAGGGTGAAATTATGATCCAAGGCGGAAGGGTAGAACAGCCAGGTGAAATCCTGACCCCAGTAAAAACAGTGATTGTTTTACCATTGACTTCAGCAAGACCCTGATTTCATTCCAGGTCTCCTTGCTTGGGCTTTGGGAATTTAGCCAGATGTGTCAGAGGAAATGCCACCTCGATACCCAACAGTGCATGTTCCTGGAGGTACCATAAATAGAAATGAAAAGCTGGCCATGTTCTCTTCATGGTGATCACAAGCTTTCTCCCATAAGTACACGATCATTCTGAATTGAGAGAGTGCATGGTTTGCTGATTCACCTAAATAAATATTACTGCTATTTGTATCCTGGTGGGGTGAATTAATTATCTATTTCTTATAAGCAATCTCTGCTGTATCATTCCTTATGTCCTCTGAAAGACTATAGATACAGTAAAGCATATCCACCGGAGATTACCATCTTTTAATAATGAGGAAATCTTAAACTGCCCTCAGCAGCAGAAACAATGCTACTAAAACCCAGTGTTTTTTTTCTTTGACCCGGCAAGATGAACTTACTATTCCTCAGTTGCTTATACATTATTGACACTAGTGTGGCAACTGATAACACTGATCTACAATTTTTGAGAAGTAGTCTGCTTCAGAGATAAAATGTGCTATTTATTATGTATTTTGATGTGCTGAATTCAAATACGACAATTAAAACAACCGATTGGCTACTGTTTCTAAGATATTTAAGTTTTTACATTTTATGTCTATGTATATTGTGTAGATAGTAGAGTTTTAATCATAAATTGTAAACCTAGGTCTTTTCATGTGTTTATGGTTGCTTTACATGATAATATTTCACCTGACTGTTTATGTAACACTTTAAAAATCAGCAAAAGGGTTATATAAATAAAATTTATTATGAAACAAAAGGCAAAAAACTATTATGTACATTGTTTAGTCCTATTCAGTGTCTACTTGGCGCTTCTTGGCTTGTCTCTTGTATTCATTAAATGGAGCATCTCTTGTCACTGTCCAGCAATAGTCTGCAAGCATTGATGGGCTCCATTTGCCCTGATAGCGTTTCTCCATTGTTGCAATGTCCTGGTGAAATCGCTCGCCGTGCTGGTCGCTCACTGCTCTGCAGTTCGGTGGAAAAAAATCTAGATGAGGGTGCAAAAAATGTATCTTTAGTGACATGTTGCAACCAAGGCTTTTGTATGCCTTGAGGAAGTTTTCCACCAACAACCTGTAGTTGTGTGCCTTGTTGTTTATGCGACAATTTATTGCCACTAACTGGAAGGCTTTCCATGCCGTCTTTTCCTTGCCACGCAGTGCATGGTCAAATGCATCATCTCAAAGAAGTTCACGAATCTGAGGACCAACAAAGACACCTTTCTTTATCTTACCTTCACTTACCTCCGTGGAAAATTTCCAAGGTTACTTGAAAGCTGCTTGTGTTTTGTCAAAGGCCTTGACAAAGTTCTTCATCAGACCCAGCTTGATGTGTAAGGGTGGTAACAAAATCTTCCTTGTTTCAACAAGTGGTGGATGCTGAACACTTTTCCTCCCAGGCTCCAATGACTGTCGGAGTGGCCAATCTTTCTTGATGTAGTGGGAATCTCTTGCACGACTATCCCATTCGCAGAGAAAACAGCAGTACTTTGTGTATCCAGCCTGCAGACCAAGCAAGAGAGCAACAACCTTCAAATCGCCACAAAACTGCCACTGATGTCGGTCATAGTTTATGCACCTCAAAAGTTGTTTCATGTTGTCATAGGTTTCCTTCATATAGACTGCATGACCAACTGGAATTGATGGCAAAACATTGCCATTATGCAGTAAAACAGCTTTAAGACTCATCTTCGATGAAGCAATGAACAGTCTCCACTCATCTGGATCATGAACGATGTTGAGGGCTGCCATCACACCATCGATGTTGTTGCAGGCTACAAGATCACCTTCCATGAAGAAGAATGGGACAAGATCCTTTTGACGGTCACGGAACACGGAAACCCTAACATCACTTGCCAGGAGATTCCACTGTTGTAGTCTGGGGCCCAACAGCTCTACCTTACTCTTGGGTAGTTCCAAATCCCTGACAGGGTCATTCAGTTTACCTTGTGTTATGAGGTGTGGTTCAGAGGAGGAGGATGGGAGAAAATGTGGGTCCTGTGACATTGATGGTTCAGGACCAGAAGTTTCATCCTCTTCCTCGTCTGACTCAAGTGAGAATGATTCTGGTGCATCAGGAACCGGCAGTCCTCCTCCGTGGGGTACTGGGCGTATAACTGATGGAATGTTTAGATAATGCACAGTCCACTTTTTCTTCTTTGACACACCTTTCCCAACTGGAGGCACCATGCAGAAGTAACAATTGCTGGTATGATCTGTTGGCTGTCTCCAAATCATTGGCACTGCAAAAGGCATATAGATTTCCTTTTCCTGTTCAACCACTGGCGAAGATTTGTTGCACAAGTGTTGCAGCATATGTGTGGGGCCCACCTCTTGTCCTGATCTCCAATTTTGCAGCCAAAATAAAGGTGATAGGCTATAGTGGTTATACTGCGCTTTTGTGATGCAAAAGTCACTTCACTACAAACCTAGCAGAAGTTATCTGCACTGTTCACCCAAGTACGAGGCATCTCTGCTCACTTTGGCTAAACAGAAATGTGTCTCTTTGCAAAATCAAACACTGACAAATAAGAGAGCACGACACTGTATGATTTCTAGAGCTGATATAGGGCAATTTGTTCAGCAGAGTGATGTAAGCTTCGTTATGATTGCATCATCCATGACTTCTAGGAATAACATGATGCAATTCCTATCATGTATGACGCAATACCAGCTTCAGATTGCACCATTCATTGTTTTGCCTAAAAAGCAAGTACTGTCCAGACCCAGTCATAGATTTATTCATAGATCCAGTCAAAGATGTATTTTAGTCATTTCTGGTTTAAATTGAGATCCCTTCCCTTTATAACTCACTTATTCTCCGCCATTCCCAAGTCAAGGGTCGTATATACTGACCCAATAGCATATCTTGAAAACGAGAGCCAATCAACAACTTTAAGCATCATTTTCGTTCTCAGTGACCCAGAATTAGTAAAGTTTGACTAGGTTTATTTCAGAAGCATTTTGGTTGTAGAGCAGTGTAATAGGGAAGAAATGTGTTTAGACCTGTACATCAGCAGAATTACATGAACCATAGAAGTGCTGCAGCTATTTCTGAATTTATTTGTAACATATTTAAAATTCTAGAACATGGTAATTCCGTATGGTAAATGAAACAGTTCCATCAAAACTATAACAAAGTAGCTTTATGCCTGAATTCAGCTGTCTCTCTAAAACACTGAAGTATATCAACATTTGATGATGGTGGTCATAGAAGGAGATTTTAGTAAACATATATCAATGTGCAGGTTTCTGCATTATTTTAATTCAGGTTTTGATAAATTATGTAGCACATACTTGACTTTTGTTAATATCATCACACTGTACATCAGGGTTAGACAAAGTTGTTTTCTGCTGGGAAATGTTCCAATTTCTAAGGCTAACAATACAATCCTAATATGTAGTTGTAAATAATTTCCATTCTACCAAGGAGAATATTGTTAAAAAGTAACACTTTACCAGGATATAAACCTCTTGATTATCAAGATTTAAAACTGCTGGAGAGGATCCCTCCATCTAGAAAATTTTTTTTTTTTTTTTTGGCATTTGTTATGTAGCCAATCATAAGAATATAAGAACGGCCATACTGGGTCAGACCAAAGGTCAGGTTAGCCCAGTATCCTGTCTTCTGACAGTGGCCAATGCCAGGGACTTCAGAGGGAGTGAACAGAACAGGTAGTCAAGTGATCGATCACTTAGTTCCCTCCGTCCCCCCGATACCGAAAAATATTTTTATTTGTAAACTGCTTAAGCATGGGTATTTACTAGCTGTAAGATTTTGTAGATAATATGGAGTTATATCTGGTAAACTATGTTGTCACAAGTTGGTAAGGACTTCATTGTTTCATATTTAATTTTTTTTTATTAAAGTTAATGTTTAAAATTAAATACACAAGTTATGAGGGAAGGTACGGTACATATGGAGTCAGGCTTGAGTTATGAGGGATTACAGGTATCGGTTACAAGGATCACGAGATACATACATATCACATAACCAGCATAGACCCAGATTGGGGTGTGGGAGTTTTTAAAGCGTCAGTGGATAAGTGGGCTTGGGTATGCCACCCATGGAATGTATTAAAAGTCCAAGTCACTATCAGTGTAGCGAATAAGTACATGGGTGGGGTGCATCCCTTGGTTTGTCAGGGAAGGAAATGGGTTATTTCCCTGGTCGGTGGTCTCAGTTACTTGACCTGGTACTGGCGGTGACCCGTGATGTTCTGTATAGATGTCTCTGGACCACCTGATGGTATCCGACACCATGAGCTGTCTTATGAGCTGGGCGTAGCGTCGACCAACTCTGCACATTCTCCGTACCGGCTTGTTGTGGGGGTCCCACAAGCCCAGGGCTCCCATGATCAGGGTGTGTATCTAGACCTTGTAGTCCTGGGCTCTCAGGGTGTTGGCCAGCGGGGTGTACTTAAATACATTTCTTCTAAGCCAAGTGTATGTGTGTACACACAAAATAAATGTAAGTTCTAGACACGAGTCTGAGATGATGCAAAATTACTCAAGATAGTTAAATCCAAAACTGACTACGAAGAGTCACAAAGGGATCTCACTAAATATTAGCTATTACCACTCAAGAAAGAAATCTTGGAATCATAATGACTAGTTCTCTCCAAATATCTGCTCAATGTGCAGTAGCAGTTCCTTCACACCCTCTCTCCCTTCTCCCCCCCCCAAAAGGGGGCGGAGAAAACATAATAGAATGTTATGAACCATTAGGAAAGGGATAGATAATAAAACAGAAAATATCCTAATGCCGCTATATACATCGCTGGTATGCTCACACCTTGAATATGGCATGCTGTTCTGGTTGCCTCATCTCAAAAAAGATGTATTAGAATTGAAAAAGGTTCAGAGAAGGGCAACAAAAACTATTAGGGGTCTGGAACAGCTTCTAATGAGAAATTTAAAAAGACAGGACATGTTTAGCTTAGAAAAGAGATGACTAAGGGAGGATATGATAGAGGTCTATAAAATTATGAATGGTGTAGAAAAAGTGAATAGGGAAGTGTCATTTACCCCTTGACATAATAAGAACTAGGGGGACACCTGATGGATATTAATAGGCAGCAGGTTATAATTGGGTTCCAAAAAGAATTATATAAGTTCATGGAGGCTAGGTCCATCAATGGCTATTAGCCAGCCTGGTCAGGGATGCATGCTCTGGGTATCCCTAAACCTCCAGCCACCAGAAGCTGAGACTGGATGACAGGATGGATCACTTGAAATTGCCCTGGTCTGTTTTTTCCTTCTGAAGCATCTGGCACTGGCCACTGTCAGAGACAAGATAATGGGCTAGATGGTCCAACAGCCCGACCTAGAATAGCCTTTCTTATGCTCTTATGAGTCTGTCATCATCAAATTGTCATGACAACTGGTTAATTGCATGCCATTTCCCATTGCATACCCTGGAGATTGATTAATTTTGTACCATTTTCTGTGCTTGCTACTATCTCTCTGGCACAAAATGAAGTATCAGAATGTTAATGATCTGTAATATTCAGTGAATTATGGAAGAATGGTTCCCAGCATACAGAACCATTTAAACATTATTTGATTGGCTATTTCCACCTATTCCACCCCTCATGTATAGGGGAATTAGAACCCGCTAAACAAAATACTGGATGGTGTGTTGCAAAGGCACACCATCATATTTTACAGAATATATTACAATTCTAATAACTCATTACCTTGACAAACTATAATAAGAACAGAATATGGCACAAAATGTATCCATTCATATTATAAATTATATTGAAAATGGGGTATGATACATTAATATAGTCTTTTAATAGTTTCACAATTAAAATCTGTCTTCAATCAGCGATTTTTTCCCCCTCCTTAGCTATATCTAGCATCTCCTCCCTCTCACTCTAATTATTAGAATTAGGCAGGTGAAATAATGCATATGCCTGCACACTTACCAGACTTGTACTTAATACTGCAGTAACTACACACACAAATATATAGACCTGATTTGAGTACACACAATGTGCATGCATTCCCCCCCCCCCGGTTCTAAATCTGGGCCTCTGATTCTTCTGGTGAGACTTAGGGCTTGTCTACATGAACAATTAGTTTGCAGGAAGCTGCAAGGTGAATCTAGCTTGCCACACATTAACTGTGTGTGTGGACCCTGCTGATCTGCACTAGCATTCCTTAGTGTGCTTTGGTCTAGTCCCATTTCAAATCAGGCTAAACCAATGCACATTAGGGAAGTGTTAGTGCATGTCAGCAGGATCCACATGGACAGTGGTGTGCAGCAAGCAAGTACAAGGTAGATTTACACCCCAGCTTGCCATGAACTAAATGTTCATGTAGACACGGCCTTAGAAACACTAGCTCCTTAATATGGTCAGTACTAAGATTTGTCGTCTTCCTTGTCCATTAGGAGGCCCCATGATAGCACTTTAAATAATAAAGGAGGAAGATTAGGTCTTAACTTGACCAGTTTAGCATATGATAAAGGCATTGTTTCTTGTCTATACTAGACCTTTAAAAATGTGTTTAACGTGTGTTGCTAATACCACACCCTTAAGTCCTAGCCTAGACAAGGCCTTAAACCTGTCATGTTATAAAACTGGTGTAGTTCCAATGAGGGAACTGTACAGCTGGACAGTCAATGTTGTGATTGATCCATGCTCTTCAGTACACAGGGATGGTGGGGGAGTGACACAGTGGTACAAATAAATACATATTTCTTATGAACAGTGCCTGGTGGCCATGGTGAGTCTTTAATAATTACGCTTAGAATCACTTAATATATAGCCAAAGGGTAACTGTGCCTCAGATATTTCTAAAATACCTCATGGGAAAGGCCTGCTTTTTTTGTGTAACAGCCAAAGAACACTATAACACACTAAATTGCAATAAGCTTGAGATTATGTGCTTTGTTTATGTGCAGTTAGCTTCATTTGTGGGGGGAGGGGACTAATTTTTGAGTAACTTTGCTTGTGCAGATAGGTAAGGGTTTATGCTGAATGTGCTCTTGTGAATGAACCTCAATTTAAAGCATTACATGATAAAAGAATATTTGTTATGATCTTTTTACAAAATAGTATTACTTGCACAGGAACTTCTGATGCGGTAGATGGAAACTAGGATCTAGACCAAAATACAGAACTTTACATTTTTAGCTTCTGTATTTCCCCCCCCAAAATGCAGCTGTCTTTTTTTTTTTTTTTTTTTTTTTTTTTTTTTTTGTGCTATGAGAATAACTAAAAGGTTAATTGTGCAGAGTTTACTGTCTAGACTGACAAACAGTAGAGTCTTAGGGGGATTCATATCACCAAGGAACTGAATGGTTTATCTCACTAAAAAGGACTTCATTTGTAAAGGTCATATGGCAGTAGTGCTAACAATGAGGGTAGTCATGGTCTGAAGGTCTTTCTTTGCTTTTTATTGCTGAACAGGGGAAATGGATTGCTCCAGAAAAAGTAGAGGAAAAATGAGGTCAGAATATACTTTAAGTGTATCCTCTAATTTCTAATTAATTTCTTTAGTGTAAAGGGTCTTCTATAATTAAAGCTGAAATACAGTAGCGCAACAGTGAACCCAATTTCTGCATTAAACTTAGAATCATTATTTCCAACATAAAAGCAGAAAGTGTGGGAATAAAGTAAGAAATAATGTGAGATCAGACTTCATGTTCAGACTCGTTATTCAGCAAATGGTCTAATTCATAATAATGGTCATTTCTGACATCCTAGTTTAGAGAATAGTCTCAGTGGATTAAATGCTGTTTTCTAACCAGATATTAGGAACAATGAAAAGGCCTGATGTATCTTGTATTGATTTTTAAAGGTTGAGATTAGAGTTGGGCAAAACTTTCACAACAAGCCAAACAAGGTGAAATGAGCTTGGCTTAGATTTTTACAATTAAAAACCCCAGACTCGGACCAGATTTTCAAACCTTTATTTATTTTAGGCATTAAAATGAACAGGGGAAAAAGAATATCTGGTTCCGGTAGCTGGGGTAACATTTAATGGGCTACTACTCCTGGATCTTTAGGGTATTACCAGTCACTAGCTGGGCTCAGGAAGCTATTGCCACCTATTTGCACGAGTGAGTGCATTATAGGAGATTTTTATATTCCTCTGGCCACTATCAGAGATGAGACATTGGATTAGACAAATAATCAGCCTGTTCCAATATGGCCCTTGTGTGTTCCTTTAATACTTTGAACAAGTAATAGTCATGTTGAGCCAGCACCAGCAAAAATTGCGTACCGTATATACTCGTTCATAAGCCGAATTTGTTTAATAAAAAAGGGAAGCACCAGAGACGGGGGTCGGCTTATGAATGGGTATAGAGAGGGAGAGGTGGGACACAGCCCCTCTCCCCAACAGAGGGAGCAAGGAGAGGCAGCACAGTCAGCAGAGCCAGAGGGAAAGAGGCGGGGCCAGAGTCTCTCCACTTCTCGCCACGATGCTCTCCCCCCCCGCCACCCCAGCCTCCAAAGCGCCGGAGCACACTGCGGCTGTGCCGCCCAGTCTGGCCCGCTGGAGCAGGCTGCAGCTGCGCTGCCCAGCCTGCCGGAGCAGCTCCAGCCAGGCCAGAGACATCCTCCCTTGGCCCTCCCCAGATAAGGTGGGAAGGGATGGGATGGGGAGAGTGTGGGGGTCCCAGGCTGGGGGGGGGCATGTGGGGGGTGGTCACGAGTTACTCCCCTGACTCCCAGCTTCTCCCCCCCCCCCCCAAAAAAAAAAAAAATTCCCTACCAGTTGCTGTTCCAGCCGTCAAGGTAAGGGACATTTTGTTTACTTAGGTTTACCTCCATGCCTGCGGACGCTCGAGGTAAACAAACCATCTCTGACCACCAGTGGCTTATCCTGATGGCCCAGGAGCCAAAGTTTGCTGACCCCTGAATTATAGGGTCAGCTTATGAATGGGTTATAAACATTTTTACTTATCCATCTTGGAGGGGGGGTGGGAGTCGGCTTATAAACAAACCGGCTTATGATCGAGAATATGCGTTGGCAGAATAGTAACATGCTAGACATTAGCTAACCAAGTAAGCACATTACTGACTGGAGAGGATGGTCCAAGAAAACACAGCTTCTCCAGTAACTATATAAACAAATTCCTATGAGATGGTAGAGGGACACACATACCTTTCATAAGGTAAGGAAGGAATGGCAGGATAATGGCCGAGAATGTTTTGTTTGAAGTAGCAGGTCTAAGGTATAGGATAATAATAAAAAGCATATGAAATTTAATACATAACTTTTATTGATGTATAAAAGATGAATGGAAGGAAGGGCAACTTTATACTGGCATAGGGAACAGCATCATGTTACATTGATTGAACTGGTACCTTGTTGTGGGCAGACGTGTTAGTGTACCTGTAGCTCCTATGAAGCAAAGTACAGTACTTTGTCAATAACAAAACTAGCCGAGCGCCTTCGCTGCCAAACCAAGCATCTGATCTTCTTTCTGAGTAACATCAAGGTCTGTGAATCAACATGCTGTAATCTCTGCTAGTGCAGCTCATGCTGGAGCTTCAAGGACAGCAGCTCTAACCGCATGAACAACACTGCAGCAGCACTTAGCAACATGAACTACATGTATCAGATAGCCTATGTGGCCCTCCCTATTTTATGAAAGCTTTTATTTATTCTCAGTCCAGCCAAGAGTCTTTAGATATTTGTAATCATAATAATAATTGCTGTCCATATGGTTCATTATTCTATTATGAAGAGCGATAACAAGGTTTATTTCCCTTCGTACCCAGTGTTTGTACAAAGTGGTGTAACTACACCTCTACCCCGATATAACGCGACCCAATATAACACGAATTCTGATATAACGCGGTAAAGCAGTGCTCGGGGGGGGGGGGGCTGTGCACTCCGGCGGATCAAAGCAAGTTCGATATAACACGGTTTCACCTATAACGCGGTAAGATTTTTTTGACTCCTGAGGACAGCATTATATCGAGGTAGAGGTGTAGTACTAAATTGGTAGGGGTCAGTCTCAACTCTCAGGCTGAGTAGTATCTTACTCCATGAACAGTCCCATTGACTTTAATGGATTTTATGCAGAATAAGGCATTATTCAGTGTGAGTCAGGATACCTGAATGTGGCCCTACAGGAGGGAGAGAGCTGGTACTTCACACTTGTATATTGTGTAGATAAAATTCCTGCAAGCACTGCCTGCAAAAGGGAGTTTTCCTGGGGTGAAAAGATCATAGGTCTCACCAGGTCAGCGTGGTTAATTTGCAAAGCAGGAATCAGGATGCTCAGTTGTGTGTGTCAATCACCCATCTCTGCTTGTAACAATTTCCACAAGAGATCAGTCTGTTTGGGTTTATGCATCTCGTTGTGTGGGTGAAAATACGGATTGTGTCCATATTTTCCTGAATAGTGACATCTTCAAAAAACACAACTGCTCTATACCTGGTTTCCCCATAGTTCTCTGAGTGTATGAGGATGATTCCTCTTCACCTGCTGAGGCATTTAAATCATAGAATATCAGGGTTGGAAGGGACCTCAGGAGGTCATCTAGTCCAACCCCTGCTCAAAGCAGGACCAATCCCCAAATCTCCTGTTCTTCTTTTTCCCCTCAAGGATTGAACTCACAACCCTCGGTGTAGCAGGCCAATGCTCAAACCACTGAGCTATCCCTCTTCTCCATAGAATGCTATCAAGGACCCCAAAGCTTTTTTTATAAAGTATGGTCCTGATCCTGTAGACACCACAAAGTATGAAATTTGCTGTCATGAATAGTTCTGTTAATTTCATTGGGATTACTTGCACTGGTAAGAACCATGCTGAGGAGTAAGCATTTGTAGAATTTAAGCCCAAAGGCTAGGATGCACAAAAGAAGTTAGGTTTCAGAGTGGTAGCTGTGTTAGTCTGTATCAGCAAAAACAATGAGGACTCCTACGAGGAGTCCTTGTGGCACCTTTAGAGGCTAACAAATTCATCTGAGACATGGTAGATCCCTGTTCAAATCCCTTCTCACCCTCAAGTGGAGGGGGGATTTGAAGCAGGGATCTTCCACATCCCAGGTGAGTACCAAAACCACTGGATAGAAGTTATGAGGGAAGTCATGGTCCTTTTCTTTCCCCCACCCCCTTGCAAAAACAATATAGGCACCTAACTCCAAAGCTGTGACTCGCAAGCAGAGAGGCACCTCCCTCCAGCCTGGATTTAAGTACCTATCTCGGTGAGAGGGGTGGGGCTTAGCGCACACTCCTTTTGTCGGCATCGCCCATTGTTACTTAGGTGACTCCCTGCCCAATTTTCTGGTTTATGTGCATGTCATTCAGAGACACTGTCTCTCCATTCATTATATAGGCACTGATTTTTTTTTTTCTAGGTGCCTAAAAGTTAGGTGCTGTAATTTACACAGAAGAATAGTTCAGTTTGTGCTGATTGCCATAAATAGCTGGAAAAAGGTCTTTTTCTTATAAAACACAGTAGCTATACCAAAATAATGAATACAAACATTTTAAATGATACCCTTATGACAGAGTATCCCTGGGTCATTCTAATCAGAAGTGTTTTAATTAATTCAGTCTTAGTATAGGCTTCCCGTAACTTTCTTGTTTGGGAATATCAGACAAAATCATTAACTTATGATTCAGAGTTTGTTACTGAGGGAGAGTTACTATGATACTTTAGGTATACAGAATATTGGTCTGTTAAATGACCCGTGTTTATTTTTGTTCTCATAAAAGTATATAGCTACTTGAAATACTTCGGTTGTAATTCAAGCATTTTGGTATAGTGATAAGAAATATGAATACATGTACAGTTTATGGCACATCTTGGGCATTCTGTAACATACGTGCAAGTAACTATTGGTGAGGAGGTTTCTTTCCTCCCTCCCTCTTCTCCCCCACTCCCCCGTATCCAGGTAGGGGAATGGAGGAAATCAATGAGAAAACACTTTTTTCTCTTTAAAGAATTTTTTTTTTTAAAAGCTGTGTTGTGCTCCTCAAGGTATTAATGTATGAAGCAAGGATGAAACCTTGACCCTATTAAAGTCAATGAAAGCATTCACATTGGTTTCTATAGGGCCAGGATTTCACCCTGAGTAATTTATGTTGTGGTTTACCTATAAGGCTATAAGTAATTTGGAGGTACCTGCAGATACTGTAGCAACTTGTTACAGGCATGTAAACTTATTATATTATGAGATATGCAAAAGCAGAACCATTGTCAAATTCTCCAACATGTCTGTGTTAAATAGCTTCCCAATAAGCTATTCAGAAACAGGGCTGGCTCTGGCGGGGAGTGCGCCGAGCCCGGCCGCGGCCCTGCTCTCCCTGACCGGCCGGAGCGCCGGGAGGACGGCGGCGAGCCCTGCCGCGGCCCCGCTCTCCCCGGGTGAGCGCCGCCCCCCTCCAGGTGCTGCCCCAAGCACATGCTTGGAGGGCTGGTGCCTGAAGCCGGCCCTGTTCAGAAATATAGTTTTAAATTAACTGCTTCTTACATGGGCACCAAATCTGTTAATCAACAGCAGAAATACTAGCCATGTACTGTATCTTCTTTTAATTTGACAATGAGTCCTGGTCAGCAAGAATGATTATTGCTAACACTTTAATTTGTATGTTGTGTCGTGAGATATTGTATCTCCTGCTTTGAGCAGGGGGTTGGACTAGATCTCCTGAGGTCCCTTCCAACCCTGATATTCTATGATTCTATGTCATCGGGACTTAAAGTAGTATGAAATGCCTGGTGTATTTCTATCTAGTATGATGCATGAAAAAGAGAGAGAGACTGAGAATCAAAGATACGTTGGATTAGAAAGCTGACTGGAGATTAACTTTTTCATTGATTTTAATTATCATAATCTGTGCTTTGAGTTCTGTACCTTGGGCCCAATTGAAAGTATTTTAATATTCAGAGCGGTGAACTGGTAACAACTTCCGTGAGGGAAGAGTAGGTTAGCTAGAAATTGGATCAACTCAGAATTATTAATAACATCGAAGCCTCTGAAGGGTAACTCCTTGTTGTGGTTGGGTCAGGTCTGAACCTACCATCGTTAGAGCTATTGCATTTTGTAAAGCAGTATTGTGAAGAATATTTCTGACCTCTGGAATCCAAGTGCTGATAGGAATGCTGTATGTCTTTGATACGTTGCAATGCATGAAGCACATGTAATACACATTAATAAAGCAAGAGCAAATTGATTTACGAACCTTTGTTATTTTCTGGGAATCCTTCTGTTACAGAGCTTATCATTTATATCTGTTGCCTTTTTGTAGAATAGGATGCTTCAAATGACACTTTAAGCTAATATTCCATCTACCTGCTTCTATAAGGAGGAAGATTGTCTTACACTTTGGCTGCTCAGAATGGCTAACATCCCATGAAACAAATGCTGGGGTGCGGATAATATGAAGCAAATAATCCTTCCCCCCTCACCCCCGAATTGGACTTTTAATTCTTATGTACACAGCCAGCGGCATTTTATAAACGCATAAGAACAAGTATCCTTCCCTGAGGAACATATAATCTGTAATCATTCAGACATGTACAATACACCAAACAGTGCAGCCACAAAAAGCTGCAGTTATGACTAATGAGGATTTCATTGTTTGATGACCTAGTGAAACAAGTATGTTAGGGAGTATTTGAAGGTGAAAAGGCCTTTTGGGGCACAAGGTGTGGACAGTCTTTCCAGACACAGGGATGGCATGAAAAAAGGCACAAAACTGAGTGTTGTAGGAGTAGGCAGAGGGAACTCTTAGGAAAGGGTTTGTCACTGCCTCCATAACACTTTGTAAAATGTAGAGCACTTTGTGTAATCCTATGTATTGTGTACATGTGACTTGGGACTCTATAGGTGGCATTATGGAATTCCATGGTTATCATGCAATATTTTTCATATCGAACTTTCTCCGTTTTTTCTAAAACGATGCCTGCAAACTTGATTTGAGATCTGAAAGTTAAGCAGGCAAGATTCTGCCCTCAGTTATGCTGCTGCATCTCTGTTATCCAGGAGTGCTGGAACAATTTTTATAGCGGCGGGTACTGAGAGCCATTGAACCAAACTGTAAACCCTGTATATCGGGTAGTCAATAGGCAGACCGTGGGCCAGGACAATAGGCCTGGAATGAACCCAAAAATCTTTTTATTTCTTCTTCTTTTTTTATTATTATTTTCTCTGGAGTCTGGACCTTGACTATACTTTGACCAAGAAATTTGGACCTTGACAAAAAATACACTATCCTTGCTGTATATGATGGAAACCATTTCAAGCTGGGGGTGCGACAACACACCTAGGTTCAGCACCTATGCCGTTATCTTCAAACTATGTACGTGGTAGCATCGGTGGATGGATTTGCGCAGTTGTAACTGATTGGCCTTGTAATTGGAGTTTAGTAATGAATCCAGGTCACTTTCTTAGCTATATTGGCTTTGGGAACAGGGAGACTTGGTTTCTATTCTCTGCTTTGCCACAGACCTACTATGTCACCTTCAGTAAGTCACTTCACCTCTCTTTCCCTTCCACTTTTTGTGTCTTCTCTGTTTAGGTTGTTAGCTCTTCTGGGTAGGGCCTGTCTCTTGCTGTCTGTTCAGTGCCAATGGGGCTCTAATCTCAGTTAGGGTCTCTAGACACTTCTATAATGCACACAATGAATACTAATAGAAACCTTAAAGAGAAAAAGCTGAGTTAATTTAAAAAGTAAAATTAAAAAGGACACTAAATACTTTGCCTTTGGTGGCAAAGCCGGAAAGCTTGTTCTTTCAACCTTTTGTAATCATTGCAGTTGGAAGCTGAGATGTAGAATAGCCTTACTCATTGCAGAGAATAGTCCAGGCTTGCTTTTCAAAAGAACTCTTCATAAACTGATTAGCTCTAGCAACCTTCCCTACCCCACCGATGATGAGCATCTGAACCCAGGGGGAAAAGAGGCGGAAACATTATTTTCCTCACTCTAAACCTGTCTGATCCGTTTTGAAAGTTGTTGGCTCAGCTAATAAAGCAGTCAGAGTAGAAGTTATTCATCCTTCGGAGATGAAAGAATGGTCAAAATGAAACACAGTGAATTGCATTGTATCTGTGAGACTAAAATCTGAAAGGAATGGAGAGTGCAATAGAGACATTCCTCCTAATATTCAATAAAAAATATCGATCTGTTGGATACGAAGCTACGAATATGCTCTCTTCTTTACAGGGGAATCCTTTCAAGATTTTCCCACTTCTTTTAAGTGAAGTCAAAAGGCCTACAGCAAATGCCTCTGTAAGAACTTAACAGCTGTAATAGACCATGGTCCATCTTTCAGTGGCCTGTATCAGAATGCTGGGGCAGTGTACAGAACAGCGTAATTACGGCGTCATCCACATATTAGTCTGTTGCAGCCCCAGCTGAGAAACTGTGGCTCTTTAGCTCAAACTTATGCTTTTAGCTCTGGAGGGCCTTGGTTCAAGACCTAGTATTTTGGTCAGGATGACAACTGTCAGATCTTAATTGTGTCCTAATTTGATCAATTAGGCCTGATCTTCCAAGCTGCTCCATTCAAGTGGACTCCTGCACCTGTGTACAATCGTGTTGCAGTCAAGGAGTAAAGGGGTCCACTTGCATGCAGTTCCTTGAAGAATCTGGGGCCTTAAACATTTAGCCTTTTTCTATCCTTATTTTCTCCATATCTGTCACAGCTCTCTCTGTCTTAATTGCTTTTTTTCTAACTCTTCTTTTTTGTATTGTGAATTGTCCTGGATCAGGCATTTCTGTGTGTGTGTGTGTGTGTTTGTGTGAAACAAGCAGTAATTATTCATCTTTACAGTTAACAGACACTAATGTGCAAATTCAGCATCAAGAAGCATAGGGCAGGTAAGGGAGGTGGCACAGTAGTTGGGATATTTCAATTTTTAAACTTTAAAAAAAAAAAAAAAGTATTCTTCCTGATCCTGAATATTTGCAAATGCAAAATTTGTGAAGAGGAGGGATATTCTTTCACTCCTGAACCGCTGGCATTCAATGTGTACTTTCCAACATGGTGTAAGCACAGGATTGATTCTCTTCTCTCTGTACACCAGTGCAGAGGTGTTGGATGTCTCAGGGTGAATCTAAAACATAATCATTCTGTTATGGCAGTGTTTTTTTTACAAGAGCAAAATGATCATTTTATATCCTCTGTGCATAGATGTCTAAAAAGAGAAACAAAGGATTCTCAGCTTAGGTGTGTTAAGTGTCTCAGATTTTCTTAAAAGCATGAGTGTATTTTTGTTTCCAAGCACACATTGCATCATACACCTTCCGTTGATTACTTGATGCACTAGAATTGATTTTTTTTATTTTTTTTGTGGTCTTCTAGTATTTGATGTGAAAGTTTAAAGCTGTGTCATAACCTAAGTGCCTGATTTTAACCTACGTGTTGAGGGGAGGGGCGGAAACTGAAAATCTAGCTTCAGAAGACCTGATGTAGCACTGCACTCCAGAGAAAATGAGACTTAGATGGCTTTATTAATCTAAACTAACCTTAGTAATGCATTGAATCTGCTTTGTGTAATTGCATTATGGGTGGCAAAAATATTTCATAAGCTGGAGCCAATGTACAGACCCCCCCCCCACATCCATACCACAGAAATTCATAAATACAGCATTCTAGTAATGGAAAACAACTTTACTAAAACATCCCTGAATTAGTTTTTGATGACATTAGCAAAACTGTCTACATGATAAAAGGAAGTACAGTATATGCACATACCTGAAATGATGCTCCAATGACTGAAGAGAGTTGGAGCACAGACAAAAGGAAAAATCACATAAAGATGAACATTTAATAGACACTCAGAAAATGGTAATAACAATTCATCTTTGACCATACTGAGCTTTGAAATACAGTCATACCAACCATGAATGACCTTCATTAAGGCTGAATGACAATACTACAAAATCATCAGCAGGAAAAGAACGGACATGAACATTGTAACTGATGCAACCAAATGTGACACAGCAAAATTGGAAATGAAAATTACCACTGGAAGAAAGGTTTTGTTTGGGGGAAGGAGGGGAGAGGTAAAATAGTGGGCGGAGAAAGGGAATAATAGCTGTTTCAGCCTTGGCACATTACAAGAAGCAAGAAAATCAAAATAACAAGTTCATATCGGAAATGTAAAGAGACACACATCTTCAAACTGTTTCCACTATCAATTTAAACACTTAGCAAAAGAAATGAGTCAGATTGAAATGGATACAGCCAGTCAATGTCTCCAATATCAAAGAGCAGTACGTCCATAACAGAAAATAAATGACAAGATCCACATAGCTTAGTACAGTCAAATCCATAACTCAGAAAATGAATGGCTTCACCTTTTGACACTTGTTTAAAAGTATGGAAAAAGTCTAGAAAAGTCTTTCAACTTTAGGGGAAATGTTCTGTTAAAATCCCAGGCAGATCTAGTACTGTAACAGAATGTAGGAATTTTATGCTGTTGTAGCCAGCATCAGATTCTGGTTAATTAGGGAGAATGGTCAGGGATACATAAGCACCACAAGAACCGCATTAATGTGCACCAATATTCTGATTCCGAGCAGTCTAACAAAAGTTCCTAATGCTTGTGTACTCTATTCTTTCTTGAAACAGGAGTCAATTGTAAAGGTGGCTGATTGGGCTTAAAGGCCATTACTACACTGAGTTATGTACTTGCATAAACATTGACCATGCTACATCTTCCTCCCATGACTTCTATTGGTCTCTATTATTTTTTTTTTAAGTGCTCTGGTATTTTGGGTCTAGGATTAGGCTGAATATCTTCTGTTGTGCACTGTAGCACCTAGCAGGGTTTATCTAGCACATAGTCACTATGTGTAATAGAATTTAAAGCATATAAATTAGAGGAAGGTGGTGAGGGGAGAGGTGGAACTCTTTGAAGGTCTAGTCCATCTCCCTGACAATGAACAGTTGTTCCCTACATTCTCGAGTACCACCGTTAAACAAGTTTTAAATAACTCAAATGATGGGGAAGTTGCTGTGTTCCATGTGAGACCAATGAAAAAGAAAATGTACCAAACTGAGCTCTTGATTTTCCTATGTGCTGATTTCATGCACAGAATGTTTAAATGGGGTCCAGTATCCAGAGTGTTAATTGCAGCAACTTTCTTGTCAAAGCACACAAAACAAAATGTTATTCCTGCCTTAAAAAAAGACATTTCTCTCTAAATGATGCTTTTATGACCCCTCCCCCAAAATGTACAGCTTCTCATTTGTGAAAATAAATTCATTAAGAGTATTTTTCAATTTAGCATAGAAGTAGTGAAGCAATGAAATACAAATTTAGATTTACGAGTTAGTTTATACAAGATCACTTTGCTATTTAAATGGGAGTTCTTGATGTCAAAGCATCTTCTGGCCTGGACTGTACTTTTGAAACACATTCGCATCATACATTTATTTATATGTATGGTTGCCAGGTGTCTGGTTTTTGACGGGAATGCCTTTTGTCAAAAAGGGATCCTGGTGGGGCCAGTAAACGTCCAGTCGGTGGCACAGCAGGGCCCTGGGGCTAAGGCAAGCTTCTTGCCTGCCCTAGCTCTGCGCAACTCTGAGAAGTGGCCTCCAGGTTCTTGTGTCCCCTGGGCACATGGGCAGCTAGGGAGGCTCTGTGCGCTGCCCCCACCCCTACTGCTGGCTCTGCACCTCCCATTGCCCAGGAACTGCAACCAAAGGGAGCTTCAGGGGTGGCAGTGCACGGAGCCTCCCGGCTGCCCATGTACCTAGGGGCCGCACTGCAGGGACCTGGTGGCCACTTCCTGGGAGTCACGGTAAGTGCCACTGGGACCCCATACCCCGAGTCCCCTCCTGCACCCCAACCCCCTGCCCCAGTGAAAGTGAGTGAGACTGGGGGAGAGTGAGTGACCGGGAGGGAGAGGTGTTTGGTTTTGTAGGAGTGGAAAGTTGGCAACCCTATTTATTTGGAATCCCAAAGCATGTTAAGCTCTTTACATGTTTATTGCTAGACTGGGGACTAATATTTTAGACAAAAGAGAACCATTCATATTTGAAAACAATGGGACTGGGGACAAGGGACCATCTATGAATATACTTATAAAAATAGCTGTTGCAAACTCTCTCTTCATTTCATGTCATCTCACCTTTTCTCATGTCATCAGTGTTTCCGAGTAAGAGTGGGAGGGAAGCCGAGAGAGGTCAATGCTGAATGCTTTTTCAGAATCACACTGTGCATTGGTGTGGTAGCTGTGGGGAAGGAAGGGAAGTTCTTTTGTGAATTACTAGTTTCCTGAAGTCTAAAGTATCTAGAGTCTCTAAAGATTTACAGTGTCTGGTGGGGATGCAGATTATTGTAAATAGACAGTTAGACATTTTCTCCAGTGCTACAACCACACACTTACATAATTCCTAAATAAATAATTTCCTGCTACTGTTTATAGCAGATCAATTTTTCTTAAACCTTTCTGGGAAGAAGTTCAAAGTTGTTTGCAGTGTAAGTAGGGAGATAGAGGTCATTTTGAGAGAGTATTTTTCACTTTGAAACCATTATAAGATGTCCCTTTGAGTTTCCTCATATTCTGTTCTTGTCCTCACTACCACTTCTTTAACCTTGAGTCCCTCTGGGTATCATCTCTGCTGAAGTCAGTGTTAGTTGCCGAAAAGCAATGTCAGACACATTTAAAAGTCAGAATGCAGGGACAAAAGGCACTCATTATCCTGACTCTCAGCAAGACAACAGAACACTACAATAAGGGAAATGTTCCATAAGGCTAAATGATGAGCTGTGTCCTGTTTCATACAGTGTATATCCTTTAATATTAACAAAGCCCATTATACAACTTTCATGCCATTTTTGAATTTCTACAGAGGAGTATCCTAGATTTTAATGCAACAGAATCAGAGAACAAAGCTGAGGTTAATAGTGAAGAGGAAATAGAATAACCAAAGACAATACTGTTTCTGACTTTTGTCATGTAAGTTTTCTGCCTGCTGTGTGATGCTATACTAAACATGAAATGGCAATTGTTTATTTAGGAAGGGTTGGGTGAGAAATCCTTTAGGTGAAATATCCACAGCAAAAACATTTTGCTTAACTATTCATCTTTTTTTCCTCAACTCATGCTCTTTTTCCTTCTATGCTGAGAAACTGGGCAATAATAAGTGTATCAAGTGGGTATGTATCCTGTACCAGGCACAGTTCTGCCAACCCTAAGCATTCTAACATCATGAGAAAGTCTCTACAAAATAATGAAATTGGCTTTAAAATCATAAGTTAAAAAAAAAAATTGGGAGGGGAAGAGGATTTATTTGTCTTGTGGATTTCTAACCTTTAGGGTTCATGTTTTCAAGTTTCTCTCCACCACCATCAGGGATAGAAAGCTGAGATTCTCAGGTAATGATGTCAAGTATCAGGGGGTAGCCGTGTTAGTCTGTATCTACAAAAACAACAAGGAGTCTGGTGGCATCTTAAAGACTAACAGATTTATTTGGGCATAAGCTTTCATGAGTAAAAAATAAATCTGTTAGTCTTTAAGGTGCCACCAGACTCCTTGTTGTTCAGGTAATGATCTGACTCCTGGAGGTTGTAAGAAAAATACCACATATTTTGAGACTCCTGATAAAATCATGAGTTGGTGTGAGGACTTTGGAATAGGCAGTTTTTAGAAATAGGTTGATATTATTTATATTAATATCTAAAACTTAGAATGTTTTTGAATATTTATTTTGTATTTGTATTAATTTGTTAATAGCTATTTGTCATGTAATGAGAGAATTGGGAACTGACCCTTTAAGAACAGAGTAGGGGCATTTGTATGTAGGCCACTTGTCTGTTTTAAGCTGGACAGTAATGGTTTAGCTGTTGTCCCCTGTCCAGTACTGAGACAAAACCGGATGTGGGTTTTTTTTCTGGTATAAAGCACGGAGGAAGTTATTTTGAAGAGTGCGGGGCATGCAAGGTTACGCTGGCAGGGGTGGGTGGTGACTTTGCATGCACTGGGTGTGTGAGGTGACAGGCTCACACTGTTCCCAGAAGTACTGGAATGTCAGGTATTGTGGGGATGTCCGTGGTAACCCTAGGCACTTGGAGAGACCTCCTGCATGGGCCTCTAAACTGTGCAAATGTGTTGTCGGCAGGTAGCTGGGCACTGGGGAGGACTTGGCCTGAAAAACGCTGCCAAGGTTAGAATTCCAAGAATAAATAAAGTTCTCCTTCGTAAATTTGAGCCTTGCTGTTGAAGGTGTAACACTGGCAACATTGCAGGCACCAGCTGCACTAGAGAAGGAAATATAACATTTGTCCTGAATTGATAGCCTGTGGATTTGTTGAAAGAAAGATTTGTTCCTGGATGTAAATAAATAGGATATCTCCATTAATTTATAATTTATCTCCTACAACTGGAAGGGACCTCAAAAGGACATCACGTCCAGTCCCCTGCCTTCACTAGCAGGACCACATACTGATTTTTGCCCCAGATCCCTAAGTGGCCCCCTCAAGGATTGAACTCACAACCCTGAGTTTAGCAGACTGGTGCTCAAACCACTAAGCTACCTTCCCCCCCCCCCCATCATCTGGGAAGGCTGGGGGGAGGAGGGGAAGAACCTAACAAACCAACCCATTTTTTGTATGAAATTCTACCCCTGTGTAGGGGGCCTAGATAAGGCCTATGTATAGCAGTTAAATCCCACTTAAACCCTCAGAAATCACTTGGGACTTAAGGGGAGCGGAGGTCTGTAATGGTTAATTTAAGCTACAGTGAATAAACTGTGCTCACCACCTCTTCTGTATCTTATTTTTTTCTGACTGTGTCCTCCTGACCTTTTTAAATCTGTTGTAACAAAATCAGTCATTTTGGTCTCAATTCTCCTGTTCATTACTATCCAAAGTTGATGGGTTAGTACCAGTGTAATGTGGGGCAGGATTTGACCATTTGGTATAAAATACTCACCCAAAGGATGTTTATTATGTTCGGTAGCTGACTAGGGTTTTTTGTCTTTTTTTAGGTACTGTCAGGAGGTTTTCGTTGTTCATCACCATTGTCAATAATTTCTCAATAGTAGTTTAAAAAGAAGAGTTAAAAATTATCCACAAGATGGTCACAGGAATGGCTTTTCTTCCACATACATCTTATTTCAACCCTGGGTTTAGCAGGTCAATGCTCAAACCATTGAGCTATCCCTCCCTATTTCTGTTGCTATTCCTTTTAAATAGTAGTTGTCTATTTAAAAAAAAAATGTTTTACTGCCATAAGTGTAAAGCAACTCCCACTGACTCCAACTAGTGTGGGGCTAGCAGGTGAACAAAGGAAAAAATTCATGAACCTTTGGAACGTGCTCAGTAGGGCATCTCAGAGGGTGGGGCCAATTCCACTCCCAAGTATAAATTAAAAAGGCACCAAACTCTCCAGTTAGTTCATCCAGACCCAGCAGGAGACAGCCATACCAATGGGGAGGTGAAGAGTTCTGCCCTGAATGCTGATTGGCCTGCGTTTACTAATTGCAGCAAGAAAACCACAAGGAGAAGGTTACCAGCCTATTTGAAGAACTGGTGCTTACTGCCTGTTTAGCTCAGAGCAGTGTGGGGATATTAATGCCAAAATGAGTAGTGTATGTTTTAAATGCATAGGATTTGAGGTGTATGTACCATTTGGTACTGAAGAAATCTGTTTGTGTTTTTTGTTTTTTGCATAGTATTTGCTGTATTGCTGATATTGTGTTTGGATTTATGAGGAGTCTGTTAGCCCTCAAATTGTTTTCTTATAAACCTAAAGATTATTTTCTTTAGTTTGAGCAACTTTACTATGTTGTGGGGTCTTTCTTCCAAACCGGAGCAACTCAGGGTATGGGTATCCAAGACTGTCCAAATTTGCATATTTATCTGTTATCCATAGGTGGGAGTTCCACTGTCAAAACAGTCTGAATCCACTCATTGTTCCTGCAGTAAAATGGAATTATAGTGGGTACTTGTGTAATCCAAGTTTAGTGGGTTACACTAATATTTTCAACAAGTTTGATTTCCAGTATAATAGAGTTCCCTCTGTCTTCACAGAAATCTGTTAACTCTCGTCTTCAGAGTTGTGTTCATTTCCATGGTAGGGTAACTTGGTTGTACTGATAGACCTCTGGCAGGAGTTAGGACTCCTGTGTCTTGTTCCTAGTCAGCTATAGGCTCACTGGGTCACTAATAGAAAAGTGCTACAGATCTTTTATTTCTCAGTGAAGTAGCTAAGAAGGCAATCCACGTGTGCATCCTTACTCATAATTCCTTCCAGAACTAATGTATTTTAATACTGATTCCAAAAACCGAATATTAGGATTCTCTGCATGGAATACATCCAAAGAAGGTTTTTTCAATAGCTTTCAGTATGCAATGCCTATCAAAATTCCAGTTTTTTTCTCCAACTCATGGATGAAGCAGCCCTTTTTATTAAATAGTCATGAAAAACCTCTGTCAGTGAGTAAAGATTTGGATGAGAGCAATTCAGCCAACATGGCAAATTCAAAGGAGACAAAAGATTCTACTCATTTACTGGTGTTGAGAGACAGGGAGGAAAGGAATCCAATTTACAGCTACTGAGCTACCCAACGAGAATATTCTATGGGAAAGGTGAGTCAGAGAGCAGAGGGTAAATTATTTCTGTTCTTTGGCCAAGAATGAGTAAAAACTAACAGGAAAACTGCTTTCAGAGTAGCAGCCGTGTTAGTCTGTATCCGCAAAAAGAACAGGAGTACTTGTGGCACTTAGAGACTAACAAATTTATTAGAGCATAAGCTTTCGTGGGCTACAGCCCACTTCTTCGGATGCATATAGAGTGGAATAAATATTGAGGAGATATATATACACACATACAGAGAGCATAAACAGGTGGGAGTTGTCTTACCATCTCTGAGAGGCCAATTAAGTACGTTTTTTTTCTCTTACTTAATTGGCCTCTCAGAGTTGGCAAGACAACTCCCACCTGTTTATGCTCTCTGTATGTGTGTATATATATCTCCTCAATATATGTTCCATTCTATATGCATCCGAAGAAGTGGGCTGTAGTCCACGAAAGCTTATGCTCTAATAAATTTGTTAGTCTCTGAGGAAAACTGCAAACACTAAAGCATTTGAAAGAGCTACTGCCAGGGGCAGCTCTGTTTTTTGCCGCCCCAAACACGGCAGGCAGGCGGCTTTCGGCGGCGTGCCTGCGGGTGGTCCGCTGGTCATGTGGATTCGGCGGCATGCCTGCGGGAGGTCCGCCGGTCCCGCGCCTTCGGCATCCCCACCGCCGAATTGCTGGCGAAGCCACGGGACCGGCGGACCTCTCACAGGCACGCCGCCGAAAGCCGCCTGCCTGCCGCCCTCACAGCGACTGGCAGGCTGCCCCCCGCAACTTGCCGCCCCAGGCACGCACTTGGTGCACTGGTGCCTGGAGCCGACCCTGACTACTGCATATTTAAAACACCTTTCTTTCGTATATATTTTTCTGCATTCAACTACCTGCAATGCAGTATTTTTTATCAATAACGTGTAAGCACAAATTGAAAGAGGGATTGTATCTATCAGAATGATTCTGTAGCTTTTCAGGAGCTAGTATGTTCATTTGTGGTCACATCTGACCATAGGTATCTATCGCCTCACTTTTTTTTTAAGGCTGCATTGATAGAGGAGCCTATATAAAAAGACATACAATCTACATCAGTGAAGAGCAGTGATTTACAAGGTACATCAGCTATCAGTTGGTAATTTCACTGTCAGTCAAAAGAAACTAGCAAGTTGGTGATGCACAGATTTGACCATCTTGTGTTGTTTTGATTGCCAGTACAGAAAGGTATGACAGTAATCCTAATATTCTGCTAATTTTAAAGTAATGTTTCCATAAGTATATATAATTCTGTAGATAAGAATACAGTAACGTTAATATTAACTGGATTCTAAAATGTAATGACATGGTAAGTCATAATATTTCATGAGTACAGTTATACCTGTACTTATAACACATGCTTTCTTCAAACAACTGGATGTCAATAGCTGGCAAAAAGCTCAGTCCTTATGAGAGTACTTATCTACTCCCATATGGATGGGATGGTGTTATAAACATACAGCTAAGGGTAGCATAAAATTTGTCCTTTACTGGTAAAGCGTTAAGAAGCTTAAATAACCTGGTTGGCACCTGACCAAAAGGACCAATGAGGGCAAAAAATACTTTCAAATCTGTGGGGGAAGGTTTTTGTTTTGTGTTCCTTTGTGTTCTCTCCGGGTCAGCAAGAAATCAGGGCAGAAATCAGCATCTCCCAAAGACATACCTAAACTAAGCATCTAAAATTACAAATTGTAAGTAATAAAAAAAAGTGTTAAATTATCTTTTGTTTTAGCTTGTAAATTGTCCCTATGCTAAGAGGAAGGTGTATTCCTGTTTTTTTTTTGGTAACTTTAAAGTTTTGCCTAAAGGGAAATCCTCTGTGTTTTAAATCTTATTACCCTGTAAAATTACTTTCTATCCTAATTTTACAGAGATGCTTCTTTTACTTTTTTCTTTATAATAAAGTTCTGTTTTTTTTTAAATCTGATTGGTTTTTAGTGTCCTAAAAACCCAAGGGTCTGGTCTGTGCTCACCTTGGTTACCTATTTGGTTGGTATATTATTCTCAAGCCGCCCCACAAAAAGGGGTGAAAGGACTTGGGGGGATATTTTGGGGAAACAGAAACTCCAAGTGGTCCTTTTCCTATTGTGCCTTGGGAAAGTTTTTAACCTAAGCTGGTAAAATATAAGCTTGGGGGTGGGGGGAGGTGAGTCTTTCATGTGGGTCCCCACAGCTGTACCCCAGAGTTCAAAGTGGGGAGGAAACCCTAACAGATGGTAATCTGTTAAATGCATTTCTAGTCACCTGCAGATTAGATCGGTTGTATACATTTCATTTTGCTAAGGCAACTGGAAAGGGAAGCTGCTTTCACCTAAGGGTTTTACCGAATGTGGTTTTAGACATTGTGCTATAAACACTGTTCCATACACATGCACTATAGAAAGAAACATACTTAACTTTAAAGCCAACCTCCCAGGAAGAGGGGTAACTCAAATAACAGAACATAAACATAAGCCTAAATTTGCTATCTATCTTGGCTGTCCTAAAGTTTTCCCAGCAGTTATGCCTCCAGTTCCCTCTGCCTCTGAGAGTCACCCCTCGTGCACTTAGACTGGAATGAGCTAATTGGGCACATGTGAATCCACTTCAGGAACTTGGCAAATATTAACCTGCATTGTTTATGAGTTTAAGATGACTCAGTGGAGGAAATATGCAGGGTCCTGGAACCTGCCAACCTGATACCTTAGTGTATCTTGTACTGCTGATACCTCAAGCAGTCTAGTTTCTCCACTGATTATGTTCAATCACTAGTTTGGTATTTCCCAGGTGATGCCAGTGCATTCAGTATCCTCTGTCACTGTCTTCTGCTCGTTCTTCCTTGGCCTTTCTTGCTTTCTCAAGTACCCAATTCAATGTTTACTTAGCATGTGTCCCATCTTCCATATCCTAACCCACCTGACCCTTCTTTCTTTGATATTTTATAACATGTCCTGGTCTGTCAGCTCCTTTACTCTCGCATTTGTTGTTTTTGTTTTTCCATGAACAGTGTAATGTCTTTCTCAGCTATTTGTTATGGGCAGCCTTCACATTTTTGGTTAGCCACTGTCATTGGCTTAGTCTCTGCTCCATACAGTAATGTGCTCAGTAAAATTGCATGGTATGTGAGTGTGGTATGGAGACCTCTGGTTGACATGATATTGTTCATCCTACCAAAAGTCATATTTGCTTTTCCTAATCTCATATGAATATCTTGATGGCAGCCACTTTCAAATGTCTTCACTACCCCAAGATAGCAGATCTCTTCTACTTGTTTGCTATCTTTTTCCATCCACATACACATTTGCATGTGTTATCCAGTTTCCTACCTTCATAATCTTGGTTTTCTCTGAATTGACTTTCAATACAATTCTTGCTGTTTCAGGTTCTACCTTGTAAGGGCAATCATAAGAACATAACCCAATCATTCTGTTTCATGTCATGCTTAGTAAAGCAATGTCTTCAGCAAAGTCAAGATCATGTCAATCATCTCCACTAATCCATTTTACCCCATCCATGATACCTTTTTGTTGCTTACTTCATCACCTAGTCTATTGTTAATGCAAAGAGATTGGTGATAAAAAAACACCCTTGTCTAACTTCAGTCACAATATCGACCCAGGCACACAGGTCTGTATCTGATCTTGCTGTGCATCATATAACTTCTTATTATGTTGCTTAGTTTGTTTGGTATCCCATAGCTTCTAGCAATATTACACAGGACGTCTTTGTGGTCACTACTGTTTTCCCTGATACAGTTGAGATGTAGACTTAAATAGTCTTTGTTTATTTGCTCATTTAGTTTTTGTATTTTTAAGGCTTAGAGTGTGTGTGAGTGAACATGCATGTAAGTCGAGAGCTTTCTGAATGGTCACATTTTATTAAGCAGCCAGAAGATAGAATTCCTATGGTCGCTGCTAACAAATCTCACTGTTTTTTAGTGCAGTTGCCTTTTCCTGTGACCTATCTCTCAGAAGTTTCCTCATATAGGAAATCAGTGTCTGTGTAAACTTTGTTTACTACATTTGGGGCTAGACTTTCACAGGGCTTTCAATCCAGTCTCCACTTGCCCTGTGCAGGCACCTTTTGCATGTGGAATTTTTGTTCATTATTTGTGGCTATGAACAATACTTACACATGTAAAATCCATTTGCAATCAGTTTACACTTGGAAATTGGGGAGAGGTGGCAGCGTGTGAATTCTGCCACTTGTGTATGTATGTGTTGTGTACAACAGGATTTTTGTGTGTCTCACTGTTACTTAAGTGCAATTTATTGCTTATGCATAAATGAGGTGTGGGTTTGTTTAAATCTCTTCTGCGCAATCTCCCCCCGCCGTCTCAGGATATGTAGTTGCTATGCAACCTTTCATTTCTTACTGATGCAAATTCTTATTACTAGATTATTTTGCTTCTCTTCCTGTATCCTCAAAATGTGTTGAAAATTGTCTCTGCCATCCTCACATTCTCAAGTGTCCTGCCTAACATTCTTCTGATTACAAACATGTTTTGCTGTGGAAGAATGCAAAATTAAGTTGCAAATTTAGCCATGTTGTTGTAACAAACTCGTCTAACAGGGTTTTCTAATATAACATGCAAGGTGCAAATATTTCTTTGCTTTCCTTTGTAAAGCTCATATTCTAGTATTGACTTCTTGAATCTGGTAGGCTTTCCATCCTATTCAGAGCCTTTGTCCTGTCGCCTATAAAATAAGCAAATGCAATAGTTTTCTTGTTAACTTTAAAACAAAATTGCAGCAGTTCATTTTTTTAAAGTCAAATGCTACAAAAGACTGACTACTTTTCTCCTAACGGGGTAACCAGAACTGTAGAGCTGGCCATAAAATGCTAACTTTCATGTGTTTTTTTTGTTTGTTTGTTTGTTTTTACTCTCATGAACATGTTGGTTTTTCATGAAATTTTATTAAAAATGTTTGGCTTTTTTAAATACATTTTAAATGGACGACACCCTTCCCCCTCCAAGTTTTCTTCTTTCGCCACCCCCTTTTTCCCTTAACTATCCCTTTTCTTTTTCCCCACTAAAAAGGGGGGTTAAATGAAAGAAATGGGTGTTGGGAACACAAGAACGCTGAAACTGGGGGAGGGGGAGATATTTAATTGAAAAATTGGAAAAATTTGAAAATTCCAAAACTCTTGTTAAATTTTTTCACTTTTGAAACAGGCCACTTGTTGCGGGGAGGGGGGGAAAACAAACATTTGTATCAGTTCTGTGTAGCAGAGTTCTGATGGAAATCTGCCTGGCTTCCTGTCAGCTCGCCTGCTCAGACTCTCAGCCTAGGTTTCCAGGCTTGCAGCTACTTGGCTGCCTGGGACCCCCATCTCTGAAGCAGTCTGCCTAGCTTCTTCTCAGGCTGCGGGGGGGTCTGGGTAGTTTGAGAAGCCTCTGAAACATTTCAAAAAGGTTAAAATGAATGACTCTTCCTCATTCTGCTGGAAACTTTGAAATTTCATCTTCATCTATTGTTTAATTTTCTATGGAATGGGAATTTCTATTGACAATAGAGCTGGTCGGCAATTGAAAGTTTACCCATGATTGGCACACATAAATGTGTGACTTAGTAGTTTTAATAAAGTTGCTTTTTAAAGTGCTAATGGTTGCCTGAGTCCTGCTCTTCACAGGGGAAATTTGGGTGCCCAGTAGCCAGGAACTTCAGTGCCTGTTTTTAAATGTTTGGGAAACTGAAGGGAGTTTTCAGTACTACAGTTCTGAAAATTGCATCCTTTCTCTAGGACTGTAAACTGCTTGAGTTGAGTGCTCTGTCTAAAGAAGCTGCATGTTCAGCCACTAGGATTGGTTTTAACTTCCTGCCGTTTAAGGTTCTCTAGAGTGATAGGTGTCTGGATAAGGTAGAATTGTTGTGCAGTTGGAGTGGTAGCAAAATTTTAACTCTTTGCAATAGAGTAAAAATGTAAACACAAGCTAATCAGCCACTAATTTGTTTTATTTCTACTACTTAATGAGACCAACTTTGGAAATAGACATTGCACCACAGATTATTATTAGTGTCGAAAATCATAGATACAATTTGACTCCTCCTGCAGTGTGCTTCAGACTTGTCAAATTCCAACAGAAGTATTCTTCCTAAAGTCTTTCTATTAAACAGCTGAATCCAAAGAGTCTCTCTCAAGAATACTAAAAGGAGTAGAGTTACAATGTCTTACTTAATATGAACTTTTATTTGATAAAGGAGCCATATACTTGAGAAGTAAGTGAATTATGCTTTTGCCTTAGCAAATATGGACCCCTCCGGCTATGATGGTAATCAGCCTCCTTCAGTGCTTAGGAAGGCTTACTGTAAGAATGCATTTTGAATATTCATGGTAAAAGGGAAATGAGTGCAAGCTGTACTGTCTAGCTTCAGTATTGGGTTTTTGTGTGACTATATATATATTTTAAATATTTATTATGCTTAGTCTGAAACGTAACTGTAATATATTAGAATATCTTAATCTTGCTCTTACAATTATGTTAGATATCTATTTATCTTAGGCCTGGTCTACACTAGGAGTTTATCTCGAATTTAGCAGCGTTACACCGAATTAACCCTTCAGCCGTCCACACAACGAAGCCCTTTACTTCAATATAAAGGGCTCTTAATATCGATAACTGTACTCCTCCCCAACGAGGAGTACTGCCATTTCGGATTAGGGTTAGTGTGGCCGCAATCCGACAGTATTGGCCTCCGGGAGCTATCCCACAGTGCACCATTGTGACCCCTCTGGACAGCAATCTGAACTCGAATGCACTGGCCAGGTAGACAGGAAAAGCCCCGCGAACTTTAGAATTACATTTCCTGTTTGCCCAGTGTGCAGAGCACAGGTGACCACAGAGAGCTCATCAGCACAGGTAACCATGCAGTCTGAGAATCAAAAAAGAGCACCAGCATGGACCGTACGGAAGGTACTGGATCTGATTCCTATATGGGGAGAGGATTCAGTGCTAGCAGAACTACGTTTCAAAAGATGAAATGCCAAAACATTTGAAAAAATCTCAAGGGCATGATGGAGAGAGGCCACAATAAGAACTCACTACAGTGCCGCGTGAAAGTCAAGGAGCTCAGACAAGCCTATCAAAAAACAAAGGAGGCAAACGGTCGCTCCGGGTCAGAGCCGCAGACATGGCACTTCTACACTGAGCTGCATGCAATTCTAAGGGGGGCCGCCACCACTACCCCACCTCTGACCGTGGATTCCGAGGTGGGGGTAATCTCATAAGCTACACTTGAGGATTCTGCGGACGGGGAAGAGGAGGAGGAGGAGGACGATGAGCTTGCAGAGAGCACACAGCACTCCATTATCCCCAACAGCCAGGATCTTTTTCTCAGCCTGACTGAAGCACCCTCCCAACCACCAGACAATGAGGCCATGGAAGGGACCTCTGGTGAGTGTACCTTTTTAAATATAAAACATGGTTTAAAAGCAAGCGTTTTTTAATGATTAATTTGCCCTGAGGACTTGGGATGCATTTGCGGCCAGTACAGCTACTGGAAAAGTCTGTTAACGTGTCTGGAGATGGAGCAGAAATCCTCCAGGGACATCTCCATGAAGCTGTCCTGGAGGTACTCCAAAAACCTTTGCAGAAGGTTTCTGGGCAGTGCAGCTTTATTTAGTCCTCCATGGTAGGACACTTAACCACGCCATGCTAGTAGCAAGTAATCTGGTATCATTGCATGACAAAGCCTGGCAGCGTATGGTCCTGGTGTTTGCTGGCATTCAAGCAACATCCGTTCTTTATCTCACTGTGTTATCCTCAGGAGAGTGATATCGTTCATGGTAACCTGGTTGAAATACGGGAATTTAATTAAGGGGACAGAGGTGGCCGTTCCTACTGGGCTGTTTGCCTGTGGCTGAAAAGAAATCCTTCCCTGCAGTTAGCCGGGCGGGGGGGGGGGGGGGAGAGGGAATCTTCCCTGATACCAGCCACGTGGTGGGGAGGAGGGATAAAGCAGTCATCCCAGAGAATTGGATGGGGGGGGGGTTAGTTTGGTTTCTGCTGCTGCACGTTAACAGGAAAACCGCAGCACTCAAGGGGCTTTGCTGGGTATGTAGGAAAGGAGGGTGCTGCTTATAGGAAAGCTGCAGAAGCTGAAAGACAATGGTTTGGCCGCATGCAAGCTAAATTCTGTTTCCTGGACCTGCGTCTGTGAGGTCTAACACCAAAGCCATAGGCACTCAATATTAAAAGATGCAAAATGCGACCTTGTACCGAAATCACATATGCTATGTAATATGAATAGTGGTGTTCACCGTGAAAGAGTATAAGCATTGTTCTGTAAAATGTATCATTTTAAAAACTTCTTTCCTTTTTTTCCTTCCATCTCGCAGCTGCAAATTCTTCAAGCCTTCCTCCTCCGTCCCGAAGGCTATCTCAGATAAGGCATTGAAAAAAGAGGACACGAGACGAAATGTTCTCGGAAATCATGGAATCCACCCGCAATGAAAGAGCTCATCTGAATGAGTGGAAGGACACGGTATCAAAGTACAGGAAAGATGCCAGTGAACGTGAGGACAGGAGAGGTGGCAGGCTGTAATGCTGGGGCTGCTGCATGATCAAACAGACATGCTCTGGCGTCTGGTGGAGCTTCAGGAACGGCAGCAGGAGCACAGAGTGCCACTGCAGCCGCTGTATAACCTTCTTCCCCCCTCACCATGCTCTATAGCCTCCTCACCCAGACGTGTAAGAACACGTGGGGGGAGGCTCCGTGCACCCTCCCAATCCACCCCAGTGGTCAGCCCAACCAAAAGGCTATCATTATTTTGAACTTTTTTAGTGGCCTTTTCCTTCCCTCATATTCTCCTCCCAAACCCCACCCGGGCTACCTTCTCAGTTCTCTCCCTCTTTTTATAATCAATTAATAAAGAATGCATGATTTTTAAATGATAGTGACTTTATTTCCTTTGATAGCAAGCTGGGATCAAAGGGGGAGGGTGGGTTGCTTACAGAGAATGAGTCAATCAAGGGGGTGGGTTTTCATCAAGGAGAAACAAACAGAACGTTCACACGGTAGCCTGGCCAGTCATGAAACTGGTTTTCAAAGCTTCTCTGATGCGCAGTGCTTCCTGGTGTGCTCTTCTAATTGCCCTGGTGTCTGGCTGCGCGTAATCAGTGGCCAGGCGATTTGCCTCAGCCTCCCACCCCGCCATAAAGGTCTCCCCCTTACTCTCACGGAGATTGTGGAGCACACAGCAAGCAGCAAGAACAATGGGAATATTGGTTTGGCTGCGGTCTGAGCAAGTCAGTAAAGATCGCCAGCAACCTTTTAAATGTCCAAATGCACATTCTACCACCATTCTGCATTTGCTCAGCCTGTAGTTGAACAGGTCCTGACTACTGTCCAGGCTGCCTGTGTACGGCTTCATGAGCCATGGCATTAAGGGGTAGGCTGGGTTCCCAAGGATAACTATAGGCATTTCAACATCTCCAACTGTTATTTTCTGGTCTGGGAAGTAAGTCCCTTGCTGCAGCCACGAGCGTCATGAACCCTTCTCGGCCATCACACGTTGATGTTGGTGAAACATCCCTTGTGATCCACCAGTGCTTGCAGCACCATTGAAATGTACCCCTTGCGGTTTACGTACTGGGTACCCTGGTGCTCCGGTGCCAAGATAGGGATATGGGTTCCATCTATCGCCCCACCACAGTTAGGGAATCCCATTGCAGCAAAGCCATCAACTATGACCTGCATGTTTCCCAGAGTCACTACCTTTCGTAGCAGCAGCTCAGTGATTGCTTTGGCTACTTGCATCACAGCAGTGCCCACAGTAGATTTGCCCATTCCAAATTGATTCACGACTGACCGGTTGCTGTCTGGCGTTGCAAGCTTCCACAGGGCTATCACCACTCGCTTCTCAACTGTGAGGGCTGCTCTCATCTTGGTATTCTGGCATTTCAGGGCAGGGGACAGCAAGTCACAAAGTTCCATGAAAGTGCCCTAACGCATGCAAAAGTTTCGCAGCCACTGGGAATCGTCCCACACCTGCAACACTATGCAGTCCCACCAGTCTGTGCTTGTTTCCCGGGCCCAGAATCGGCGTTCCACAGCATGAACCTGCCCCATTAACAGCATGATCTCCAAAGCGCTGAGGCCTGCGGTTTGAGAGAATTCCATATCCACGTCCTCATCACTCTCGTCGCCGCGCTGCCGTAGCCTACTCCTCATCTCCTGGTTTTGCAGGTTCTGGTTCAGCATAAACTGCACGATAACGTGGGAGGTGTTTACAATATTCATGACTGCTGTCTTAAGCTGAGCGGGCTCCATGCTTGCAGTAATATGGCGTCTGCACTGTTCACCCAGGAAAAAGGCGCAAAACGATTGTCTGCCGTTGCTTTCCAGGAGAGAGGGGAGGATGTACCCAGAACCACCCGTGACAATGTTTTTGGCCCCATCAGGCTTTGGGATCTCAACCCAGAATTCCAATGGGCAGAGGAGACTGCGGGAACTATGGGATAGCTCTGGGATAGCTACCCACAGTGCAATGCTCCAGAAATTGACACTAGCCCCAGTACATGGACGCACACCGCCGAATTAATGTGCTGCTGAATTAATGTGCTTAGTGTGGCCGCATACATTCAACTTTATACAATCTGTTTTCAAAAACTGGTTTCTGTAAAATCGGAATAATCCCGTAGTGTAGACATACCCTTAGTGTATTATACTACCACTCACCATAGTATCTGCCCACCTTCCATGTGAAATCAATAGTAATAGCCATAGTGGAATTAATGGCACATCTCCTTTTGGGGGCAAAATTCTTGTTGGGGGAGGGATGTGGATTTTATTTCATCAACTTTCTTCTAGGAGATTAGGGGGTGTCAGTGTTTGTAAACGTCATTCTTATGGTGGAAAAACTTTCAAAGAGGGAGGCTTTGCAGTGTTTCTTAAATGTGGTCAAAGAATAAATAAAACTGAGTAACTGAAGTTGTTGCTTGATTATTTTGCTATCCACTCAGTCAGTCCCTACTGATTATCTGATGGTTCCACAATACAAATAGTTTTCTTAAAGTATTCCCTGGCTCTCTTCCCTCCACCCCTGTAACAATGCTGGTTCTGGTGGGACCCAACTGAGAGTGCCAATTCAGAATAAATTGCTTAAAGCAGGGCAGTTACAGCCCAAGGCTGAGGTTTCTCCATCTCTAAGGCAAACCAAACCAGCCAGACAAAGAGGACTTTGGTCTCACCCCGCTGGCTAACCACAAGTCACACAAGCAATTCCCTTAGACACTCCAGTTTCCCAGTATCCCCACCAGTACCACACGTTATGGGGATGAATGGTTATGAAAACCAATACTCCAATAAAAGAAAAAGGTTCTCCCGATCCCAAAGGACCAAGCCCCAGACCCAGGTCAATATGCAAATCAGATCTTACCCACAAATCACGCTGTTGCCAATCCTTTAGAATCTAAAATCTAAAGGTTTATTCATAAAAGGAAAAAGATATAGATGAGAGCAAGGATTGGTTAAATGGACTCAATTACATACAGTGATGGCAAAGTCCTTGGTTCAGGCTTGTAGCAATGATAGAATAAACTGCAGGTTCAAATCAAGTCTTTGGAGTCCATCCACAGCTGGGATGGGTCATTCAGTCCTTTGTGTAGAGCTTCCATTTGTAGCAAAGTCTCTCCAGAGGTAAGAAGCAGGATTGAATACCAGATGGAGTTGAGGCATCAGCCTTTTATAGTCTTTTCAAGCTGTAAGAACACCTCTTTGTTCTTACTGTGGAAAATTACAGCAAAATGGAATCGGAGTCACATGGGCAAGTTCTTGCATACTTTGCTGAGTTACAAGGCGTATCTGCCTTCTCTCAATGTGTCAATTGTATAGCTGATGGTCCTTAATGGGCCATCAAGCAGGCTAGGCAGAGCTAACACCAACTTGTCTGCGAGGTTACCCAGAAGCATAGCATAAGTTTGAAATATAGACAGTATAGAGCCAATATTAATAACTTCAACTACAAAATTGATACACACAGCATAATCATAACTAGCAAACCATAACCTTGTCTTAAGCACCTCATTTGACCCCCTTTATACAAGACTTGGTGCCACTACAGGACCTTGGTTGCAACCATGTTCTATACGGTCCCAGTTCAAGTCAATAACGTGACAACCCCACAGAAGAAAATTTGCTACAGAAAGTTATTTTCCAAAGCATAGGAAGAGCTGGAGAAATAATTATGAGAGTATTCCATTTCTGAAAGTAATATTCTCTATTGCTTATGATTAATGATAAAGAAAATGTGGTTTTTACCTTAGAATTAGTGATATACATTCGTGATGGGAATAAATTATTTTTCCATTCCATTCTTTAAAAGTCTGAAAAACAAACCAGGGTTTCAGCAGTGGAACCAGAAGAGCTAAATTTCCTTATGGAAGTGTTTTTTATCTCAAGGTCCTTGACTGGGACTTGAGAGATCTGGCATAAATTACTGCTTTTCCTACAAGCTTCCTATGTGACCTTGGGTAAGTCATTTAAGGAAGGAATTTTCAGATATTTATTAACCTAGAAGGATTTTTCAAAAGCTGCTATGCACCAAATTCACATTGAAATTAGTGTAGAGTTGGTTGAACTTGAAATTCCTATTCTCTGGGAAACACTGAAATTTTAAAAAGTTCCAATTTAGAATGAAAAATCAGAAATTTTAACACATCCTGTGGAATGGGAATTCTAAAAGAAATCATTTTGGAAAAACTGAAATATTTCATTGTGAAAATCTCAAAATTAAACCATTTTCAGTTTTTTGAAATAAACTCAAAATAGTTCAACATTTCTATTTTAAAATGTATTTTGTCCTTAAAAATAAAATAAAGATGTTAAAATTTTAAGTGTAAAATATTTTAATTTAAATTTCACTTTTTAAAAAAATTATGTAAAATGGTTGCTACTCTAATAAATGCCAAGTAAAACATCTTATTTCATTTTGTGCAAAGACTCTTCTGTTTGATATGAAACTGACATTTTGAACAACAACAAAAAAAGCACTATACTAATTAGAAGAGATGCTATTTTTAATCTCCTAAATAAATGATTCCAGGTTCACAAAAGGTTATTAAAAATAGCTACTACTCTAATTAGTACAGTGTGAAATGTGCTTGGAGTTTGTCAGAATTTGGATAGAATGTCCCATGGACCATTTCAACTTTGAATCAGCATTTTCCAACGGTAAACTGTTCCTTTGGAAAATGTCCAACTAGCTCTAACTTCACTTGAAAACCCCACTGGGTGCTTATAGGCTCCTAAATACCTTTGAAAATCTGACCCTTCATTTCTTTCTCTCACTATCAGTTACCATCTTTCAAATTGGAATGACACTTCCTTTCTCCCACCCATTGTTTGTTTGTCTTTCCTATTGAAGCTGTGTATAAAGCAGGAATGATTTCTAAGTGTGTATTTGTATATGTGCTAGCAATATGCCCTGTGTTCTGCTGCTCATATGACATGAGCAATGCTTCAGAAATTTATATTCAACTTGTATAGATTCAACAATTTTGTGATAAAATTTTCATTTTGATTTTAATACAACAATACCAAGATTTAAGATTTGTATATGAACAAAGGGCACTTTCAGTGCCAAAAGTATCTTACACCTATTTATCATCTGTTGGTTGATAATGGTAATACTGTGTCTCAAAATGCTAGGGTGTAGAGTAAAGTGTGCAGAATGTTAACTTGATTATTTTCATCACCTCTCCCTTATCCTTTCTCCGAGTGAATGAAATGAATTTAAACCGTAATGGATTTGGGATTAGTACAGAATGCCTTTGGCGACACATTTGATCTTGGCACATTTAATTAACATTTCTACAGCAACCAATTAATATTTAGCATTGTATTATTTACATTCTAAAATGTACCTTGAAACTATTTAGCTTTCATAGATAAATTTTAGCATATGGTTGGTGGGAGTGAGGATAATCAGGGAAATGTAAGTTTACAATTTTTTTATTGTTTATAATTGAGGCTGCTTTTAAGATGATATAATCCATAATGTAAGTAAAATAGCTTTGAAAAACATAGAAATAGGCATGTCTCATGGATTTACATCATTCTTTGTTCCGTGCATGCAAGAAAGGTTAGGAAAGCTTGACTTCTTCTGCCAAGCTCCTTACCAATGGCTACTATACTTCAGCTGCTTTCAAAACCTAAGATCCACAAAATACCATTTGAAATGAAGGCTCTGCTTAGATAATTGCAGACCATTTCGCTCTTTATTTTTCAGTGTGTGTTAGTGGACAAAGTGTTAATTTGCATGTGTATGATGAGTGCAAGTATCTCTAGTGTGCATGTGCAGAATATAAGGAGAACACAGAAAAAATAACATCTGTGAGCAAAAAAACAGTACAATGCTAAACAAAAATGCTTTTACCATCCACCTAGGTTTAATTTATTACAGAACCCAAGTGACTGTAAATTTACCTAACTGACACTGCTGTATGAACTAAATCTTTGTCTGAGGAATCTTGAGCCAGCATTCAAGTCATGCCCAAGGTCAATTCATTTACATTCAGTAATTAAAAAAGGCATATTGAAATGCAGTGAATCCTGAGTAGTATGCATGAAAGCTCATTTATCAGCCTATTATGACAAACATTTTATGCTATTAATGACTTTCCTTCAGACATGCTTATGCATTTCAGATTGTAAAGTGACAGGTTTGTTGGCTTCTTGAAGAGCTTTATTGTACTGAATGAGCTAGTTGGAAATTTTCTACATTCCCAGTGGACTACAAGATTTGACATGAAGAGGTTCTGTGACATATGTCTGTAAGCTGGACATGCAAAAGAATTTTCATCTTTGTTCTAAATGTGCTGTGATGACATTCAGCTAGGTACAAGTGGAGAATTTTTTTTTTTGTCTGTAACAATGGCAGGGCTGGGAAGTGTTCCTTACATAATTAAAAAATGGCGCTCTATTATGCTAACTTTCAGACTGTATTTTCCTGTATGAACTGTATGTCACCCCAGTTTTCACATTGACTGTTTTTCACTTTCCTCTATCCTGAGATCTTGGTTTACATATTGAAAACCTGCTTTGTAGCCTACTGTACAGTCAAGACTCCATTGCCAACCCAGCACAGTTTTTCAAATATTCTGCCCATTCCCATAAAAGTCCTATAGGTTTTTTTTATTAAGAAATTGTAATAAGTCATTATTTAATCTCCTGCTCAAGCCTGTAACAATCATTCCCACATGGTTCGCCGATATTTTTACAATCAATTCATGATGTGCTTTCTGAAATTTTCTTGCAATAGTGAATTTAATTCCACAGAACGAGGTTTGCACTGCTGGTGTATGTCTGGTTTAAGACAGGATATTGGACTTTGCACAAAATAATTCTTTTATAAATAAAAAGGACAAGGATTCCCATGGACCCAGTGCCTGAAATGGTTTTATTGTATCTGTAAGAACAGGAAGAAGTATAGTAGTCTCTGAAAAACAAATTTTGCATTCAATAGCACCTATTCTAGGATAGCAAGAAATCTTGAATTCAAGTTTTGGAGGGGATGATATGAGGAGGTTGCCTACAATGCCATATGGTCCATCTGTGTCTACTGTTAGCAAATATTTCCAACTGCTGGTGAAGGGGCATTAGATAGAGAGGGCTCTGAGTTATTACAGAGAATTGTCTGGCTAGTGGGTTTTGTTAACGTGCTCAGAGTCTAACTGATCATCATATTTGGGGCTCGGAAAGAATTTTCTCCCATGTTAGATTGGCAGAGAGCCTGGGGATTTTTCCCCTTCCTCTGCAGTGGTGCATCAGTCACTTGTGGTTTGAACTAGAATAAATATGTGGTGGATTCTCTGTAACTCAAAATCTTATAGTTAAGATTTGAGGGCATCAGTAACTCAACCAGAGGTTATCAGGCTATTCCAGGTATGAGTGGGTAAGGTTCTGTGGCTTGCAATATGCAGTAGGTCAAACTAGATGATCATGATGGTCCCTTCTGGCCTTAAATTCTGAGTCTATGTATTATGCAAATAGACAATCTAAATTAACACTGCATGCATCCAAGTGAACAATAAAAATGAAAAGGCCATTTCTGAAATATAATTCCTATTTGCTGTAGTAGTAATGAACCATATGACCTTCCATCTAGTACTTAGGAGGGCAATGGGAGCTGGCTTGCCTTGAAAAGATAGAAGTGAAGTCTAATAGAACTGAGGCAGATTGGTAAAAGGCCAACATAACACTAATACACTTTCTACAGCAATGGCCTATCAATGTCTTAATAGCAGTAGTGGTGTGCTAGTGGGTTTTTTTTAATAAGTGATGTAGCAGGGGTTTATCTATATTACTGATCTGAAAATGGCCTGCCCTTGATGGTTATGGCCAAGGCCCCTGGAATTCTGCAGCACTCAAGTGCCCATTTCTGCTGTAAGAGCAAGAGGGTTTAACAAAGATTTTGATAGATTCTGTGCCATTTCTGCACAATAAGATGCCTGATGAGTCTCTTATTAGCAGCATCGTTCCAGAGAACCTGCAGGAATGTTCTCCTCTAGACAAATACACACAAGTATAAAAAGCCAGAGTTTTTGAAGTTTGGTATATGAAAATGCCTGCCTACATTTACATATATTCTTTACTTATGCAAATTCACAATGTGTTTACCCAATGCCACATCAGGAATTTGTGCATACAATTATGACCAGTTAGCCACCTCACTGTGCACATCCAGTGTTTGTGCATAAACTGTCAAATGGAAGTATGTAGCTGGAAATCCTATAGAGAGGCATCATCATTTTAAAAATGAACTTCGAAAGTACTTGGTTTTTATTTCAAGGGACATTTTTGCTTGTTAAAAAAATTCCTTCTTTCCCCATCTCTCATGGCTTTTCTTCTTTCTTTGTTCCCACTTTCTCCCGCTCATCTTGCCCCTCTCAATGTCTTGTCTTCACTTTTCTGCTCCCTCTGCTCTCCTTTATGTGCCTCTCCCTTTCCATCTTATTTCACCCTTTGTGTTTTTTCAGAAATGCTCGTTCAGTTAAATGAGTGGAAAAGATGAGAGTGAAAAGGCATGAAGATTCTTGTCAGCTTACATTTCTTCAGTGGCTTGTCCTGAGCAATGCAGCATTTGCCACAAGCATAGAATCACAGTAAACCAAAGTGAGACCAGACTAGCAATTTTCACCCCTCCTATATTTTTTAGGCTTAGATGATGGCCATAACTAATTTCATATTCATACTGCAGAATAGACCTGAACTAACCCCCTGGAGAGAGAATAATATTCAATCATTGATAACGATGGTTTAATCATGCCTGACCACTGTTAGTGTCTAACATAGCGAGTGTAGCTGAGGCATTCTCGGAATGGTCCATGCTCTCTCAGGACTTACTGTAAATCTTTGGCAAGAGTTAAACTATACAAGAAATGTGTGTGCAATACTGCATTTGTTATAAGTAAATAGTGAAATAGAGTATTTTAATTAACATGAATCCAACCTGTATGTTTGTCACTGAAGTGTGGATTAATAGTTCTGTGACAAGAGACATACATTTATATTTTTAAGACTTAATTGAAACACTGAGGTTTGAAGAGGAGCAGCTGAGCTTGAAATAGTACCAATGTGAATCCGTTTGTGTTTTCTTGCAACATTACTGCTCTCTTATGGGGTTGGCTTCTGGTGGTCTGTCATTAACTGATATTCAAAGGCTTTTAGTAAATTTTTATTTATTGAAGTAAGGAATGAAAATCTCCCTTCCTCCACCAACCATCCCAGTGTATGTTACTAATGCATTTTCAATATAGTTATACTCAGTGGCTCAAATAAGTCACTTAATGGCTGGCATATTGGCATCTCTATTTACCTGGTTAGTGCTTAGATACTTTGTAGTGCCTTTCACTGTAGTAAGATAGAAAAGCAACCTCTTATTGAAGGTTTGTTTATTTTGAGAGAAAAGACAATATTGGAATCACTTATCTGAACCCCCTAAACCTGGACCTGAACCACTCCTGGTTTCAGGTTTGGGTTTACAAACCCCAACCCACTCCTGATTTTGCTTACCTCTGTAGGTGAATTCACCATACAAATGCATAGTATCAAGATGCGTTCACCTTAGAGAGCAAGTATATGATTTTAGAGACATTTGGGATCCCGTTTCTAGATTCATTTTGATTTAAAAAAAATGTTGAGGGTTCAAAGAATGGCAGAACCTCACTTCTTCCATTGCCCTCCTTCCTTCTCCTTGTATGTCTTCTCCTATCTTATTATTACTCCCCCCACTCCAAACATGTTATGTAGTGTTGTCTGGTTTTGTATGGTTTTGTCTTGCAGCTTGAATAGCTGTAAAATGCACAACAGCATAATTCTATATCTGATCCTGTGACGCATGTGGAATTTGGAAAGAAATACAAGCTGTAAGTAGTTTATATTTTTGTACTTTTCATTGGCTGTTTCTTTATTAAATCAATAAAAACAAATTAATCACAAGTGTTCCTGCTGGATATATATGTTGCTTCATGATACTATTTGTTTTAATCTGATCCCTGGGGTTTTTACTGAAGATGACAATGCACTTTGAACTACTTTTTATTCTGAGGAGTAGAATTGATGTCATGTACAGTACAAAGAGATGTATTAATGTTCTGCAAATAGTTTCTGTCGACTGCATTTGATTCACAGTTAAGTCATTGTCAAGTTCTCAGTCTTTTTTTTAGCTACGGCAAGCATGATTCATGAATGAGGTAATCATATATTTGCTTTTTCCACTGCCCAATGTGCACAACCTTCAACCCTATACAATCAGTGCATAGAAGTGAGATATATACCAGCTATCTCTATTGTAACCTTAACCATAGTGGAGCTACTCATAGAAAATACAATGCCTCACTTCAATTTTTTGGGTCACTATCTTTTGATAATCTTCCCAGAGGTACTTCAAGAAGATTGTACTTGTACAATTGTACAAACACTAGAGTATTTACTGAATTGTGTCTGGATATTGTTTTAAGATATTACTTATGAGAGAGAGATGAACTTCAAAGGGGGTTGAGAAATAGCTGTGGGCTTCAGATCCCCAGTCACTCTCAATTTTCAGAAGCATTATATAGTAGCTATAGTGACTAGTAGCTGTAGGCCTGAACTACCTATGTGCTTAGAGCCTTCTATGCTGTCCCACATTGCATGCATATGATCAGCCCACCAACCAGAGCACAAACCCTGCTTCCCTGTCCACAGTCCTGTTTGGCTGGCACCCCTGGAGTGTTGCAGGAATTGAATTCCTTAGCTACCTTGATCTACATCTCACCTAGAAAAATATCCTTTGGTTCTGACACCTTGCTTCCTAGACTATGCTGACAGGTTGTCAGGCGTCACAAACAGGTGTGTACAAGGAAGGGTAATTCTAATCTCAGAGACTTTGTAAGTAGGCATGGGGTGTTCAGTGGAGTGTCAAGGCCTCGGCGTATGGAGCTGGAGTCATAGGTGTGAAGGGAGCTACTTACTTTGCATAAGGGCTGGCTCTATTTACTCTAAATGGAGGCAATCCTATCCAGTTCATCTGTAGTTACTGAATATGCCTGTGGTACAGAATGACTTTGAATGACAGTCCAGAAGATATAACTATAAAATCAAGGAGAGCCCATTGTTCTACAGAGTTACTTCTACAAAGTTAATATAGCCCTGAACTTTTGACTGCCATCATAATCTCCATTTGTCAGTTGTCACATTTCTTATCCTTCCTTTTTAGCAGCAGAATGAATTTCTGCAGTAGGTTCATTCAGGATCAGTGGATTAATCACTAGCTGGTTCACCATTCACAGCCTCAAACATATAGGAAATTGAGAGACGCATTATTTCACTGGATATATTTTGCTTCTACCTAAAAGCTTAGGTTTAATGTTTTATCAAGGGGAAATGGAAAAATATAAAGATGCATCTCGTTTGAACACTATCTGTGAGGACCACAGTTAAACTAAGTGGTGGTGGGGGGAGTTGGTACTGCAGTGTTCATGGGAGAGAACAAATAGGACTCAATTGCAGTGGTTATAAATGGGGATAGTTCATTTAAGCTGCTGGACACATGTACTGTGTAGTGGTTCCGAGTCCCCTAGCTTCCAGGCTAACACAGTCTATGCTGCCTACTGTCATTACTGGGAGCTCCCCGAGTTCTAGTTTTGAGTAAGCAGATCACTGAATGTTACACTGGGCAGTTGACTCACTTAGAATTTTAGCTGAGAGAAATTCTACCGATTCTTCTTTTGTATAGAGCAGAATAATTTTAAATGGTCAGAAAGCCGTAATTTGAAAATTATTTCCAAAGCAATCTGTAGGAAGCAAATTGCACACTGTAATGTCTTCAGCAATTTTGCTGTGCAAGATACAGTACATATTGATTTTTCATTTTACAGGTTTGATAAGGCTTGTGAAATGTTTTAGTTATTAATCCAGAATATTTATTCAAAAAGGTTGCAAGGTGCCAAGTTTGAAGATGAATTGCCTTTTTTTTTTTTTTTTTTAAAAGTATCAGATCAGCATTTTTTTTCCTGAAGGGAGTTTTATTTTCCACACACCATACTAGGTCACTCATACTGTGCTACTTAACCCTTATAAAACTGGCAAAGTTTATCTGTTGCTTCAGGGGAAGACTTTTTTTTTTTTCAAAATCGAGCACGATAGTTTGGCACCCAACTCACCTCATTGTCGATGGGGCACCTGTTTTTGAAAAACTCCCCCTTATTCTCACATTTACCTCCATATCCCACAAACCTGGTATTATCTAATTTGTAGTATTATAGAGTATTGGGAGCTTTAAAATACAGCTGATACGTACTGTGAGTACGGGAAGTATTATTTCTGACCTTTAAAATGTGCAAGGAATGTATGTTAGTACTGGACAGTACAGTTTTTTGTTTTTTGTCATAGTGGCACTAATGAAAGACTGGATACATTTTACACAGACATATTTCAGTCTTTCAGCTGTTGCTAAAATATTGATTTTGCTATTCACTAGTCATTATTTTATGACGTTCACCGAGTCATATGACTCACATTTGTGCTCTTAGAATTTGTTACTGTAGCTTTTATAAACGAGGGAAGTTAGAGATTTCCAGATGGCACACACACAAACAAAGTATGAACCTTATGAACCATATTTACCTGAGCATTCATGGGATTATTATTGTCATGAACATCCTCTCAAACAAATAAACAAAAATCACTCCTGCAGATATTAACTGAAAACAAAAAGGGTCACAAATAACACAGCAGTGAATCTGAGGTTTTTATTTGAATGTACACAAATACATTTCTGGCATATTTACTCAGCACTATATATTACTCACAAAGCACAGTTACATGTTCATAACTTGTGACAGAATCTATCCTGGGGACCAGATTTACAAAGGTGTTTAGGCTCCTAAAGATGTAGATAGGAGCCAAGAAGGTTTTCAAAAGCACCTAGACTTCAGTTGGAGTTAGTGCTATTTTCAAGAGCATCTAGGTGCTCATTTGTATCTTCAGGCACCTAAATAGTTTTGTAAATATGACCCCAGATTTTTGTTTTTCATGGAAGTAAAGATATAAAGAATATGACCAATATACTGTATTTCAGGTACAGGTAAACTGGCATGATCACTTAAAATGTATGTCCTGTTCATTATGGAAAAAGAATCCTGCGTGCCTATATTTCTTTGTTTCAACTACCTGTACCTGGACATAGGTTGCTGCAGTGAGGATACAGTAAAGCAAAAGTTTAAAAAGAGGAAGTTTAAAAAGCAAGGAATAAAATGTAGATAAATGTATTTGAAACGGGAATCTAAGTTTTTTCTAGATTGGTTAACTGTTTTTTGGGGGTGGGAAAGTTATAGTTAAGGAGACTGCAAATACCACACTCATTGAATGATACAGTAAACAGAAAATCTTATTGGTGTCTTGGCTCGTTTTCAGTACACCAAACTTGGAGAGGTAAACTTGTCATGTCCTTGCATTGTCAGATCATGGATTGTTCTTGTACAAAGTTAGGAAAATGGATAATAAATGGCGGAAGGAAAAAACACTTGTAAGATTGGCATTTTAATTATAAAAACAACCCTATTACAAGGTTTTTGGTGTCTTACCATGTATTCTTTACAATCTATTTCCCATGAACAATTAAGATTTGGACACAGTAGGAATAGAGTTTGTTGTTGTTACAGTGTATTTTGCAGTTGTAATGGGAACATTTTGTAAACCTTCACTTCTCAATAAAAATAGTAGTAATATATTCCCATTTTCTACAGCTTTGAGAGGCTTTATCCCTCCCCTCTCCCCAATATACTATAGTTTTAGGCTTAAATAGAGTGGTGCTTTTCCTTTATAATCTTTTTGACCAGCTTTGCTCCTTGACATCTCTGATGAAGCTACTAATTAGTTTTGTGTTTCATCTGTGTTTAGGAAAGAGATTTATTATGATAGCACCCGCTTGTGCCGCTGCTAATTAGTCTGCCAGCATTTTTCATTACAATTCTCTGGTTTTCGTGGGAGTAGAGTGCTCTCCACTTGACTCTTGAGAATGTTTGAGTGTGATTGGGGCACTCTGAGGGACTTGCAAGCCACCCACTAAAAATCTAAGGGAAACGACCTCATGAGTCACCCTTACATCTGGAAGGAAAACATGGTCCATCCTTCCTTTATGTTAAGAAGGAGGGGAGAGGGGAGAAACAAAAATGGGAGGTGTGAAAATGGGTTTTGTTAGCAGGCAAGCTACAGTGCAAATAAAACATTCTAACAAACTAGAATATAGAGCTGCTATTTTCAGATGTTCGCACAAATATCTACTTAATATCACTGCAATAGCTACATAACCCAATAACCCAATAGAAGTGATGTTTTTTCCCAGCTGGAAAACAGTTTTTGTTCCTGGACAGTCTGTTTTGTGGGTAGGTCTCTACCTTAAAATGCCTAATTTTTATGTTACTGTATATGGCATATTATCTTTTAATGGGTAACAGGTCTGTTTCTCAAGAACATGAGTTCACTAATATGTGCATGCACTTGCACATTCTAAAAAGCAAGTACAGTTGTGTGCCCAACTTAGGTATGTGGCTGGCTATTTGCATATGCAAAACACTTGAATCACCACCACCAGGGTAAATTTACACACAAATCAGAACCCACATATTTGATATTGCAGTCTCAATCAAATAATTTGGAATCTGACCAGAATTGCTTGCTGTTCTGATTTTGGAAGAATACATTGCCTCCTCATATCAACTATGTTTAGTGGTTTGTGGTGTAGTAGAACTATCCCTGCAACTTGAATTGGGTCTGATAGGATTTTTTTAGGATATGGTGCAAAGAATATTAGGAGAGTGCTGCTGTGCACGGGTAAACTGCTGCCATGATCCACCCCAGAGATAGTTGCTTATCATGACAGGCGAGGTGGTTAGTCCAGGTATAATTTAACATTTATAAAGTGCTTTGTGAAAGGTAATATAGCTTTATGAATAGAAGGTAGCTTTACTGATTGTTGCATAGTAATAATTCAGACACTTTGAGAGCCTTTCAAGTAAAAGTCTATGCGAATATTTTTTGGTTGTTGGCATCTTTAACATTTGTAAAAGCGAGAAGGTGGAGAAAGAAATGGAACTATATTGTAGCTTTCTTTGCATTGTATGCATGGAAAAACCCCATATAGAAGGTGTATTAAAATCTGTTAAATCAAGTCTTTAGCTAATATCACAACATACTGTACATTTAATTATTCCCCTTTCCTATCTAGTCTTTTGACTTATTTCCTCCTCTTAATTTATTTTATCATTCTATGTTGATAAAGCTGCTCTCAGAAATAGTAGCTCCTCAACTCCTTCCAGCCTATGTAGCTTTTTACACATAGCTTGTAACTGGTGTCTTTAAGGAAAACTAGTTAGAAATGTATAGTAATTGGAGGGGGTGAGGGAGGAATGAAGCACTTTGTGTTCTGACACATTGCTACAGTTCTGTAGCTTTTGTCCTTTAGAGGGCAAAGACAGAGCTAATAGTCTGAGTTCCAGCAAAATCAAGCATAAAACACTTTCACCTCAGTGATGATCAAAAGGAGGAGAGGAGAGGTTCATGTCCTCTGCCAGGTAAATTGAAGTTGTGAATACAAAAATTCTGTTACAGAATCTTCCACAGCCACGTCTGCCCTATCAGGAAGCTCAGTTACGTTTTCTGTTTTACCAACAATCTAAATTTGTTAAACTTTGGACTCCTGGCACAAGACAGAACCCTTCCCTTTAAAAGCCCCCAGAACGTATGGGCTAATAATGGCACTTTCAAAGAATGAAAATATTAGTGTACTGAAAACTAGGAAATGAATCCAGAAGTGTTTGTTTCCTGCTCTGTAGGATGATCTGCTAACAAAAACCACTTAGTGCGTTCATTAAAAAGATATAGGCACATCTGGAGATACCCAGCACAACTACAGAAAAGGGAATACAAATGTACCATAAACTCCAATCCTGATAATCAGTGTATTCTTTACAATGCCACAATTAAATCTAGAAGACGGGGAGAACACACATATACAAATTAGTTGAGATAAGTAATATATTACAGACTCTGAAAAGTTTAATTATCTTGTCAAAATCCCACATTACCAGTTGGTCTGGGCTTAATGACTGGGTTTGAATTTCACTGAACTTCAAAGACTGGGAGATGTTTTCAAATCTGATAGGTAAAAATGAGAAATGATGTTAGAAGTTATTCTCAGCCAGATAGAACACCGAGTTACTGTCTTATTATTGCAGTGTAATATATCACAGAGAGCAGATAAACAAACCCGCTTCTGATTAGTTTCCACCTCATTTATCTACTTTGCACAAATTAACTATTGTCCTTGACATCTAGAGGTGAAACACTCAAAATTCCTAGTGCTTGCAGACTAGTAATATTTCCATGTGTTTAGAGCTTTTCAGTATGCTGCGCTACACAAACTGCTGACTCTAATCTTGGGCTGTGTGTGTGCGTGCACACCACCATGCAGCCCCTTCTCTCCCCCACACAAACATTTCAGTTGGGGAGGGGAAATACAGACACATGCACAACTATCTATTTCAACCATCTCTGTCCAGAATAAAGGAATGCTACACGTTAGTTTAAGATGGAGTGAAGAGGATATCCTATCCAATTTAAACCATAGTGGAAGTTTTCAGTAGATAATTATCCGAATTGGTGCTTTATTTAGCTAAATACATGTGACTGATGACCAGATTTTAATAAAATATACAGAAGAATTGTATGCTAGCCATCAGAATCTGAAGTTTACATCTCTCCCCGCTCCCCCCAATAATCCCACTGGCACCATGTCAGAATCAATATTGACTCAAAGGATAGACTGCCAACTGCTTAATGCATTATCTTGTTTTCCTCTCACCCCATGCCCCTCCTTTCTTGCTGGCCTTTCATACAAGTCCTAATCTACTCCAGTCCTTGGTTGTGATAGCTCAGTGACATGGCAATGGAATAAATTATTTAGAAATCATGAAATAATATGGGCCAGGTATTTTGTCACTGGCATTCAGAACCAGCTTCAAAAGATGGACAGCAAGAAAGAAGCATGAGGAGGAGCAAGAAGTTGTCACTTCTGGAGACACAAGGCACAGAATACGGCCTACTGTCTCTCAGGCAGAGGGAAGCACGTTGGTACACTAATGTGGGAGAAACTTGCCCTACAGTTGCCATATTCCCAGGATTTGTGTACTTACTAAATAGAGGGTAAAACTCTTTATCTAGCACATTTTTAAGAGCACTAAAATTAACTGCAATTTATGGTGACACTGATACATATTTTGAGGTCACTGAAAAGTGAATTTTCAGCAGGCCTCTAAAAATGATGTGATTGCATGAATTTGCATGTTTATGTGAAAATTAAGTACTATCATTAGCTCTCTGCCTAAGGAGTTGAATGCACATTTGCCTGTACTCATTTGCATGCTAAAACAGTTTTGCATGCACATATTTAGTCAAGTTTTGGAAGTACATTGAGAATTTGGCCCCAGATTTAAGTACCAAGAAAAGATTGTAATCAGAACAGTGTGATAAGCACAAAGTGTAGATTGCTTCCTATTGTACAGCATTTCTAAGCAAAAAGGCATGCCTGAGAATGCATCTGAATTCCATGTGAAAACTTGGTACGGAAGAATAAAGCTGTCACTTCTGCCCTAGAGGGTAAATGGCAAGCGTGGTTTTCAATTAAATATTGCCAGCACTGATCCAAACAGTCAAAACTGATCATTACAATGAGGTGGCCTGTAGTGTTTGTGCTATGTTTCGGAGAGTGGATTTCAATGTGATCAGATACCATGCCTATTGCATGTCTAACAAAGACAGCCACTTTAACCAGTATGTGAATCAGCAGACTTGGAAAACTTCTATTATCTGTCCCTTCTGTTAAAACTTCAAGGCTATTCAAATAATTATCTAGGTAATATAACTTAATGAACAGCTACAGATAAAATGCATATTATGCATCTCCTGTGAAACTTTAGAAAGACTGGTTTAGATTGTTTAATTTTAAACATGTCTACATGTTAGCATGTCTATGAATAAAAGTAATTGTACTAAAATTGTTTTAGCAGTGTAGAATGAATAGATCTCTAAAATATAATCCTTTCTCCATACTGCTTAAGCCTCATTGAAACAAATACAATAATCTCTTCCATCTACATGTATCATAACTGCATTGGCTGCACTTTCTAAAATAACATAAGAGGACACGGGCAAATGATGATTCATATCCTTTGTCAAAAAAAATCCTATAGGAGGAACACTGGAGATGGGAAGTGACAACACAAATGTCTGTGCAAGAATATGTTCATATCATTCTGTAGGACTGAACATAACATAGTCTCTTTACCCCCAAGGGTAGTAACAAGCAGATATTGACTTCTTTGGAGGTGAATATCTTCACATATTGACTGTGTGGTGAAGCCAAAGTCAGCATTTTCTTCAAGTGACAACAAATTTTGATGTTCAATGAAATAGGAGGAATGGGTTTTGGTTTTTGTGACTTTGGTCCAATGTGACAATCACTTTCTCAGGCAAGTTCCAGGAATGGAAGGATGTTTAGCAGTCAAGTTTACATTGCTCTATGTTTCCAGCTCAAAGAAATTAATCATGCCTTCCATTTTCCTGAGTGCTGAGATGTAGGGTAGAAGTTTTACTACACAAAACAAAAGTACTGTCACAGGCTTATGCCCCCCTTATCACACATGTGACTGGTGGATATGGGGAGAGACTTGGGGGAATGCAAATTGAAATGTTCTTCTTTTAGGGGATGGGGCCATCTGTCACCCACTCTAGGGAAGGCAGGTGCTGCTGTATGCTGGCTCTGGCTTCATTAAATTTCTTAGAAAATCTGATTTAAACATTATTCTTTTGGATACCCTTTTTGGCACAATAGTGTAATAAAACAACAAAGGATCCATCCATGTAACTGTCTGAGAAGTGCATAGCTACTGTGCATTTATTTAAAAATGTGCTGTAGTTGGAGGATTTCTAACTTTCCTTAGTTTAAAAATCTCTTCCTCCTTTTGCCCTTGTTCTGCTAAAAGGTTCTCTATTTATCCCCTTATCTTTTCAAAGTGTACAGTGTTGCTAGGCCAACACTTAGAAAAAAAATGCAGATAAATAAGCAGCATGATTTTTTGAGAGATAGTGAGCACCTGTACCCTCCCCCTCCCCCCCCAAAAGTCACATTTGCATTTAGAAATCTGATTTTGCAGGTGAAGAGTAGGTAATGTAGTTAGCTTTGCATAAGGAATAATTGTATGCGCAGTTTGCGGAAGGCACTTCATTGATCCTGTTAACTGGTTTATTTTGTACTTAATTGACAGGCAGCAAGTGTTTCCACAGCTGTCAACCTCCCCTTCCACTGTCCCATTTTCTCAACAATATGTTAAACCCTCTTGTTATGCACTGTCTTGTATGCGCTCAGTGGTAGGAACTCTCTTCTAATGCAATGAGATCTTCACTGGGATTTAAATGACTGTTAGGAATGCAACATTGAAAACTTGGGCCAGAGTGTGTGTTTTATTTAATTAAACTGTGCTGTGCCCTTAAAATAAAAACAGAGGGTGTGTGTGTGTGTGTGTGTGTGTGTGTGTGTGTGTATGAGAGAGAGAGAGAGAGAGCAGTAAAACTAGTCAGACCCTGACATGTTTTGTACCTGGCTCATGTTTTATCTGAACCCAAAAGCTCCAGGGTTTTGAATAAATGGCTCTCATTTGGGTCTGTATTTAATTTCTGGTACACAGCCAGGTTTCATTTTTCTCTAATGAATCTATTGATGTAAATTATTTATTTATTTGTGAAATGTTTAACTCTGTGGATTGATCATAAACAGCTCTCCGTAAATGTTCAGTATTTGATATTGAATCTACATTAGTTGTCATTGGACAAAAAAGGCATATGTCATAGTTTCTGTTACAGTAGATTCTCTAAAACTTTGTACAGCTTTATTTCTCTGTTCCAGTATGTGTGTGAAAATGGATCATTCTGCACATACACACTAACTTAATCGCTGGCCCAATTTCACTATAACTTCCAGAAACAGAACTATTTTACTAGTGAACATTTCTAACTTTATCCTCTGAATAAAATAATGAATTTTCCTCCCAGATAGAAATTTACTATTTCTACAGAGAAAACAAATTTCTGTAATGAGAATTGCCACAAAATGATTTTATTTTCTATAAACCTGATTGGTATTGGAAAATGATCAGAATTGTTGTACTACTCTAGCGTGATTAGAGGACCGAGGATCACAGTTACTACATCTACACTTAAGTGGCTTAAGTCTTGATCTAGCAATGAGCTGTATGTTGGCAGAGATCCAATAACTGCAGTCAGGCCCTGCATAGGTCTGCCTACTCATTGTTCATTGTGGGATCAGTACTATAGTATGTAAGAAGTCAATTCAATGAGAGGTTTATATGAGTGATAAAAATGCTTTTGTTCCTATTCCAAAGAGAAAATTAATACTCTATAGCTGAAGTTGAGGATATACAGTACATACTAAAATTCAAGAGGCTTTCGGTAATGATAAATTACTGAAAACGCATTCAAATATACTTACTGAACTATTAAAATAGAAATAAATTGGATATCCAGTTAGGAAAATCTTATAATCTGTTTCTTGGCTATACCAGGTTCCATGCCCTGACCTATAAAATTGCTCTCTTTTTTTCTTGGCAATGAGATTAATCATAAATGCAGGCATGAATTTTTTGTACACTCAGCTTCTCATTTCAGCTGTATAAGTGGCAGAGGAAAACAATGAGGCAGAATTTAAACCAGAGATTAACTCTTATCCAGAATAAATCTGCATCTTGGTTGTAATTCAAGAGGTGCATAAAAACTATTTTTTTGTCACTATAATGGAAGCTGAGCACAATTCCTGGGCTTTTTTTCTGTTTCATTGCTACATGTGAAGTGAGTGGTAATTTTGCCATTGACTTCAACAGAAAGATTGCGCCTTTGGATGCATGTGTGTGTGTGTGT